>NC_035444.2:149865494-150235155 GCF_002127325.2 Helianthus annuus | reverse complement strand
TCTAATCTCTCCTAAATCACCTTCTAAACTCTTGCAAATCAGAAATTCGGACAGATTCATACCTCCTTACAAAAGTGAGCATAACTTGCCCAAAACTCAACCAAATCACTTGATTCTTCTTTCTAAATGCTTGGATAATCTTTGGGCTTGATTCCTTGATCTCTCCTTGGAGAAATCAGACCTGGAAATACCCTAAAAGTGTCCATAAACTTTCTGTTGTGTTTTTAAAAACTTTCTAAAGTCTTGTTTACTTCAAACAAACTTGTGTTCTTGTGCTTCTAGTCTCTTGTATGATTAGTAAAGCCAAACCAAGGTTGTTTTACACTTAATAGGAGTGTCTAAACACTCTAAACTTTCTGTTTTAATCGAGTTCTTAGCTCACAAGTGGTGTCAAGTCTTGAACTTGAAGATGGTGTGACTACTTGGCTAGCCTAGGCTAACCTACATACATGTCCACACACCACTTGATGTTTTGCTTAGTTAGTTGTATTATCTCTTGTACATATCTATGAGGTTCCTAAAGAGAAGATTCGTCTTCCTACCTCCTACATGACCACATGTTAATGAATCATTCGAGGTACCAAAGTGGAGGGTTTCACCTCCCACCTCCTACTTGACTTATATGACACCAAGAGGTACCAAAGTGGAAGGTCCAACCTCCCGCCTCCTACATGACTAAGTGTATTATTATGTATATTATAACTATGATAAACCTTAAAACCGAACCCTTGGTAGTGATTATATAAATCCCCTATCAAGCTAATAAGTTTATCACTGTGTGTGTAGTTCCTTGTCACGATTCTAATAGGTCTTGAACCTATGAAATCACATACAAATCCTTAGGGATTACTATAGTGTCAAGACAAGTGCTAATACCATAGTGAATATTTTCATAATATTTACTTTTTCATTCTTTGAATCTTAAGTCCGAATATCCCATCTTTCTTCCAAATTACTCATACACCTTGACTTTCCTCTTGTAGGATAACTTGGTGTTCCCTCCATCAAATCAACTCTTCACGGATTCAAGTGGGAAAGCTTGCAAAACCGTGAGTACACTCGACCCATTTACATTTTAAACCACTTTTGGGTTGTAACATGTTACCATACAAAATTACACTTACACACACATAAACATGCTTTATGAACTCAATCCGTTATACATGCTACTTGTTATGCTAGATAATACATGCTTTATGCCATTACTATGTTATACCCTCGCTTAACAATTATAGCGCTATAGGAGTAGCACACCACCCGACGGGGGATTGTTAGGTCATTATACTATACGGTCTCGTCACTTTTGTGGCGAGGGATGCTAAATACTAGTGGACACTTTGGGTTTAGACGTAATAATATGCATGCTAATTACCTTGCTTACAAATTGCCATGTGGATTCGAGTAAAATGCTTTATACTTATGTTATACTATTTAAACCTTGTGTACTCGCCTTTGCTTTTGCATTGAATTTTATTTTAACATGTTACAGGTTGATGATGATGATGCTATGAAATGAAGTAGCAATGATGCCTAGATACACATATAGACGTTTAGGTTTAAATGTTGTATCAATTTTGATTATGTTGTTATGTATTTCTTTTGGAACTTGTTATTTGAATTTCCTTGTATTGTTGACAAATTAAATTATGAAATGAAATCGGTTTATTAAATATTGACACAAATAGTGTTATGAAGTCTCTAGCAATCTTCACACTTCGTCTCATCCCGATGTTTCCGCCATTGGTTGGGGTGTGACATAACATTACACCGGTTCCATGTTTTTTTCAAAATTCATTTATTAGTAATATCACCATTGATAAAGATCTTTGTGTTAACATAATGCCTAACTACATTTTTGAAAAATTAAGTAATAGTGACTTTACTCCACTTCAAATACCCATTTTTCTATCCGATCGAAAAGTGATAAGATCAATCGGTGTAGTTGAAGATGTTTTGGTTCAAACAAATCAAATGGTAATCCCAACCGACTTTGTCATCCTTGATGACGCTCCTCTAGTCTTGGGAAAACCTTTTATACAAACTCATAAGGCTTTGAAAAACCGGAAATTCAACAATCTACCTCTTCAGTTAGGGGCATTCAAAAGGAGCATAGATCATGAGCGTTCAATGAAATATCTTTTTGGCAATAATGACCCCCTAATTGAAGATGAAGCTAAACCACCCGATACAACTAAAGAAGAGGACCACTTTGTCGAAGAAGAGATCGCCATAGAACAAACCTTTAAGGTTCTTGATCTAGATGAGCCACAAAATAAGGTGTCTTCTAAAGACCCACCCATTGAGCTCAAAGAACTTCCTAAAGGTTTAGAATATGCTTTTCTAGACAAAGATGGTGGTTTACCTGTAATTATTTCTTCTAAATTAAGTAACATAGAAAAAGAGAAATTAGTTAATCTACTTAAAAAACACAAAAACGCGATCGCTTGGAAGCTTGTAGATATTAAAGGAATAAGCCCTTCCATGTGCACGCACAAAATTTTAATGAATGATGACTACAAAACAGTAATTCAACCACAACGAAGAGTGAATCCTAATGTTCAAGAAGTGGTTAAAAATGAAGTCATCAAGCTACTTGACGCCGGACTAATCTACCCTATCTCCGATAGTCCGTGGGTAAGTCCCGTCCAAGTAGTCCCAAAGAAAGGAGGTATGACGGTAATAACTAATGAGAAAAATGAATTAATACCAACAAGAATCGTCACAGGATGGAGAGTTTGTATAGATTATAGGCGATTAAATGAAGCGACAAGGAAAGACCACTTTCCTTTGCCTTTCATTGATCAAATGTTAGAAAGACTATCCGGTCATAAATTTTATTGTTTCTTAGATGGTTTTTCAGGTTACTTTCAAATACCGATAGCACCAGAAGACCAAGAGAAAACAACTTTCACATGCCCCTACAGAACTTTCGCATATCGACGCATGCCATTCGGTCTATGTAATGCACCTACAACATTCCAACGTTGTATGGTAGCCATTTTCCATGATATGATAGAAAAGACAATGGAAGTCTTCATGGACGACTTTTCCATCTTTGGAGACTCATATGACCAATGCCTCGATAATCTTGAACGAATGCTATCCCGATGTGAGGAAACTAACCTCGCCCTTAACTGGGAAAAATGCCATTTCATGGTAACAGAGGGAATAGTACTCGGTCACAAAATCTCAAGCGAAGGAATAGAAGTTGATCGAGCAAAAATAGAAACTATTTCTCGATTACCTCCACCATCCTCCGTAAGAGCAATCAGAAGTTTCTTAGGGCATGCCGGATTTTATAGAAGGTTTATCAAGAATTTTCAAAAATTTCAAGACCTCTAACAAAATTACTTGAAAAAGATGCACCTCTCATCTTTGACAAGGAATGCAATCAAGCATTTCTAACCCTCAAAGAAATGCTAGTCAATGCACCTATCATGATAGCGCCCGATTGGAAATTTCCTTTCGAAATCATGTGTGATGCAAGTGACTTTGCCGATGGATCAGTCTTGGGACAAAGAAAAGAAAAGCATTTCCACCCAATCTATTATGCTAGTAAAACGCTTAATGATGCACAAGAAAATTATACAACTACAGAAAAAGAATTACTAGCAGTGGTGTTTGCTTTTGATAAATTCCGTTCTTATCTTGTTCTTTCTAAAACTGTAGTCTATACAGACCATGCAGCCATCAGGTACCTCTTCAAGAAACAAGATGCAAAACCCCGTTTGATCAGATGGATTCTACTCCTCCAAGAATTCGACATCGAAATCAAGGACAAAAGAGGAGCAGAAAACACTGCTGTAGATCATCTCTCACGCCTAGAAGACCCGGCTTTGGAAGCGACCAGGGACGAGCAAATCAACGAGAAATTTCCCACCGAGTCCTTGGAGATGATGGAGAGTAGACAAGAGCCATGGTATGCCGACTATGCTAATTATCTGGCTAGCGGTATAGTCACCATAGGATGGCCGCATCATCAAAGAAAGAAATTCTTTGCTGATGTAAAGCATTACTTTTGGGAAGACCATTATCTTTTCAAAATGTGTGCCGACCAGCTCATCCGAAGGTGTGTCCATGGTAATGAAGCACGAAGAATTCTCCGTCATTGTCATGAAGGTCCATACGGAGGACATCATGGTACCGCGAGTACCGCACGAAAGGTATTTGATTCAGGGTTTTATTGGCCAACCATTTACAAGGATGCACAAAACCTTGTAAAGACATGTGATGCTTGCCAAAGATCAGGTAATATTTCTTCCAAAAACGAAATGCCCCAAAATGGCATTCTCGTTTGTGAAATCTTTGATGTGTGGGGACTCGATTTCATGGGACCTTTCCCACCGTCAAAAGGAAACAAATATATACTTGTGGCAGTCGATTATTTGTCTAAATGGGCGGAGGCCGAAGCTCTTCCAACAAATGATGGAAGAGTAGTGGTAAAATTTCTGAAAAAAATTATTTTCTCGTTTCGGAACACCAAAAGCTTTGATAAGTGATAGAGGCACCCATTTTTGCAATCATCAACTCGAAAAAATATTAACAAGGTATGGGGTCTATCACCGGGTCTCAACAGCGTATCACCCTCAAACAAATGGGCAAGCCGAAGTGACTAATCGAGGTTTAAAACGAATACTTGAAAAAACCGTAGGACTAAATAAAAAGGAATGGGCCAACAAATTAGACGATGCTTTATGGGCCTTTCGAACTGCTTATAAAACCACTATAGGCACGACCCCATATAAGCTCGTCTATGGAAAGAGTTGTCACTTGCCAGTAGAAATAGCTCACAGAGCCTACTGGGCAATAAAAAATGTAAACTTAGACTTAGAAACTGCCGGTAAAAATCGATTTTGTCAAATGAATGAATTAGACGAACTAAGGAATTATGCATATTCTAACTCCGAAATTTATAAGGAAAGAATGAAGAATTTACATGATAAATATATTAAGTCTAATGAATTTCGGGTAGGAGATCAAGTTCTATTGTTTAATTCACGACTTCGATTATTTCCTGGTAAATTAAAATCTAGGTGGTCAGGGCCTTTTTCCGTCACCCATGTTTTTCCTCACGGTGCAGTAGAAATTAAAGCTCGAAATGGGATACCATTTAAAGTCAATGGCCAACGGCTAAAACTCTACCGAGGATCCATTGAGGATGAGGAAGAGGAGATCTCGCTTCAAACGGTTAACGAATAAACTCAACATCATACCCGACATGTTACGAACAGGCAAGTGTACGTCAAAACCGGTAAGTCTTCTAACCATTTTCGGAAAAAGGGGCATGCACACGAGCACAAAAAAAATAAAATAAAATAAAATTTTAAACTTTGCTCAGCACGAGGCCATGTCCGCTGGACACGGGGCCGTGTCGAGACGACTGTCGGGATAAAACCCTCTTTTCACAACAGTTACCTCATTCCACACGCCCCGTTTTGCCGAAAACGCTCTGGTTCCAGGCGATTTTCCGCAGATTTCCGACGTCACTACCACGTTTAACAACATCAAGGTATGATTCTATCATCTTTAGTAGTTAGATTAGTTACTTGCATGTAGTTAAAACATCAAAAATTGGGAAAAATCTAGGGTTCTTCGTGTTCATCCGGATCGAACTTCAAATTTTTGATGCAATCTTTTAGTAGTAGTTTAGATTAGTGTAGTAGAAAGTAAATAAACATGTATTGTTGATAGATTCGTTCGATTTCCTACTAAAACCCCAAACCCTTGTTTTTGAGCCGAAAAAGACGAAATTGGTAGGGTAAACGGTTTGTTTTGGGAAAAACGACACTTAGGGTTTCATTTTCGGGGGAAACCGCAACTATTGGGCTAAAACTTTTTAGGTTTTCGGAACCGGGACGAAAAATGAAGTTTTTGGGTTACAGACGCCTGAACACGGGGCCGTGCCCGCTGGACACGGGGCCGTGTCCAGCCCACTGTTTGCAGTTTCTTTTAAAATTTCTTTGTTTCATACTAACTTTTGGTGTATTCTTTCAGATGTCAAAGTTCACAAGGTTCAACGCAAGCGAACTCGATGCTGGGGCGCGATATGAAATACTCCAAACAAGACCCGAGAAGTACCCTAGGCGAGCATGTACGGACTTGTTAACCATGGTGAACCAACTAGACCGATTCAACAACATCGTGACAGGGCCACTAGCAGTTGCATTGAACACTCGGCTTCGGTCGGTGCATCAATGCACAATGGAGTTTTACAGTACTTTCGCTTTCAATTCGAGGTGTGACCCATTTGACAATGAAGGGGTCGCATTTCGGTGTGGCGGGACAAAGTACTCAATCTCCATGGCACAGTTTGGATCTATAATAGGACTATACGGTGAAGAGGAATCGGGAAATGAGGAAAACACTGGGGGATTACGAGAACGAACGACAAGCCGCATGGGCTCAAATCGGTGAAGGAATCTACAACCCTAGCAGCACTAAGAGTACCAAACTGAGGGACCCGCTATACCGCTACATTCACAGGCTCCTCACCTACTCGCTGAACCAGCGTCACGAAAGTAGTGGCGTTGTGGGGTTGAAAGATTTGGTTGTCCTTCACTGCATCCACAACCGGAAGCCTCTCAATGTTCCATATCTCCTGTTGCGAAACATGCATCTCAATCGCCTTGCTCGAGCTCCAACACCTATCTTCTTTGGGGGATGGGTGTACCGTCTTTTCAAGCACTTCACGAACATTCCAAGGTCCTTTGAAAGGAGTCCGTGGTCGGGACGAGTTGACTACCACATTTGCCGAGCCATGAACTTGCTTTATGAGGCGGAAGACGGGACCGTGAGCTTCCAAAGAACGCAAGGCTATGCATGGAACCCACAGGAGGCCCTAGTTCTTCATGCACCACCTCCCCAATACCAGTACCAACCCCATGGCGATCCGGGTCAATCCTCCTCACAAGGAGGCGGTTTTCCTAACTTTCAAAGTTTACATGATCTTTTGCAGGAAAACCTCATGTGTACCAGGAACACCTACAATCTCGCCAACAACACATACCACCGGGTCGGAGCTATTGAGCGCAACATCAACGATATACAAGATGATATCGGTAGCATCCGGGAGTATATGGCAGGGCATGGGGGTGGAGGTGAGGATAGCGATGAAGACATGGAGTAGGAGGCTTGAAGGAACAAGGAGCAGGTTGGTGGTGAGCCCACAGGTTTAAGTACCCTTTTCTATCGAACAATTTATGGCCTGCGTGCCACTTGTTGAACAATTTACTTTCCTGAACTACTTTTTATTTCCGTTTTATTTTTCTACTTTATGCTTGGAGACAATTAACTGTGGTAATGTAGGATGTTTTATGTTTGCTTGGTGTGGTATTGAGTGATGAAACAGGTACAATGCAAGGGTTAGAGTGCTAAACCTTAGCACTTACAGGCTCAAAATGGAGAAACCGGGAGACAAAACCTGTTTTTCAGGCTCACAGACTGTCCACACGGGGACGTGTCCAGCCGACACGCCCCCGTGTTCATCTCCCAGACCTGCTGTTTGGTTACTGACCTGCAATTATTTGCCAGACACGGGGCCGTGTCTAAGCAATCCGCCCCCGTGTTCACCTTCTGTAAGTTTTCGATACTGGCAGTTCACCACGGGGTCGTGTCCAGCGAACACGGGGCCGTGTGCAGACTGCCAGTAACATAAATCTTTGCTTTTTAACACCACATTACACATCCAATCAACGTAAAAATTTATTTTTGGGACACATTGAGGACAATGTGTAATTTAAGTGTGGGGGGGAAGCTAACACTTTGAAATTTTGCAAGTCCTAACAACAAGCCTTACACAAAACTCTATTGGAACCGCTAAACACCCCAAATTTTTTCAAAAAAAATTTTCATTTTTTCTTTTTACTTGTCTAAAGTTTAAGTTAGGAAATCCCAAGATTAATAAGGTTATATTTTTATAAAATTTACAACCGAAAGCGTCGTGATAACAAGAACCAACATAAGAAAATTATGAAACGGCATATCAAGTCTAGTTAAAATTCGATTATATATACTTGATCACATTAAAAACTCATTCCCACAAAAGTGAGTTTTGAGCCTTTATAGAGCATACAAATTTACATCTTTAGACTAAATGCTCATTTTTCGTTTCTTGTGTGAATAGCCGCTTGGTTCTTACAACTCTAGAACTTGCCACGACGATTCATTCCCGGTCCTTACCAACTTAAACCCAAGTAAGTAAATGATAGAGGCATTAGGACTAACCATTTTTCTTTCTACACCATTATTTTTCAATTTTTTTTACCACCTACCCAAAATCCCCCTAGTTAACCCCTTTGAGCCTAAACCTTTCGTTTCTTTACCCTAAACCCTTTTTACCCACCAAAAACCCTTTTTATATTTTTTCACCCTTTATTTTAGTAACAAGCTCGGTTTTTCGCAAGCTCGTTCTTTTATGTGACTTAAAAAAAATGATGGTGAAGTTAAAAACAAACAAAGCTATGCAAACAAAAGCTTGTTTGGAGAAATACTTCAAAATAAAAAGTCACTAAAAACAAAATGTGTTAAGAAAACCGACGCTTTTTACGCTTTTCGCCCTTTTACTAACCACTAACCCAACCACCCACCTTTAGCCCAAGCCTAACCCTTCACACAAAAAAAAAAAAAAAAGTCCTCTTGATATTTACAAAGGTATAAAGTTAAAAAAGAGGAGGATTGATTGCTTGGCAAGCCTATGGAAGGCGTAAGTTGCATGCCGCTCTCGAGTGATTCACTAAAAATACACCTTCGGCCGAGTGTTGAGTGATCCCTCGTGAGGTATGTGAACTTGTATATAAATGAAATTTTAAAAAAGGCAAGCTATGCCCAAATAAGTAATTTATCCTATGAAACGTTCTAAATAAATCATAACGAATAGGATTGTAAATAAATAAAAATAAAACCCAAAAAGATCTTGGATTCCCGACACTCTATGACAAGCCAAAAACCTTCTCTTCTACCCATTCCATTTGGGAGTGTAAGCCACATTTAAAGAGTTTTGCTTGAGGACAAGCAAAAGTTCAAGTGTGGGGGTATTTGATGTGTGTAAAATACAACATATAAATTACATCAAATAAGGCATAAAACTAACCCTTTTTAAGTACTAATGTTGGAAAAAGAGTGTTTTTGTCTTCCTTTTGTATTTTCAGGATGAAATGAGTCCAAATTCACAAAAGAAGCAAAAAGACAGCTAATTCTAACATAAATACAAGAAAATGAATAAAAGTAGACTGCCCGAACCCTCAACGGCATCCTCCCAAGCAAAGAAGAAAAAACTGAAGCCTGAACACGCCCCGTGCTCAGCCAACACGGGGCCGTGCCCAAGAAGCAGCAGAAAAGACAAACCTGTAGAAGCTTCTATTGCCCACCACGGGGCCGTGTCCAGTGAGCACGGGGGCGTGGCGAAAGTACAGCAAGCGCATTAATTGTAATTGCGAATTACAATTAATGAAGAGAGAGAGTGTCAGACGGGCACGGGGGCGTGTCCAGCGGACACGGGGCCGTGCCCAGCCTTCTGTTCAGCCTATAAATAGGAGTGCTTGGTTTCATTCCAACTCATCCCTTGGCACACCACCTCTCTCACACTTCATCCACAACCCACCACCACCATAACACCATCATCCACCACCATCATCCATTGTCCATCGTAGAGTGTGTGAGTCGTCTAGGGATCCAAGATTGATAGTAAGAGTTCTTGACAATCAAGGCCATGTTTGCCTAAGTCTCTTACATCACTTGGTGAAGACAAGTGTTTAGTATAATACTTTTTATTTTTAATCTTTTGCACTTTTTATTTGGTTTTGTATTAATTACTTTAATAACTAGTTGCTTATGTTGAAGGTGATCTTTCCTTATCGTTTGTCCGTGGTGTCTTGGCATTATTTTACTGTCTATATAAAATAAAAGATTTTCACCATTCATATCTCCACGGTCTATATGGAGGTATGTTGGCTACCTGGTCGGGGGTTAAAGGAACGGTTTGGTAAGGGTCTTGCCCTTGTTCAGCGTTTAGAGGTCCTGCAAGGGACCTGGGTCAAATTTAGTAGGATCTCCTTCAATGCCCATAGGTATTGGATGGCGGGGATCCAAACTCTTTGACCCTCTCATAAGTTAACTACTATTAATACTATAACCCGGCTATTTAGGACTGTATCCCTGCTGACTCAGACTACTTAGCCGAGGGTAACGTCACCGCCAAAAGCGGGGCCTACCACAATTTGCATTAATAACTTAATTCATTATCTTCCAATAATCCAACCCTTTAGGATTGTATCCTTGCTGACTCAAACTACTGGGTTGAGGGTAACGTCGCCTTCAAAAGAGGGGCATACTACAATAACTAAGATAATCTCCTAAACAAGTGCAAAAGTGCGAAAATAATCAAAGGTTATACTAATACACGAGTCGGATCCAAGTGATTCATCTTGTCTATCTGTTTTTATTTTATTTTTATTTTTCAGCATTTAGTTAGTTTTTATTTTCTTAGTTTAAAAACATTTTTCTAACTTTTTGATTTGATTAGACGTTGAGGATAAACCGGTACTAAAAGCTCTTGTGTCCTTGGACGACCTCGGTATCTTACCAACACTATACTACGTCCACGATGGGTGCACTTGCCCATATGTGTGTTTAGTGTTAGTAAATATCGTGTTTTATAAATTTAAAACTTGGCTAAAGGTGTAAAAAAAAGCTTAATAATATATCTAAATTATATACACACTACACACGCATCATTGCTTTCTCGCTTTGCCTTTTTTCTGGTACATCAATCCATGGTCCATCATCCTTCACGTACTCCTTTTCCTTTTCTTTTGCTCTCCAAACTTTATTTGCTTTTCCTCCTTGCCTCTCTGTTGCCATTTCACCGGAACACTAAGTCGAGAAACCACGGAGACAACCAATAAAGTCAGTCACCCAGGACGCAACTTCTACGGAGTGTTAACGGGATTCGAATCGATCTAGCTGTGGTATACTCAGATAGACGCGACCAATATCAGACCCGCTAAGCCAACAAGAAGAAAGTCCGGAAGGGGGACCGACAACCAACCGACGAAACAACACCAAAAAAGAGAAATCTGATCCCGGAGGCGAATGGAGGAAGCAGTCCGGCGAGTTTAGAATGAAAGGTCAAGCCTAAGCAAGGCAACCTCGCATGCTAACCAGGCAGAAATGTCCACG
Organism: Helianthus annuus; assembly: GCF_002127325.2. NCBI lineage: Eukaryota > Viridiplantae > Streptophyta > Magnoliopsida > Asterales > Asteraceae > Helianthus > Helianthus annuus. The sequence continues at coordinate 150,223,980 of NC_035444.2, read as the reverse complement.
TCGAGCTGCCGGCGAGTCGGAAAACCTTTTTCGTATTCTAGAGAGAATTTTGTTTTTTAGAAGGGTTATGTATATGTATAGGTTTAATAATTGGAGTTTTTTAGATATGGGGTTGACGTGAATGAAGTCAACTTGATGGCATTAGTTTTTAGGTGTAATCAAAAGTGTTCCTTTTATGTATATAAAAGTTGGGGCAAATATGTATAGGTTTAATAATTGGAGTCAAATAACAGACATCTTTGAAGGTCGGTTATCTCTGTGGAAAGGTTTTTTTTTTTTTTTTTTTGAAAGGTGTGATTATTCGCTAAAGTCGGAAGGTCTAGCATACATTGTCTTAATCGGGTGCGCGCTAGAGAGCCCCCTCGCACAATAGATCCCCAATTTAAACCCTCAATGATAAACTCATATCACCCAGACTCAAATGTGAGACCTTGAGGGGAAAACTCATCCGGGCCCACCATATGTGTAACTTAAATACCCGTGGCCACCACTAGAGCACTAGTGATGGTTGACATACTTTATCTATAGGAGGGTGTGTCACTCTTATTAAATCCATGTTAGAAAATCTACCAAATTACTATCTTTCGTTATTCAAAGCACAGGTTAAAATGGTCGAGTTATTTATGGTGAGGAACAAACAATATCAACAAGATGCATTGCATTTGGTGGCTCGGGATCGCGTAGCCTTTCCTAAATATATGGGTGGCCTTGGTATAAATAAGTTAAAACATTGTTTGTTAATAAATCCCTTATTCAAAGTGGGTGTGGAGATACAAGTCAGAAAAGACCTGCTTGTGGAAAATAGTAGTTGATGCTATGCACCAACAAAGAACGAGTTGGCATTTGGTTCCGATTAATGGGTTGGGTTTGGCTCTTCCGTTAGCTCGGCTCAGTTTTACTCGGATTATTCTTTTAATATATTATTATTATTATTATTATTATTATTATTATTATTATTATTATTATTATTATTATTATTATTATTATTATAAAAAATGGTTATTATTTACGGGTGTTAGATGTCCAGTTGGATATCTTTGACATATTTAAGGGTTGAACTTGGTTTCAAATCCAAGGCAGCTTAGTTTATAATCGAGTCGAGGACAAGCTTACCCCGACTCAACTCGACTCATAAAGATTAGAGTAAATTACAAGTTTTGTCCTTTATGTTTACACCAAATTACAGGCGCTGTCCTTTAGCGCAAAAGTTGACAAGTTTTGTCCTTAATGTTGCAAAATCTTGCACGTTATGTCCTTTAGGGCAAACCCAGTTAGATTTTTTGAACAATTTACTTTCCTGAAATTCTGGCAGTGGTCGAGGTGGGAAGACGGTGACAGCAGGTGGAGATTTGGTTGAGACGGTGGTGGGAACTTCGGTTCACGGTCATAACAGTGGCTTTTATGTGTTTGATGATATTCTTGTAACAAGCTGTTTGATTAGATCTGGACATTCGTCTGTTGATTTATTAGAATTGGGATTTTTTATTTAAGTCATGGTGGTGATTTGGGGGTTTTGTTTATGAACAATGGTTGAAGATTGGATGATGTTTTAATTTGGGGGTTTTGTTTATAAACGAGATAAACTGGTGGTGGTGGCGGCGGTGGAGGGTGGTGGTGATGGTGATGAAGGGTGGGGGTGATGGTGGTCAGTAATTTACTCTATATATAATAATAATAATAATAATAATAATAATAATATTTTAATTTTTTTGTTTTATTTTTAGATAATATTAAATAAATGGGGTAGAAAGATTAAAATGCCATTGAGTGCCCAGATTTAACCAAAAAATCTAACTGGATTTGGCCTAAAGGACAAAACGTGCAACATTTTGAAAACATAAAAGACACCGCCTGTCAAATTTTGGTTTAAATGACAACGCCTGAAATTTGATGTAAACATAAAAGACAAAACCTGTAATTTACTCTAAAGATTATTTGTAGCAACACTAAAACTATAAATACAAGTTGTGCATTAACTCTTTTAAGGGAAAGATGTTTCAAGAAAACCAGAATCTTCTAGTAACCACCATTTTTACATGGTTGAAAACCAACATGCAAACACGTGACTATCACCATCAACACACCATGATATTTCTCAACTTTCCAGAATCTTCCAACACAACTCTAAACCTAATTCACATAACCACCATGCAAAATATCTCAACCTAGATATTTTCCACATATTCTCAACATATACAAACTTAAGTTGCTGACGTCACTTTTCAATAGGAAAACCAAATGATTGGCTACGGTTGGCGGCCAGCCAGCTTTTTTTTTTTTTTTTTTTTTCCATAAAATAGATATCATTGGTTCAAATTACGTTTTTTTCTCATTGGGCCAACTTAAAATTACGTTTTCTCCCTGCAATAGTGTTTCCCTCCCATTGGTTCAAATGGGCGGCGAGCAAACATTCAGTTTATTATATATCCACTTTAAAATGACGTTTTTGCCCTCAGTTAAAATATACGGTTTTGTCTCAACTTCAAAACACATTTACCCTTTTGCCCCGAGGTAAAAAAATACGGTTTCGCCCTCGGTAAAAAAATACGCTTTTATCCTCAGCAAAAATTACGTTTTCGTCCCAGTTCAAAATAATTTTTTTTTCCCCCGGCTTAAAATTACGAATTTACACCACTTTATTATTTTATACCTACTTTAACATTACGGTTTTTCTCACAGTTTAAAATTACGTATTTGCCCCCGGTTCAAAATAAATTTATGCTTTTGCCCCCAGCTAAAATTTATGAATTTCCCCTTGGTTCAAAATTACGATATCACCCTCAAATTAAAATTACGTTTTTTGCCCCAGTGCAAAATAAAATTATGGTTTTGCCCTAGCTAAAAATTAGGATTTTACCCTTGAAAAAATTTGATTTTTCCGCCAAGTAAAAATAAAAATATGACTTTGCCCCAGCTAAAAATCGTGTCAAAGAGCTGCCTAATTAACACTCTTTTTACTTTTTATTTCTAGCAAAACTATAGTATTGTTTTTTTAATTGGCTAAGAATAATTCGGACATCGCCCCGCAACGCGGGCGGGGCATCACCTAGTTGATATATACGTATCATATTCTCAAGGCCCCACAACCCTGCAACCACAAATTAACTTCTATATAAGCCACCATTCACATTTGTTTTCAAGAATAACTGATGGAGTCGAATCAAGGATCTACGACGTCGTATTATGGAATTCTGGGTGTTTCCGTTGATTCAACAAACGAGCAGATCAAACGGGCTTATCGTAAGCTTGTTATGGTATGCACACCAAGTGTTTGATGAAATGTTTGTTTTGAATTTTGATCAAGATTAGATTTTGATTGTGTTTTTTTATCTGGGTTTTGTGTAGCAATGGCATCCGGATAAGTGGGTAAAGAATCCATCGGTTTTGGGTAAAGCTAAAAGTAAATTTCAACAGATTCAAGAAGCTTATGAAGGTAGTTTTTGGTTTTCGGGTTTTGTTGTTTTGTGCACACCAAGTGTTTGATGAAATGTTAGGTCTGATTTTGGGGTGTTGAAACTTGGAACAGTGTTGTCAGATCAGAGAAAGAGATCAGTGTATGATGTTGGGTTTTATAATCATCAAGATGAAGAAGATGAGGTAATTTTGTTTGTTTATTGATCCTCTAAACATACTCTGTTCATTAGTTTATGGCTTTTGTTTGTGCTGATTGTTTGTTAATTTACCATGTTTGTGATTAGGGTTTTGCTGATTTTATGCAAGAAATGTCATCCTTGATGAAGAATGTCAAGAAAGAGGTAATATATACATAACTTTCACTATTTCAAGATTTTGAAATTTGACTTCAACTAGAAATAAACCTGCATTAAACCGGAATACGGTATCAATGTTGTTAAGACGGTATTGGTTTGGGCTGTCACGGTACCAATGTTGTTCAGACGGTACTGGTTTGGACTGTCACAGTAAAATAAAATCAATTATATTTGACCTGTTCGATTTTGAACAAAATTTTTATTCAAACGTAAACAAAAATTAACAAGTTATATTTGGAATGCTATAACACTTTGTATTAGAAAAAAGGAAAAATAAACCATTGGTTTTATTAATAATTAAATAAAAATGAAGTGTGACGGTAATTTTTGGGTGGTTCAAGTTAGTACATGATAATGTATTAGATACTTATGCTTCACATAGTTATAAATCACTAGTCATAATAAATGAATTTTCTATATAGTAAAATAAATATTGGATTTTGAAACCTATTTCGATCGATTTACATGCTAAAGATGTGTAAAAACTTGTGTTTTAACAGGAGAAAAAGTACAGTTTGGGTGAAATACAGAGCATGTTTTGGGAAATGGCACAAAGTTTTAACCAGACGGCATCTTCTTGTTTTGATGATGATGATATTTGGTCACAAGACATGTTCGGTTTGAATGACGAGTCAAGAAGTTCGAAGAGAGCTCGAGCCAACACAAGCCCATTGTCGGGCATTGGCGTGCAAGAGGCCAAGTGTGTATAGAATGTAGATCACTAAAAGTAGTAGCAAATCGTTGCTTTTATCATATGGGTGGTTAGTGCAAGTGAACCTAAAGATTGAATTGCGGTTGGATGGAGATGATGAGAGAATGTTGTATGTTTGCTTGCCATGGAGCTTGATCAAAATCGAGCTAGATGTATTGAGTGGGCCGAAATGATGTAATTGATCTACATTGATAATAACCTTGTCGTAATATGGAACAAAATGTCACGTCAAATGCGAACAGAAGAACATGGGAAATACCTAAAATCGTATTAAATAGTTCGGTTAATTTGGTGTCTATGAACAAGCACAAACAAATAAAACCAGATTAAAAAGCTTGGTGCCAAGTTACGAAGGGTCACTTAGTAATATAATAAAACTAATATGTGACATGAATATATAACTTTCGTACCCATAAAAAGTAAGTAGTTCTTATGATTTATGAGGCCCTATATAAATTAAAATATGCTACCACTGGCCCACTGGGTTACAACATCCGTTTAGTTATTATAATGTAGCCCACCTCTTGTTCTATGATTAGTAGCCCAATTGTTTTATCATCTGGTATACAGTAGAAACTCGATAAATTAATACTCGATTATTTAATAAACTCTCTAAAATAATATTTTTTGCCGGTCCCGACTCGGGTATAGGGTGCTAAATTAATAATTCGCTAAAATTATAAGATAATACATTTTTGATAATTTCTTTAGACCCCATATAAAATATAAATTAATAATTCCTTATATATAGCATATTACATGAATGATTTATGAAGGTTTCTTGAAAATGACTCAATTGTGTTTTGTTTCTTGTTGAAATCAATTTCCCCTTGAATCTCGTCTCTAATTTTCCTTAGCATGGTAAGTGTCACACCCCAACCAATGGCGGAAACATCGGGATGAGACGAAGTGTGAAGATTGCTAGAGACATCATAACGCTATTTGTGACAATATTTAGAAAATCCAAATTTCATTTCATTTCATAACTTCAAATAGTCAACATTACAAGATATTCAAATACGACAAGTTTAACAAAACAACATGATAACATAACAAAATTTTGATACAACATTTTAAACCCTAACGTCTATATGTGTATCTAGGCATCAACGCTACTTCATTTCATAGCATCATCGTCCTCAACAAAGTTTGCATATGTTTTCCGATTATCCAATTGTTGACGAGTAGAGATTTAGAGTCCGAATGTATAAGGGTTAAGGTTCAAGTATGTTTAGAGTCGAGATTCGGTGTTTAAAACAACATAAAAATAAGATATGAGAATAACATGGAAAATAATCATTTAGTACATATGATGCTTGTTCTTGACACTAGGAAACTCGAAGGAGTTTAGATGTTTTCATGGAACAAGGTTCCATTAGAATCGTGACAAGTTATCATAGTCTAGGATGATGTAATCTAGTACCCCGACATATGAACACTAGTTCATCATCAAAGATTCGATTATTCGAATAATATATTTAGGTTATATAATATATGTCCAATAGTTCAAGCATGAGGTAGAAGATTAAAATCTTCATTTTGGTACCTCTAAATGTCATAGAAGTCATGTAGGAGGTAGGAAGATCAAGTCTTCCATTTAGGCACCTCTATGTGTTCACCACTACACTTGATGTAAAAAAAACAACCAAGGAGGGTCATGAACATACAATAAAGAATAAGAAATATACACACTAACTAAGAGAAATCATCAAATCATGTGAGGATTGTATGTTTGGACAACCCAATTTGTTCCATAATCACTCATGTATCAAAGACAAAGTTTGACATGACTTGTGGGTTAAAAACCCTAAACAAAACACCAAGTTTATGAGGTTTAATCCTCTGATTTTAAATGTCTCAACCTTGTTTTTAAGCTTAACCAACCATGGGATAAGTTGTAAGCATTAGGACATAGGTATGAGATGTGTTGGACACAAGTTGCATAGGTTTAAACAAGTTTTTGATGAACATAAAAACAAACAGAAAGTTTATGGACTATTTCGGGGCATTTCCAGGTCTGATTTCTCCAAGGAGAAGTCTAGGAATCGAACCCCATGATTATACAAGCAAGTAGGAAAAAGAATCGAGTGAATCGGATAAGAATTGAGTGAGTTATGCTCATTTTCGTGAAGGGGTGTCAATCTACTCGAACCCTTGCTTTCAGCTACGGTTTGGTGGATGTTTTGTGAGTTTTTAGGGTTGCAAAAGTGGTAGGGAGGCTGGTTATAAGTGGTATTTATAGGGGGAAGGATTAGGGTTTCAATGGGTTGGGCTTTGGAAGTGTTTAGAAGGGGTTACACCTTGAAACTAGCCCACAAAACCCAACTATATGGGCTGAATTTTGCTGAATTGGGGCTGCCATATTTCTTTATTTTTTTATTTTTTTAAAACATTATAATGAGTAATTTTGTTAGTTAAGTTGTGTAATAATGTGCAACAATGTTTCCCCTAACTTGTAACAAGGTGAAATATGAAATAAAACATGATTTAACTAGGTAAAAAGTGTAATGTACAAGTTTTATTTACGAAGCAACTTCCGTATTTTACAACGATTACGATGAAAGAATGGTTATAAGAACACAAGATTTCCAAAGATAGAATTTCACGTAAGGTTTCTAAATGTAGGATGTTTGAAAACGCAGGGCGTTACAGTCTCCCCTCCTTTAGGAAATTTCGTCCCGAAATTTATTCAAGAGGAAGGCTTGAAAGAGTTTTTGGCATAAAGGTGATCATTAAGAATTGAAACTTGGGAAGTTTGAAAGTTTTGAAAAGTACCAAATTTTGGAGAACGTCAAGGTAGATTTGCAAGGGGAAGTTTTTAAGGATAGTATAAAAAAATCATACTTTCGTAAAACCTGTTTATTGAGAGGAACGAAAAGGTTTGTTACTTTAAATAAAGCAATAGAGGTATACTAAGTATAGTTTCACAAGAATCAAGAATAGGGAGGCTATTTTATAGGTAACGAGGTAAGTTAGGACTCAAATGTTTAAACAAGCTGGATTGCGAACGAGTTTTGTATAAAATAATACGAGTATAGAATGAACGAATGACTCTTAAAGAGTACAAGTATGTGAATAGCATAAGTGTTGGATAGATGAACGTAGTGTGTTAAGGATGAAGTCTCGTCATGAATAATCGGATATAATGCGTTTGTGAGTTGCGTGAAGTTGTATTAGGTCCAAAAGGTCTGCAACACACTGAATTTCTCATGGCACGTTTTACGAAAGTTTGGTAACATGGTGAAAACACTTATATATAGGAAGTACCAGCGGCGTATCCACCATGTTTTAACCACATTACGTCCGTTTCGTTACTTGGGGTCATGTTACGTTCCGTGTCTTACCATACACAGTAGTACACTCTATGGTTCTCATACGCCTATCACTATAATCCCGTGTGCACCCGCGATTATACTGATCGTCGCATGATCCACATAGCTTGTACTAGTTATGTATGAATCAAGGTATACATGAATTTGAAAATAAGAATGTGTACGTAGAAGAATGTCGTATGTAAGCATGTTTATGTTTAAGCATGTATGGGACCCACGTAAGCGAATCCCTCGGATTACACTCGCGTATAGGTACGAATGTACGAATCATGAGTAAGGATGAAAGTATGAGCATAAGTTTAAGTATGAATACGCATGTATGTATGAGCATAAACATAAAATGTGTAAGTAGTATGTGTACAAGTAGAAGCGCAAAACGTATAAGTAGTATGCGTATAAGTAGAAGCATAAAACGTATGAACATAGGTGTAGGTATGAAAAATAAATATTGCGTATATAGTGTTTGTTGGGACACCACGGATCTAAGTGTATAAAGCATTCAAAAGTTCGAGTATGTAATACGAATGATATAAATGATGTTATCGCGAGGTATCGACCAAAATGTGTACGATGATATGCATGTATAGTTGTTTAAACGAAACATTGAGTTTATTGAATCAAATTTAGATTGAGCTTGGTTTAAAAGGGTAGAATATAGTTTGCATATGTAAGAGTATATAAAGTACTTATTGGTCATGCATATCGCATTTCGTAATGAATGGAAATGCTACCTTTGTTTTAAAAGAGTTTACGAGATCCGAAGATGGTCGGTCCCTATGAAGTCTTCTTGCCCACGTGTTTTGAAAAATAGGTGTAGGAAAAATGTAAGTTCATTTCATCTAACAAGAAATTTTGGAGTTTTTTTGTGAATACGTTGATCCTTGGAAAAGGGATTTATCAAAGGTCTTAGTGTTCATTTTAAAGGGTTTAGACAAATGGTTCGTTGATGTTGGAAATATTCTTTGGTAAAACGATCTCATAATATCTATAAGATCCTATAGGTAATTGAGAAAGGTTGGTTTGGTTTCAATTTAGAATGGAAGTCTCTAGTATGACGATATAATGTGAGCAAGTTTTAGTGATTAAGTCGAATACGAAGTTCATGGGCAAGAGTTTCATTGGGCCGATTAAATTGATAGGTAGCATTTCGTAAGGTTTTGAAGTTTGAGTAATAAAACGTTTTAAGACATGATTATGAATTTCGCGTATATGAGTTGAGTGAAAATAGATTGTAGAATAAAAGTACGTTTGATAAAACAATGTATTTCGAAATCTGTATGAGTGGGTATTTTTAAATAACATTAAACAATTTGGGTATAAAGTATGATCGAGTTTGCATAATAAGATGTTTCGAAAAAGAAGTTTTGGTAACGGTCACCTAAGTAAGGGAATCACCCCTAACTCGTTGGTGAGGTCGTTTTAAGGGAAGAGGGGTGGAGTCAATCGTCAAGGTAAGGGAGTCACTCCAATCTCGATGATACCTCTCCACTAGTTGTTACAAGGAATATGAAGTTAAATTATATGAAAATCATGCATATATAAATGTATCGAAAAGGTTCGATATGTTGTGCGTGTGAAAAGAGAAATCAAAGGTAAACTCGAGGTTGAAAGATTGCATCGTATAAAATGAACAATAGAAACACATGTTTGACCAAAGTTTGGAGTGTTCCAAACGGAACTTTGACTAACCAAAGTGGTCGAAAAGTCTTTTGAATTTGAGGAGCATGCTTTGGCCTAATAGGTAAAATACTCTCGCCGACAGGTCGGTTAACGGTATTTACCCTTCCGGTTACTACATGTCTCAAATCAATCGAAATTTCGAGACTTGGTGGGATTTATGAAAAAAATCAAGGAGTGGAACTAGTCGACAAGGTGCGGGTTTCACCCCTATCTTGACGATTTCGTATCCTAAGTGTGGTTGGTACTCGTCGGGTCAAAATTTAAATTTCGACATGTTGACGAGGGTCCACTAGAATTTGAAATTTGAGATTTGCCATTTAGATGTGGATTTCACTCCTAGCTCAATGGCGATATCTCGTGTAAAAAGAAGAATAGATAGATTGAGAGTCGTTCACTAAATTGTGGGTTTCACGCCTATTTTGGTGAATTCGTCTCATTTGTACAATATGAGTGTTGTCGGATTTAGAATAATCAAGTAAAATGCATGAGGGAAGTGTGTGTTGAAGGAAATACACAAGCAAGTATAAACACATAAGAAAGCATATCAAGAATGGTACTTAAATAATGAAATGATAAAACAAGTGTTAACACATAATAGAACAAGCTTTAATGCGTACGAATAACATGTCAAATATTACACATGAGTAACATACATGTTTAAAAGAGCATAAATAAGTAACAAATAAGGTATCATGTAGTAGTCCAAGCAAAGCATACGAATAAGGCTCTAAAACTATAGACTAAGTGAAAGCATTCCTACTTTTCCTAATTCCCTATAGTTATGGCTCTGATACCAATCTGTCACACCCCAACCAATGGCGGAAACATCGGGATGAGACGAAGTGTGAAGATTGCTAGAGACATCATAACGCTATTTGTGACAATATTTAGAAAATCCAAATTTCATTTCATTTCATAACTTCAAATAGTCAACATTACAAGATATTCAAATACGACAAGTTTAACAAAACAACATGATAACATAACAAAATTTTGATACAACATTTTAAACCCTAACGTCTATATGTGTATCTAGGCATCAACGCTACTTCATTTCATAGCATCATCGTCCTCAACAAAGTTTGCATATGTTTTCCGATTATCCAATTGTTGACGAGTAGAGATTTAGAGTCCGAATGTATAAGGGTTAAGGTTCAAGTATGTTTAGAGTCGAGATTCGGTGTTTAAAACAACATAAAAATAAGATATGAGAATAACATGGAAAATAATCATTTAGTACATATGATGCTTGTTCTTGACACTAGGAAACTCGAAGGAGTTTAGATGTTTTCATGGAACAAGGTTCCATTAGAATCGTGACAAGTTATCATAGTCTAGGATGATGTAATCTAGTACCCCGACATATGAACACTAGTTCATCATCAAAGATTCGATTATTCGAATAATATATTTAGGTTATATAATATATGTCCAATAGTTCAAGCATGAGGTAGAAGATTAAAATCTTCATTTTGGTACCTCTAAATGTCATAGAAGTCATGTAGGAGGTAGGAAGATCAAGTCTTCCATTTAGGCACCTCTATGTGTTCACCACTACACTTGATGTAAAAAAAACAACCAAGGAGGGTCATGAACATACAATAAAGAATAAGAAATATACACACTAACTAAGAGAAATCATCAAATCATGTGAGGATTGTATGTTTGGACAACCCAATTTGTTCCATAATCACTCATGTATCAAAGACAAAGTTTGACATGACTTGTGGGTTAAAAACCCTAAACAAAACACCAAGTTTATGAGGTTTAATCCTCTGATTTTAAATGTCTCAACCTTGTTTTTAAGCTTAACCAACCATGGGATAAGTTGTAAGCATTAGGACATAGGTATGAGATGTGTTGGACACAAGTTGCATAGGTTTAAACAAGTTTTTGATGAACATAAAAACAAACAGAAAGTTTATGGACTATTTCGGGGCATTTCCAGGTCTGATTTCTCCAAGGAGAAGTCTAGGAATCGAACCCCATGATTATACAAGCAAGTAGGAAAAAGAATCGAGTGAATCGGATAAGAATTGAGTGAGTTATGCTCATTTTCGTGAAGGGGTGTCAATCTACTCGAACCCTTGCTTTCAGCTACGGTTTGGTGGATGTTTTGTGAGTTTTTAGGGTTGCAAAAGTGGTAGGGAGGCTGGTTATAAGTGGTATTTATAGGGGGAAGGATTAGGGTTTCAATGGGTTGGGCTTTGGAAGTGTTTAGAAGGGGTTACACCTTGAAACTAGCCCACAAAACCCAACTATATGGGCTGAATTTTGCTGAATTGGGGCTGCCATATTTCTTTATTTTTTTATTTTTTTAAAACATTATAATGAGTAATTTTGTTAGTTAAGTTGTGTAATAATGTGCAACAATGTTTCCCCTAACTTGTAACAAGGTGAAATATGAAATAAAACATGATTTAACTAGGTAAAAAGTGTAATGTACAAGTTTTATTTACGAAGCAACTTCCGTATTTTACAACGATTACGATGAAAGAATGGTTATAAGAACACAAGATTTCCAAAGATAGAATTTCACGTAAGGTTTCTAAATGTAGGATGTTTGAAAACGCAGGGCGTTACAGTAAGAACTTCCGGTGTTGTGTGTATCAATTTCACACCTTTAAAATGGGAAGCCATGTTGTGTGTATGATTTGTTTGTGTTAACCTATTTTGATCTTGTATTTATATAAAAATATTTTTATAAAGTGATACATTGAACACAAGAAGCATAATAAGGTGAGAGATTGAAGGTTTCTTTCAAATTGGGCCGTTCATTTGATATACATGCATTGTATACAATAATTAAGTGGAAGCTTGAAATGTGTTTGTAAACTAAGTATTCTACTATAAATTAATAAAATATTAATTAATATATAAATTAATAATTATTAATTTATCGATTAATTAATAACTCTTTTAATTAATAAATTTTGGTGGTCCCAAGTGTATTATTTTATAGAGTTTCTACTGTATAATGCTTTGAGCTTTTACAAAATTTTCATTCTATTTCCACACCCCTATTATCTTGTTTCTACGTCATTTTCACTCTATCTCTCTCTTTATATATTTATGTATATAACGAGAGATAGAAGGGAGGGGTGTGTGAATATTAACACCCGAAAAAAAATGATCCATATTTTTAAACGACTAGTATTTGTGATTTATGCATTATAATTGCATACTGTCCTTTTCGTTTTCGACCCGACTGTTTACCCAGCCATCTTACACCCGGTCACAAGACATACTCAATAAATCCCACCAATAGCAAAAATAAGGTGGGGTCTGAGGAGAGTAAGATGTAGACAGACTTATCTTTACCCCACAGGAATAGAAATGCTGCTTCTATTGATACCCCAGCTCGATAGTAGTTTCGCATCAAGCATTGGACATAAGCAATGGAGACAAAGGCCTAGTGGCATGTAAACCCTTTGTCTTTCGGCTAACGCCACCACACGATGCATGATTAACCATCCCCTTCTTTTAACGTTATTTTCACGAAATTAGTAAAATAACGTTAAAGTTCGCACTTTCACTTTTGCCCCGAAGCGCCCACACATAAATACATTGTATGCGCATATCACAAGCGGAGCGCATATTGAAAACTAAAAACAAGTAGGACTTACGATCAACCGAACAAATAAGAACGGACGTAGCTGTATGATTAAAAATCATGATTCAAATCTTTATATTATCCTAACAAATCTTGCTATCCAAGTAAAAACATCTCACTTGATCAATCATAATGGTATAATTATAAGGCTAACACCTTTCTATCAAGGCATAACTTTATGTTCTTGCCAACCTTACTCACATGGCCTTCACTAGGTACTACGTACACTTTACCAATGCCATTAGACATTTATATAATTTAATTTTCTTTACAAATTTCCACACACACACTATTAATTACCAAATTTCCATTCTCCTCAAATGTCACTATTCTTTTTTTTTTTATTTTTTATTTTTTTTTTATTTTGATTGATTAAGATATAAGTGTCAATTTCCTATAGATCCACATCAATTTTTATATATTTTTTTTCTTTTAAAACCAACTGGTAAGATAAACTCTCTACATCATACAACCCAAAGTCAAGTTTACAAAACTCCATAATAGCTTGGATCTACGAAACTTGTATCATAGAAAAATCGAACTTCGAAACAGGCAAAGTAACATATTTCATCAAACATTATCCACTACTAATTTACTGTGCTACCTCTAAACTTTAATGAATTTAAATTATACTCTTTGAACTATCGTTATCTACATACGTTTTGAATATGTTGGATCCCTACCGCAATCTAATTATGTTAGGTGATTTTGAAATATTCAACTTAGTAATTACTTTTCACGATAATGTTTTAGGTTTTGGTGTAAATTTTGTGATTCAACATTCTTACACCTACTTTTTTTGCTTTTCAATGGTAGTGTCGTAACGTACGGGTTCTATGTACTAGTGTATAACTCAAATATGAAGTCATATATGATAGTGTATATGTCATAACTATGATTTTTCTTCTCAACATATCTTAAAAATTCAAGATGTAATCCACCATTTCCATAAAGAATATACTTTTGTTTTTAAAAAGTAAAAACTTATATTCCAATGCTTTCCAAGTGTGATTACTTCTGATCCAACGTCTACGTTACCATATAATAATTATAATAACAATAATTAACAAACCAAAAAGAAATATTGAACCCCTTTAAATAGGACATCTACATGCAACACAATGTTGTATCCTTTCTCCACCACCACCTCCCACCGTTAACCACAACCTTTCGGCAGTCGCGGTTGCATTCAAACATGTCAATGGCTTTGCATATCGCGTTTATCGTCACCACGCTGCTAGCAGCCACAACCCCAATCAAAGCGACCTACGATTCACAAGATGACCAAATAAAGTGTGGTGGTTGTCCTTGTAACAATCCTTGTTACACTACTAGTCCTCCACCACCGCCACCACCATCACCGCCGCCACCCAAGATGCCGACTCCAACACCCGGGCTGGTCAACCCATGTCCTCCACCACCAATTACTGGAAGTGGATCCGGGCTGGCCCCTCCTGGGTACATTTACATTACTGGGCCACCAGGAGATGTTTATCCCGTCAACCCATTTTTCTCCGGTGGGTCCCACCGCAATTTATGGGCTACGCGGCGGCTGCTGGCGTTGCTTGGTGTACTGGTCATGCTGATTGTTCGCTGAATTTAATATATTTAAGATGTATCTTCAGTTTAGTAATGTATCGTGTTTGTTAATTGAAGCGGAGTTAAATGCATTGCTCCTAGCATTTATGTATTATTAACTTATATATATATAGAGTAAATTACGTTTTTGGCCCCTGTGGTTATATCAGTTTTACTATATTGGCCCAAAATAAGAATTTTTAACGTTTCTGCCCCCATGGTCCCTATATCTAACCATTTTGGCCCCTAATTCTAACCAAACCCTAACTCAGGTTAATTATTAGGCACATGACTTGCACATGATGGGTAATATAGTAATTTCACCTCCCCTTTAATGAGTTTATAAATAAAACCCTAGCCCACTTCATCTTCTTCCTGATTCCATGATTCCATCTTCTCTGTGATTCCATCTTCTTTCAAAACCCTACTTTCAGACCAGAACACACAGAACACACACATAATACATACATACAGAACACACACATACATACAGAACACACACACTCCCTCTCTCATCTTTCTCTCTGCTCTTTCTCTCTACTACCGTATCATCACCACCATCACCGTATCATCACCACCACCACCACCGTACCTACCACCACCGTACCTACCACCACCACCTCCTCCACCGTATCATCACCACCATCTCTCTCTCATAAACACCCCTCTCTCTTCGACGCAAAACAGATCGAATCACAAGATCAAGCCATTCGGTTCACAAATTGAAGCTTTCTTCTTCGTCGACGCAATACAGATCTGACTTGGTGAGAGGAGTGAAGGGTGGGGTTTTAATATGGTGACGGCTAAGGTTTTGATTTGGTGACGGTATGGCGGGTGACGGATTAATGGTGGCCAATAATTTCCCCTCACTCAATTCTGAGTATTGATGGTAAGATATGGGGATTTATGGTAAGATCAGTGCACTAGACAAACAAGAATCATCACCAAAACTATCATCTGAAGTAGAAGTGTTAACCAAAACTCAAAAAATTGTTCTTGAACTGCATAATGATAATACCCATAAAGCAATTGATGGACACGAGTAAGTTTTTGTTTTGGGTTATGCACCTTGGGATATTAGATTTGTATTTTGCTATGTGGATTTTCATATTCAGGTTTGTATTTTGTTATGTTTTTTGACAATTTTGTGTTAGGAATTTAGGTGGTGTTTGGATGTTGTTTGATGAATGGAATTCCAATGGCAAATTTGGGGGTTTTCATGGAGAAGATGATGGGAATTTAGGGGTTTATGTGGTGTATGATGATGATGGTTGAAGATGATCATGTTCGTTTTGATTTGTGTTTGAATTGAAGACCTGGTTGATATTAATAAGAAATAATCATAGTCTTATTTTCTTTTCTGTATCATTGCATTTAATTTGGTTAGGGGATGATGATGATGGTTGAAGGTGGTCATGTTCTTGAAGATCTGGGTTTGAAGATGATGTGTTTTGTTGAAGATCTGGGTTGCAGATGATGTTTTGTTGAAGATCTGAGATGCAGATGATGATGATTTATTGAAGATCTGGGTTTTATTTATAAACTCATTAAAGGGGAGGTGAAATTACCATATTACCCATCATGTGCAAGTCATGTGCCTAATAATTAACCTGAGTTAGGGTTTGGTTAGAATTAGGGGCCAAAATGGTTAGATATAGGGACCATGGGGGCAGAAATGTTAAAAATTCTTATTTTGGGCCAATATAGTAAAACTGGTATAACCACAGGGGCCAAAAACGTAATTTACTCATATATATATTATAAATTGTTTGCATCCTTTCATGGATTGTTTCAATATATAACTCGATAATTACTTAATTAGAGTCGATGAAAAATCGAATTATTGAATCATGACTGAAATAATCAATTGAAAAACCGATATTTGGTGATGAATTTTTTTTGATAACCGGTTTATTGTTATCGATGTAGGACGGAATTAACTTAAGTTTTTGAACAACAGTACCACACTATAATTGGTTATATATAGTTATATTTTGGGATATTGAATTTAAATAATCCTAACTTTTACCAATTTGACGATATCACTTCCAACTTTCGATTTGTATCACATCACTCCCACCTTTTAATTTATTGGCCGACAGCACTCCCAAACGAACTCGTTTTGCATACATCAGCTGACATGTCACCAAACTAGTGCCACATCAGCTGCCACATCATAAAAAGTCCAGTCTGATACAACGTCAGCTGTCACATCATCAAAAAAGCCAAGTCAGCTAACACCTTTGTTGCCAAACCATCAAAAGAATCCACGTCAGATGTCATGTCATAGAAAAATTCCATGTCAGATGCCACATCAACACACAAGAGCCAGGAAAAAAAATAATTGAGTTAAGGTTCAGTTTGTTTGGAAGTGTTATCGGCCAATAAGTCGAAAGTTAGGAGTGGTGTGGTACAAATCGAAAGTTGAGAGTGCTATCGTCGAATTGATGAAAATTGGGTTTTTTAAATCCAACATCCCAGTATTTAAAAGTTTATTAATTAATCTTTTATGAAATTTAATTTGTGCCAACCATGGTGTAAACCTCGAACCAAGTTCATTTTTTTGGGATTGAGGCTATACTTGCATCAATGACAATTCGATGAAGAACAAGATCCAAGGAAAATAATATTACGATGGAACTAGGAAATGTGAACTATTTAATTTTTGGAACGACGAATATTATAACCAGAGCTAGCAAGAAACTAGAAAAAACAAACAACAAACAAAACGATTACAATGGGCATTTGACCCAATCTCTCCGAACTAAGTCCTTAACATGAGACCTATTGTTAATTAAAAAAAGTTCAACGTTTTTATCTCTTCAACTACAAGTCTTATGCTCTTCTTTGTTCCCAAAAAAAATATCAACTCATTTCTTGTCTTCCAAATGCTCCAGCAACTCGTTAAAATTATCTTGTTCAGAATCTCTTCTTTCGCCGACCCAATCTATAATCGTAAACCGACAAAAGGTCCACAATTGTAAAGGCGTATATAGGCACAATCTTGCACCACAAAGAAATGTGATGCCAGATTTGGGATGCCCATATGCAAGAGCAGCAAACAAACCCCTGTTTTGTCGAGTCCGAGCATAATTTAGAAGAGATAGATATTGTTTTTTTTTTTTCATGAGATTAATGTGTATTTTAACTTTACATCAATCGGAAAATCATCAAAATGTCTTGTTATCTACGGTGGCCACTATACATTTGTATTAAGGTGCAATTAAAACTATCATGAACCCTCTCAAGTTTTATGGTTTAATAAACATCAAATCCTTTCAAAATTACACTTGATAACAGAAACTTTATTCACCTTTAATTTAAACACGTCATAGCTCTTTACAAATCTTTCATCAGTTATATACTTGTACGCTTTGCTATATTTGAAAACCGCTTCATATTTACATATACATCACCACGTTAATATTAGTCATAGGTATATAGAAGTAGATAGACAAATGAGAATTTTTCATTTTTCCCACGCTTCTTAGGCAAAATCCGTTTTAACTTGAACTGTCTCCTATATGTGTGCACGCTAGTAGACACTTGTATATCTATCATACGTATGTTAAGAGTCGTAGAGAAATGAGTTTTACAAGTGTGTATGGAGAAGTAGAGAACCCTTCTGATACAGGCCCAAGTGTAGAAAACCAAGCCATGACATTTCTGGAGGCCCATGATCGAGCTAACAAGAGTGATTTACGAAAACGACCATAACTTTTGCTACGGGTCCAAAAACGCATTTTAGTGGGAGTTACGGGCAATTTTTATGTTTTTTTTTTTCATGTTTTAAGCACTTTGTTTTTGGGCTTTTGTTTGACCCATGGCTTTTTATTGGCCCTTCTTATTTATGTTCATCTCTCATGTAATAATCCATTTTGCCATTTCAAATTCTCTGCTTTTTGGGTTGAATTTGGAGGTTTGGGAAAGTTTATCACAGGTATTCACAGAATCAACATGATCAATTCTTTATTATCATTTGACACGCTACATCACCTTCCAATTCCAAAGAGGGTCAAGTCCCCTTTTATAGAGTTGATTAGAAGTAGCAATGGTGGGCCAACCTATATCGAGCCTAGACCTGTTGGGCCAAGTCCAGTATACGGTCTCCTTCTACGGTTTTTGACTTTTTGAAACAAATGGATGCAACATTGCAACGTGCATAGTTTTTACATTATATCCTTCTTCACAATTGCTCTTTAATTAAATAGTATTAAAGTGATAGACATATGATTGAATTTTTGAGTGACAACTGTCCCAAGGTTTCTTAACATGTGGCCTTGTACTCTTGTTCACCAACGTTAATGATGGGTGCATGTTTCTGGAGCCATTCAATGTTGGCATTGCAAGAACAATTGAGACCTACGTTGTTGGGTTGTTTAAGGGCACCAGTCTGTGTTACGTTCATGCCAAGTGAGCGTACGTGTGACCATCTTGGCATCTTCTCCACGGACATTCTGGCAAGCCGAATCAAGGGGTGGGGGACGCGATAGATGATGTGGTTATAAACAGTGGCGGACCCAAAAAAGGCTTAACTTGGGTCAGCTCTTTATGGTGCTCGGATGTCTATTAATTCGACGTCTGAATTTATGGTTTGGGTTGGGTTGGGACAAGTCAAATAAATAACGATAGCTTGTTGTTACAATCGGTAAAACTAAGAGCTACAATTAGGTTTTTGAGGCCAGTCCATGGTTACAACACACAATGGGAACCTTTTTTTTAATTACGTTTAAGGTTTTTGAGGCCCGTCCATCTATCAAACGATTATACATACTAACTCCAACCTAAAAGATAAAACTAATGCACCCAAAACACTGAGCAACCTAACTAAAATAATGGAGCAACAAAAAAGAATTCAATTAGCTAAAATTTTTGGCTCGCTTGACGATTACTTGAGGCCTTGAGTGAGCGATCTGCTTTAAGCTACTCGTTACCAGAAGTCTGCGATCGAAGGAGGAGATAAATAGGGCTGTTCAAATCGCTCGCCACTCGCTCGACGCTCTTTCGGAAACTGCTCGGAAAATGCTCGTTCGAATTGATGCTCGGTTGTAAACGAGCCGCTCTGCTCAGTTTGTAAACGAGCCAAGCATGAGCAAAGGTCTGCCCGGCTCGGTTCGGCTCGAATTATTATTTTAATTAGTATACATATACGTATACCTATACACATACATATATAAACATGTATACACACACATATATATACACAAATATAAATTATACATAATATACACACCTATATATATACACACTTACACATACATATATACTTAAATATAAATTAAATCTGTAGTTTTATACGTACCACTCTATTAGATTTTGGTAAACAATATACAAATTTACAACTATATCTAGACGTACTAGCCCAACCACGCCAATAAAGAAATTAATATTAAAACTAAAAGTTAAATCATAAACCGATAAAAGATAGTTTGTTCATCACCTCAATGTTTCATGTCGTTAACCTAAGTCGATCGTCTCCTGCTCTCAATGTAATTGTTCGTGCAATATGATCATCGCCTCGTCGGCCACAACATTGTTATTAATAAGAAAAATGTTGTGCCACTTAATGTGCATATTTTTTAAGACATAAAAATTTGAGACCCAACATTATCACTATCTCTCAGCAAATTTAAATCGGGCGACACGGTTGTCCAAATCGCTCGAATTTCGCTCGACGCTCGCTCGGAATTTTTATTGCTCGAAAAATGCTCGATTGATTTGAGGCTCGGTTTTAAATGAGCCACTCCGCTTGGTTCGGTTTGTAAACGAACCAAGCACGAGCAAAGGTCCGCTCGATTTGGCTCGACTCGTGAACAACCCTAGAGATAAACGATGTACTCGTCACCAAAAGTAAACATAGCAAAAATGTACTCGTTACCAAAAGTAAATATAGCAAAAAGCTACACAAATAGAAAAACAAACCCAAAAGTAAATATAGCAAAAAGCCAAGGGGGAATTCTATCGGCCTTAAAGAGTTTAAACTAGGTTGGGTCCGGGCCCAATGAGCTATTTGTAGGGCCCATAATTTTTAATTTTTAATTTGCCACTTTCAGCACTATTCTCTATTTACTGTTTTTAGTTAGAAGCGCGACAATATAATAAAAACACTAACAAGACACTAGACAAAAGGTATAAAAAGTTACGATCTACAGATATATGGCAGAGAGCAACACCACTCCGACCACAAAATATTACAAATCTAGCTATATGTTTCAGCCAATTTAAAGATAGAAGCCTGCCGTAGTTTTTAAAGAGATCGAATCTCCCTCCTGAAAAGTAAGAAGTTCTTAGCCTTCTAGCTCAACCAAAAAAAATTGAATTCAAATAATACATCTAAATGAATTCAAATAATACATCTAAATGTGTTCATATTTCATTTATGTGTTTGAAAGATATGTTTCTGGCTAGAAACGTTTTTAACTTCCTTTTTATATTTAGATTTTTATTGAAACTTTATATTATCATCATGAGATGTTAAATGAAGACATAAGCGATCACATTTGGGGAAAGTTATGCACAACGTTGAAAACATATTGTGTCACAATAGAAATAATCAAAACATTATAAAAGATGTATCATTATCATGGTTGCAAAAGTTGTTATAGACACTCCCTTGTCAGAGTTGAGAGTACTTAGGATGTACTCGGTCTAGACAAAAAGTACTCGATTCTCCGTAGCCTACCTTGTAGCGAGTACTCGGCCTCCGACACCTTGTTTTACTATAGTGTAAAATCAAGAAAAAAAACTTTTGCACCCTTCTCATCATGACTTTATATGATAGTAATTTTTTTTCTTTATAGCATGTTATATATAGAGAGAGAGAGAGAGAGGGGAAGAAAATAAGAAATAAGATCTAAATAAGAACCAAGAGAATAAAAGAAACCATAAAAGTACATGCTAATTCACATACAGGTGATACAACTACTCTATTTATATATAAAGATTAGTAGAAGGTCAAATAAGCCCACATGAAAGTTAAAACGATCAACTTTCGAGTCACATGCAAATCCCTCTACATGTAGATATCATCACATGAGTCGGGACCATTACTCAATGTACTTATCATATATGCATTAAGATTTAATGTTATGGTTTAAACCTTTTTATGATTTTATTTTAACTTTCCACCAATATTCATATATGAATAGTCCTAACTACATGTGAATTAACATGTGATATTGTGGTTCTCATGACTCATGATTCCAGCTTCTCTAATGGTTCTTATTTAATAATATAATATGGATAATCTGTCACAATTTGTATTTAAAATTTATCTTTGGCTATACCAAACTTTCAAAACTTCATTTTTGTTGTATCAAATGACCCGAAACAAGTTGCTTATTGGCAATTTGGCATGACGCTTTTTTCGCCTAACATATACTTGCTTTTAATTATTTTTAGGTTTAACTAGTTATCAAACACATCCTGAACACTCGATTTCTTTTCTTCTTCTCCGACATTCACATTCAAACAGTCCCAACCCTAACACAACCACACGCCCACCACCCCCATCCCACACCGACGCACGTGTTTTCCTTCCACCATTGTCACATTCGTCTTCTTCAATGTTACCATCATTGCAACTTTCTGACGCTATCCCCCCCCCCCCCCGCGGCTATTTCTTTGTGACACTTCTTTTTTCTCCACCGTATTTACCCACTCATTATTAATCTCGAGCTAAAAATAAAATAATAGGTTTAAAACTTTTTCAAATATATGATTCCTTTCATTTTGAGGTAAGTTTAGATCAAGTTTTTTCAATCTAAAACGGAATTCAAAAAACTTTTATTTAAGAAAATAATAGAAAAATATAATACCCCGTATTTGATTAATGATGTGATAGATTATGTTATGTAAAAAAATATTTTATAAAGACATATAATTACACTAAAAACAACTATTTTTTCTTTCTCATCTGCAATTAAATAATATTTTCTTTATACCTTTATCATTACATGTTTCTCCCTCATCATCCATTGACAACCACTTTAAAAAATATTAAACAATTATAAGGGATGAACAAAATTGTTTAATATTTTTTAACTTGTATATTTACATATAAACAATAATTTTTTTTTCCTTTTCATTTACAACCACTCACCACCATTCATTGTAATATAACTAATTTTTTATCTCTCTTTCATTCACAACCATTCACCACCATTCATTGTAGTATAACTAACTCACTCACATAAATATAAGAAATCGATTGTAAATGCTCTTAGATAACTGAATACAATCGTACAATAAGATAGAAGTTGTAGAATTTTATTATATAAATTTGAGATACATTTATATGGAAAAAAAGAACTTTAATTGAATATGACTTTTACATGGAAAATGTATGTATGTATTTATTTAGTTAAAAGAAAAAGAAGTAGGAAGTGTTTTGTTCCTAGCAATTGTCATTGTCAAGCACCACCACAATGGTCCCTCCGGCCACCATCCATGCTACCATGTCCGTCGTTCACCCTACATGGAAACTGACTTTTTCCTCGACTTCAACTATATATTTATTACCTACAATTTTACGTAACATCCCTTCCCCCATTCTTTTTTTGTCTTTTCTAACTTAATTGGTTTCTCTAACCATTTTCATTGGAACATGATCACTCCACAATAAGAATTCCATCGCATTGCATTTATACGGACAAATCCTCTAAATATAGATACATGACAATATGAGGTAGCTCACTTGATAGTAGGGCTGGCAATTAGTTACCTGTTAAGACACGATTAGACCTGTTTGACTGAAAAATACACCCTTTGACTTTCTTAATTTTTAAAATAATTAAAATTACAATGTTAGGATCTATCATTTATTCATCTTTGTACATAAAACATAAAACTGTTTTATAAACATGAGGTAGAAAGTAGTTAAACGAGTCGTAATCATGTTTGAAACTTATGTTGTGCGCGCCGTCAGAAACCTGTTAAGACACGATTTACCAGCTTTACTTGATAGAGGCATTTGCCTCTTAAAAGAGAGGTCTGAGGTTAAGACCTGGACAAATGAAGTATTTAATAATTATTGATGTGTAACATTTGCCTATAAAAAAAATTATATAGACTTATGGGCGTGTATACACGGCTCATTTTGAGTAGAGTATTGTTACAAGTGTAATAAATACTTGTACGTGTTGTTAATTAGATACTCAAATGTAATGTGTGTGTGAGATATACAGAAAATGTGACGGTT
The DNA here is from genome assembly GCF_002127325.2 of Helianthus annuus. Classification (NCBI taxonomy): domain Eukaryota; kingdom Viridiplantae; phylum Streptophyta; class Magnoliopsida; order Asterales; family Asteraceae; genus Helianthus; species Helianthus annuus. The sequence continues at coordinate 150,200,096 of NC_035444.2, read as the reverse complement.
AATGGTTACATGGCTATCTCTGTATGCATCTTATTTAAATCAGTTGGTACAAGTATTTATGTAGTTCTCTGTGTGTAAATTTGGTTTTCTTACTTCTAGAAATTATCATATTACCCACAATAGCTTTTTTATGACAATTTCGTAGTTTATTTTTATTTATATGGGTTATTTACTATAGCTGATAAGTTATAATTCTTATTAATAACAATCACATCGGCTATTTATTTTTATAATACCATAGCTGACAATTTTGTAGTTTATTTTTATTTATATGGGTTATTTATATTAACAGTATAGCATAGCTGATAAGTTATAATCCTTGTTAATAACAATCACATTTTGGCTATTTATAATATATTACATTTATTGTTGTGCTTGATTTGAAGGTGATCTCCACATGAAGCTTATATAATTTGGTACTTTATAATATACCATATGAATATGATAAAATACAAATTCTTATAAAAATAAGAAGTCGTAAGAACGACGGATATCAAACGGACTCCGATTGACCTCAAGCGACATTGAAACTGTCTAATCGAACTCTACGATATGAGATTTTAGGTTTTCACTTTTGGATTTATAGCTTGTAAATTTTAGAATTTTTGTTTATATCATTGTGTCTTTTTTGAGACTCATTGTTCCTTTTTCCTTGATATTGTGTTATATTTTGCTTGATATTGTGTTATACTTTGTTATCCATTGTGTCTTTGTACACTTTTTAGATTTATGGGACTTTGTAGGATAATTTTACCCCTAATATATTTTGGTTATTTATAAGCTTATAATTTTAATTCTAATGTTATATATTGCTAGAACCGTGAGAACGAATGAAAAAACCAATTAAAATCATTTTTTTAATACAAACTTCATTATAGCTAAAATACAACATTACAAAAATAATTTACTTTTTAAATAATTCACCACTCCTCTCAAAATCATTATAAATATTTTTACATATATGTAAATACAACAAATTTACACATGTGTAAATGGTAAACTTACACATGTGTAAACAGTAAACTTACACATGTGTAAATTTTCTTTACAAATACATGTAAATTTAAATGTCTAAATTTAATTTATAATATTGTATACGAATAATAATGATATGTGTAAAAAATAAATTTGAATTTTTTTGAAAAAGTTCTCGCGGTTTTTTCATTCGTTTTCATGGTTCTCGTAATATTTAGCTTTCACAAGATAACCCTACCATATATATACATATATATATAGGCCAGTTATTGTAACGTACGATGCGTACGCTGTGAAAATATAATATGCGGCTTCACATACCCGGACAACCTATATCATGCGGCTTCATAAATCCGGACAACCTATAACATGCGGATTAACTAAACCAGGACACCTATAACATGCGGATTCACTAAACCCGGACACCTATAACATGTGGATTCACAAAATGGGAAAATATAACATGTGGATTTCCTAAACTCGGAGAATATAACATGCTACTTCACAAACCCGGACACTACTTCACAAACCCGGACGCCTATAACATGTGGCTTAACAAACTCGGAAAAATATAACATGCGGAATACTCGTCGCATACGCTCGTACATTAAGGCCAATTGTATTTTATACTTTCTCTCTCTTTATATATATATATATATATATATATATATATATATATATATATAATGAATTTGATACGTTGACTATAATTTATATATACACACATACATATTCATTTGGATTCTTAATTAACAATGTTACAAGAAGTATCTCTTGGGTTCGCTAGTGTCCACACAGATTGAAAACAAGAGGTTAAAATATCTTATAAGTCTTGATTTGTGAAATGCTAATAACTTTGAGCATAATTTTACTTGATGATTTTAGTCTTATTGGACGAGTTAGTTTTGGATTTGTTGAACTAGTATGTTACTTTGGATTTTGTACGCGCAATATCCTCATTCTGAAAATTTGGTATAGTCTCTGATAGAAACAAATTTATAATTAGTCTTGGATTATATTTAATGAAAGAAAGTTGTCAATTTATTGATATAAAGTATCATCAATTTCATTTGCTTGATTGTTTAGATTGGCCATTGATTATCTACAAAAAGAAAGAAAGGTACACTTAAGAAATAAGCCTTCTCACCAAACAAAGTTGTCTATATCTCTTTCCTTTATACATCTCATCTTGGGTCTTTTTTAATTTAGTAATGAGACTATTGACCAAGGTTGGAGAACTCGCTAGTCGCTAGCGGGTCGGTGAGGTAGGGACTAGCGACTACTCGGGATTACTCGGGATTAATCGGATCAGACTTTTTATGTATAATTTTAAGTTTTTATACATATATACATATATTTTTATACGTATTTTTTTAAGTGGACAAGTTTTGACCGGAATCTGGGAGGTTTTGGCCGGAATATGTGTTTTTTCCGATTTTTTCTGATTTTTTCCGATTTTTTCTGACTTTTTCCTATTTTTTTTGTTTTTTCCCGATTTTTTCCCGACTGACTAGTCGCGATTAGGGCCGACTAGGGCCGATTAGGGCCGACTAGGCCGACTAGCGATTTTTTTACTGATTAGCTGAAAATTACTCAGTTGATGGGCGACTAGCGACTAGTCAGCGATTAATCACCGACTAGTCGCGATTTTTGCAACCATGCTATTGACTAAGGTAAATCTCAAGTGTCTTGCATGCCAACTTGAACCACTTGATGATAGGGGATGTGTTTTCTTCCCTCTTCAAAATTAAATAGATTACATTAAGTCATAATCAATAATTTTCTTCTTTTTTCATTTTTAACCACTAAATATACCCGCTCTTGTTCAAAATTTAACGTATCTATGTCCAAAAGATCTGTCGAGGGTCATAATTTGTGAAACTTCAATAGAGACAAATTTGAAATCCATAACATAGAGCTGGATGTATGGAGAGGACCACTTCAACCACTAATGTTGAGTATGTTTCAGATGTTTCGATTTGATAAAACTAGTTATTATTGACAAAGGCAAACCTCAAGTGTCTTGCATGCCAACTTGAACCACTTGACAAAAAAGGATGCATTTTCTTCTCTCTTTGATTTTAATGGATTACATTCAGTCATATTCAGTCATTTTCGTTTCTTTTTCATTCTTAACCGATAAATGTACCTACGCTTGTTTAAGTTTAGTGTATCTAATTCCAGAAGATACGTCTAGCGACATAATTTGTGAAACTTCAACAGAGACAAGTTTGTAATCCATAAGATAGAGTTGGATGTATGGAGATGACCAATTCAATCACTCTGTTAAGTATGTTTCAAATGTTACAATTTGATAAAACTAGAGAATGCATTGTTTATAAGCGTATTCGGTTAATGTAACAAGTTATGCAAATGTGTGAATAGTTGAGATACTTGTCTAACATCCTTAAGCCGATTAAGAGGAGGATCTTAGTTAGGGCTAAGGGGAACCCCGACCCCCTTGTTTTTTCGCTTCGAAGTGTAAATTTTATATGCATTGAGTCGTCCCCCCCCCCCCCCCCCCCGGGCAACAAGAAAGTAAAAGTAATGATGTTAAAAACTATTTAACAACATTCACTAATTTATTTTATTGAATATCATTTGAAATGTTATACTGCTACATACACATTTATAGGGTAAGGATAGTGTAAAAAGGTCCTAAAGTGTGAGAAGTGTATTATAACACTATATATAATACTATATAACACCATATAAACACCGTATAACAATATGTAACACCATATAATACCATATAACACTATGTAACACTATATAACATTATATAACAAATATAACACTATACATCTATCATAGACATGCTATCAGACAAACTATAGTGTTATATTTGTTATATAATGATATATAGTGTTACATAGTGTTATATGGTATTATATGGTGTTACATATTGTTATACGGTGTTTATATGGTGTTATATAGTATTATATATAGTGTTATAATACACTTCTCACACTTTGAGCACTTTTTACAGGATCCTCTACCCACATTTATATATATTTAATCGGATTTAACTAACAAACATGTTTTGGTCCGCACCTTTTAACCTATGTTCTGACCCTAACGGTTTCATAAGAACCTTCACATTTTATTCTCAATCTCTAAAATTTCATTAAAACTCAACTTTATCTCTATTCATCCTCTAAAAAATTCTTCACATCCGATTCTTTATATCTATCTCTGTTCAATTAAATAATATTTAAAAAAATATTTTCTTTCTTATACTAACAACCACTCACAAACATCTATAGAGATTGATATAGAGAATGAATAGTATATCTTTATATTTAGAGATCCATTATACCATCTCTATTTTAGATAATCAAAGGAAGTATTTAGGTAGTCTTTTTTAATATTCTCTATATTTTTCTATAAATTCTAAAGATAAAATATGTTTTAGAGACTCGAATGTAGTAATGTGAATCCTAAAATTAAGAAGTTTCTCTAAGGTTTGCTAGTGCCAATGTGGATTGATAATAAAAGGTTAAAGCATCTTATAAGACTTGATTTGTGGATTGTTGATAACTTTGACTATAACTTTACATTGATTTTAATATTCATCATTGGTTTTTTTAAGTTTATCTTAGATTTGAACTCATATGCTTCTAAGGGCTAAAATATCCTCGTTTCAAGAATTTAATATAGTCAAATAAATTAACTGCAATGTTTATAATTATATGTATTGGAATATATTTAACTAGCCTAAGATCCCGCAAGTTTCGCGGGTGGCTTAAGACAAATATATAATATCTAGTGACATTTAGATGAACTTTGTAATGAAAAAACTTTTCAATATAAACGTATAAACATTATACTTATACTGCACTAAAAAATTTAAAATATTACGGTACATGAACATCACAGATCAGTAAAAACTTCTTTGTAAACTACATTTATCCTCTTTATCTTCATCGTTAGCACCTTTGCACAAACCACAAAAAAGATGCCCAGCAAGACGTTTTTAAGTTGGGCCGATATGTGCTTGATTTCCATCAGTGGCCCAACCCTTGTTTGAGCCTTCTCATTAAACAGAGCCTGACCGAAGCTTTTAGACATTTTATCATTTCCCACCCACTACAAAGCCAATAAGTAGTTATATAAGCGGGCACCCACCGCTGATTAAACCACTCGTAAACCAAGCCCAACATCACCAGGCCCAAACGATGAAGGTGGGCCCTGGTCTTCACAATAAGAACCCTGTATTGGGCCTTCGCTTGAAAATTAAACCACTTTCGGAAATCCCAAACCCGGGTTCTTTTTGTAGGACAATCAGGCTAGGTTTGGGCCTTCCGTAAACGCAAGAAACCGTGCCCCCAGCTGATTATGTGGGCTCTGGTCATCACCAGCAACTGTTGCTTAAACCCCATCCCATAGTGGGCCTTCCACAGCGTAGAACCCGCCACACTGAAACCGAAGTAATTGAGCCCAGACTGATGGCCATTCCAGAATAAGAGCACAGCCCAAGCCAAGACATAATGCAGGCCATATAAAATAAAATGAAAAGTTACAAAAGATGTACATAAAATGAATTTACTATATATGTTTTAATGGTCCAATAATATGAGCGTTCTACCTATTTTAATAAAACGAACCTGCTCAGCCTGTTCTATAAAACTTACCTGTTCACATTTAGTTCCCTCAAGAAAACAATAAAATAAATAGCAAGAAAAGCATAAAACTTACATAGCCACAAAAAGTCTCCATAGCTTTATAAGCTTCTTCAACTATACTCATTATCACAAACCCAAACCATCTACTCTGTCCAGTATCCCTATTATAATTCACCTACAAAACAAATGTCATCCACCACTGTAACCATGCACCACACCACATTTATCAATAAAATGGTTAATTTTGGTTTTACTCTTTCTCTAATGGTTCAAATGGGTAAAAATATTTGCTAGAACGGAAATGGGTTGAGTAGGTAAAAAGTTGCCCAAAGTGTTCTCAATATGCATACAACCTCCTAAATTATTTTATTAAAAAATGTGATAATATAGTTTCATTAGATGACAACTTATAGATTAACATTTTAGAAAATTTGAAAAAGAAAAAAATTATTTGCACATCAAGCACTCCAATCATATGCTCCATTAGTCTATTACCCAACTTCACCTGTTTTATAGTTATACCAGTAAGTAAGCTAAGTAAGCTGAACATCAAGTAGAAATACCTAAGGTATTGGGTATTTCCATGTTTTCAGAGCTGTCAATCCAATTCTTGAGGCACTTCAACCATCATATGCATTTCTCAAGGCAATTAGCTTGTGTTTCTCCCTATGCAGTCGTGCCATCAACGTTGCCAACTCATTTGCTTTAGTTCCAGAATTAACAAAATACACCACCTGTTATATCATGTAACATCATAAACTAAACTTTTATAAAACAAATTATGGTAATTGTACATACCACCATTATTCTACATCAAAGAATTTCACAGATGGAAAACAAAATATGATATATCAGTAGTACCACCCTTATTCTTAGGATTTCTAAAGTCAAGATAATCGATTTTATATTCAAAGTTAGTATTTTTTTTCTAGTATTTTTCATGAAAAAATGGAAACTACATTGAAGTATATATAAGTGGGTAGCAATGGGAGTTATGGTGTCACAACATACATCCATATATTTTCAGTGTTCTTTTTTATTTAGGAGGAAATAGGTGTGACTTTAAAAGTCTAACAAAAATCTCATAAGAAAAAGAGGGGTACATACTAAATAAGAGTCATCCAAATTAAACCTTACAATTAACTTTTTTTCTTTTTGATAAAAGATGTATTTGACATCTTATAATACCTTTGCAATCTCAACAACTTCAGCAAAATTAAAGAGCTCAACCAATTTGTCACTGTTTAGATTATAAGGCAATTTGCCCACAGACCGTTTTCTCGATCATAAATGAACCGTCTTCCAATGTTCAACGCCTGCTCATGTTGGAACAATCACATATTAGGTTTGTAATTCTGTCAAACCATAGCTTCCGTCCCATCATTGGTCATCCAAAACATCCCTAGCCGCTTCCGTCGTTATTTTTATATAAAATATCATATAATAGAATGTCCATTAGCCTCTAATAATCCGACGTTGCTTCATCAGCAGTGGGCATTTCTTCATTTACCTTAGGGACATGCTGCATTACACCACATATGAACAATAAACCACCACCAAAATCATCAATGCGTATATGTTGAACAGATTGGTCTTATCATGTAAAAAAAATCAAGCAAACTGATTCTGAGTATGTGCGTGAGTGTATTCGTTACCAAGCACGTGCATTTAAATACGTATGCTTAAAAATAGTCTAAAGGTGTAATTTTTTATTTTTTTTGAAGACATAATCACTAAGAAAGTGCAATTATCAGGAAAAACAACGAAAAATCTAACCAACAACTAAATGACACCTAATATAGATTAAGCTTATGAATGGGAACCATTTTATTAATCCTCTTTCCTACTTCACCATCAAGAATAGACTCATCTGCCATCTCAGGGGTACATGATTGATCCTCATCATCACCAGCTCTTTCTCCATTTTCTAAATCTTGTTCTTGACTACTCTCAAACTCTAAACCGATCACCCATATATATATGAGAACACATTCCCATAAAGAAAATCAAGATTTATGTAATTACTGGAATACTCTCTCTCTCTATTTGACCAGTTTTTACTCAGCCAAATTAATACTTTTCCAAAAGGCTTTTTTGACCCGAACCCGCTTTGACCCATTACCTGACCTGCCCATTTTGCCAGGCTTAAGAAATAGTGACATATGATAGTAATAAATTTGTATATGTTCTTGCTAGGATATCGTCATAAGATACTTCATAGCATAACACATTAAAATTTGATAATATTAGTGATCTTATACAATTATAAGCTGATTTATCGGTTAACGATCATATTATATAGCTAATATTAATAAGTATGAAAGAAAAACCTGGAGGTAATTATATAACACTTATTTTTCTTTGAAATAAGCGGTTGTACAGACTGTGAAACCGCCTGTGTGATCTGCAGAAATAAGAGTGATACGAACATTATGGTTGACCATTAGTCAAAACCCAAAAACCGATAATGACGACAAAAAGAAGGGGATTTTGTAAATGAAAAACAACAATATACAAGTATTTTGCAACCTCTATAACAGATAAATAAGGTAATCTCACAAAACTTTGACACCTATTATACTTACAACATCCACAAACGGGTTAAGAGCATCTTCAGCAAGGTATGACAGAGTTGTTCCTGAATCAACTATGGTTCCACTTCCACCTTGGTTGTCTGATATCGCAAAAGGTCGACGGGTCAATGGACAACGTTTGACCATTGACAGAAATACTCTACAGATTTATATTATAATGTGCCCTGAAAACATGCAATTTATACTATTAGAACTATTTGGAATAAATCATAACCTAAATCAACTCATCTATAAGTAAAAAAGTCAAAACTACATCCTCTAACTTAATTACCGAAGGAATACTTACTGTGATTGGATAATACACTTCTTCTTCGAACCTACATCCACAGTTCTATAAAAAACGACATTAATACAAAGAACAATTTGCAAAATTAGTCAAAGTATGAGCAAATTATATAAAAAATTCATAATCAGGACTCTTTGTCCTAAGAAATCTTTAACGATCTTAGCATTTGAAAACCTAGATGAATTTATTATAGCAAAATAGACATATTAAAACCTAAATTCAAGATCCAAATTGTTTATGGTTTCAAAATGAAACAACATTTTATATTCAAAACGAAAAAACTTTTTGTATACTAAAACAACACCGAGTTAACCACTTACCGAACCTCTAGTTGTAGCTTAAACGGTTTTAATACTTTTGAAAACATGGGTTCACTAATTAAATAAAACATTTTTTTCAAGTTTGACTATTTGGTGAAAAGTAAAACTTTCAGTTATACTTCTTTTTTCTCGTGTTGACTATCTTTTCATATAAACATCATGTATTTGAAATAAGTAGAGTCGATTTTCTAAGCATGTGAGATACCATGTTTTCTTTAAAATTAAAAGGTTTAATCGCTTAAAATGTTGGTTAGTTTTACACAATCAAAATATGGGGGTACAACATCAACATATCGAAATCTATAGTCTAAACACGAAATGGAACTGGAAATTAAACATTTTGCCATCATCACCTGTTAAATTTTATTTAACCAGCCGGGAGTGAATATTTTTGCTAATTCGACCTGATTTTACTGCGATCGGTGAAAAGAAAAAGAATTTTAATTTCTGAACATCAAAAAAACCTAATTTATGAAAAGTAAAAAAACCCAATTACTCATATCATCACCATCAAGAAAAAAAAACCCTAATTTCTAAACATATTCAAGATGATGCAGCAATAAACAAAAATCAATCTGAAAACGATGCCACAATCAATGGAATTAAATTTATTTATGACAAACATACCATTTAAAAAAGAAGCCGCCATCAACAACATTGGAACTGCCACCGCTGAATACTAAGAAACCGGTATCCCTATCGCAGACACCGGTCGTCGGAGAAGATGACCTTCATATCCCTTATGCGTCCCTCATTTGCTTCCTCTCTCCCTCTCTCTTGTTTCTCTTTTACAAAATCAAATATAAAGAAAGCATAGAGATTAGACAGAGGCAAAGGTAGAAATTTAGGTTTCTTTTGATAGGACGGCCAGACAGAGACCTTGAACGGCAGCCATTACTCCACCACTCTCTGTCTCTTCTTTTTTACCATCTCCCTTGGCCCCAAGGGTCGATGTGTTAAGAATCTGAGACGGGAAATCGAGAAGAAGCAGGATAGAAACATCAAGATATGAAATCAAACCCTAAACGAAAACTTACCAGGTAGAGAGTAGAGAGATGAGATCTACGTTCTTTCAATTGGGAGGCAAAGGATGAAAGGAAACACTGGATTTAGGGTTTTTGATTGTAACGGAGAATCAAAAAGGAAACTCCGATTCAATAGGGAATGATTGATTTAGCGAGTGAAGACAAAAGAACGGAGTCAATTTCTATGCTTTTGGCGCTCAAGGGTTTTCATGAGGGAGTATAAGAATGCCACGTGGCAAATAATGGTTTAAGCGAATGCCAAGTGGCCTAAGATTGTTTTGTTTTATTATAAGGTATAGATGAATAGAGTTGTCAATTTATTGATATAAAGTATCATCAATTTTATTTGCTTGATTGCTAGATTTGTCGTTGACTAACTACATAAGGAAGGAAAGGTACCCTTGAGCACCAAGCAAAATCATCAATGTCCCTTTCCTTTATCCATATTTTTTAAGTGATGATGATGTGTTTTGATTAAACTTATGTTAATTTCATAGTTTAGATGGAGTCGAACGTTTTAATTTTTTTATTAATAAGGTATCATTTCATTGTCCTTATTGTTATCAAAGTTAGTCGTTGATGACGGGGGTAGCCCGAGACCAAATAAAATGACCAAGTATGAAAACACCTAAAAGGTTAAAAGGTTCAACGCTTGAAAAAGCTGAGGAGATGGAGTAAAGTAACACGGGAACAGTGAACAAGTCACATCCCCAAACAGTCTCACCAACCACAGCCGTAAAAGCAATGCAGGTCCACAGAATGCACGCTATTACCCGGGGGTCAAAAGGCTTCAACCCCCGAAAGGGTAAGGCCCTCACTGCAAGCTGGTTCACTAGTCAAATGAATACTCCTTTGGGACATGTCTTTGCCTATATAATGACACTTCATTCATTAACAAAGACATCTCAGATCAGATTTGTTCTCTCAAACTCTGGTCCTTCACATCGTACATTCACTTCACTCAAAGTGTCCCTCTTTCACATTGACATTACTCTTATTCTTTCTGTTCCTCAATCCTTTTCTGAATAATATTTCAGAATTGGATCTTCAAACAAGAAATATAAACTAGTGAACCTCCTTCCACGTCTTGCAAACGTGGGGGGACCCCACGACCTGCGTTAGGTGAGGTTAAACCCTTTAACCCTTCTGCCTAACCACCCTTGCTACTATCCTCGGTCTATATTTTGTTGTCTCAACAAGTTGGCGCCCACCGTGGGGCTACGCCGCTATTTCTCCTCAAAAAGACCTAGTAGTGTAGCTCTTCTCTCTCAAAGTTGTCATGTCTAGCAGTGGATCCCCAGGTGAAGTGAACCAGATACCAAACACTTCAACTCCGAGCAGTAGTCAAGCCCATGTGGCTATCCCAACTTCTTTTTCAACTCCGGGGAGCACACCCGAGTTTCTTACCTTTAACACTCCAACTCCTTTCAGATCTGGAGTTCCTTCCCCTAACGTCGGTATCACAGATACCCCCACACGTATTGAACTCACCCCCGAGGGAGTTGCTAATAATTTTCTTGAATTGAGGACCCTCCTCAACCAGTATGTGAACAAGGAAAAAGACAAGGGAGTGAGGATTCGTCTAGACTACGACGAACCTGAACCAACACTGTCTCCTGGACCTCCCATTCCACCTTTTGCAACCAGGAATGAGGCTGGCCCCAGTAACCCTTCAAACCCCGTTCCATATTTATCCACCAAGACAAACCCTACAACATATCCCCTCTTTTCATCCCAACCAGTTACAAGTGGTGCTCCTCTGGGCCATGAGCTGACTTTGGATCAGCTTCTCCATTCCCCAGTATCAAGCTTTCCAGCTTCAACCTCCACTTCTTGGGAACAAGCCCTGTCAGTGCTTCCATTGGCACGGAGCGCGGTAATGAGCACCCCCTTTGGAGTTAGCTGTCCGATCACATCCGGAGGCCTCCAAGGCTTCAACCCTATGTCCCAGATGATGACCCAGATGATGGCCAGTTTCCCATGGCAACACTTTATCAATCAAGTGCTAGCCACTCAAGGGAACAACAATGGCAATAACAATATGGGTACAAGGGTCGAAGAAGACTTGGCTAAACCCTACAAGCCGAGTAACCTTTCATGCTTCTCACAGCAAATAGCCGATTATGATTTTCAAACAAAGATCAAGATGCCGTCCCATATCCGAACGTACGATGGGTCTGAAGACCCAGAGGACCATCTTCAGATCTTTACCGGTGCAGCAAGGATAGAAAAATGGTCAAACGCTGAATGTTGTTTAATGTTCATGCAAACCCTTATCGGATCTGCCAGGATCTGGTTCAACGATTTACCTGCTCAAAGCATTCGAAGCTTTGACGACCTTAGCAAGGGTTTTTTTGGCCAACTTCTCCCAGCAAAGACGATATGTCAAAGATGCAACCGTTATTTTTCAAATAAAACAGCGAGACAATGAAAGTCTTCGTGAGTTTATTGAACGATACAAGAAGGAAGGTCTAACCTACGTAGGGGCAGATGAAAAAATGAGGGTAGCAAGTTTCATGAACGCTATCACCTCAAAATACCTCACAAGAGATTTCAACAAGTCCCTGCCTAAGACCTTGGAGGAGGCCCTTGAAAGAGCAGAAGCCCACATTTGGGGAGAGGAAGCAGTTGACATCAAGGAACAGAGGAAGAGAGGGTCTAGCTGGAGAAGTAATAGCCGAGTCAGAAAAAGAGGGAATTACAACTCCTATGACAGACGGCAAAAGGGTTTAGACCATCGAAGGTCTGAAGGCCGGAACCCTCCAACCAGGGAAAAAGGCATGAGTTTCACACCCCTCACAAAAACCCCTCAAGAAATCCTGGCAACCGAAGGAGTCAAACAGAACTTTAGACCTCCCAGGCCTCTCCCCAAAAATAGAAAAAATGAGAACTCCATGCAGTTCTGCAAATTTCATGAAGAAAAGAGACATCACACCAATGATTGCTTCCAAGTAAAGAAAAGAATTGAAGAGGCTGTTAAGTCAGGTGAAGTCGCCCATTTGGTAAAAGGGGTTCGAGACAAGATGGCTGAAGGCAAGGGAAAGGAAGTCAATATGGTAAACTGTGATGAAAAGGTTCCTTATAAGAGGCAGCGGTTGGAAGCTTGGGAGCTTCAATGTGTTTGCTTTCCCCCAGCTGAAAAAGGCCCCCTTTCAAGCCCTCTCGTCGTAGAAGCTACCATTGGAACATTGGAAACACATAGGGCATACATAGACACTGGGGCAGCCACTGAGATCATGTTCGAGAAATTTTTCAACCGCTTAAGCAATGAAGAACGTTCAAGGCTTCAACCCTCTAGAACCTCCATAAAAGGTATCGCCGATATACCCCTCAAGCCTTTGGGACAACTGACACTAGATGTTTGCTTCAGTGAAGGTCAGAAGAAAAGAATCCAGCCACTTACCTTCGTAGTCCTCAACATACCTTCGAACTATGATGTGATCATAGGAAGGCCAGGGCAATGTGCCTTTTTTATGGCAGTGTCCGTTGGGCATGGCACGGCAAAATTCCCAACCGAAAGGGGAGTAGCAACCCTTCAACCCTCCCAAGAGTCCTACATGATCGAAGGAGAAAGTCCCAGAAGCGAAGAAGACAAGCAAAGGCTTATCATAAATCCTAAGTACCCTGAACAAAGAATAAGGGTCAACCCAAACCTCTCACAAGAAACTCTCTCCTATTTGGAAAAGTTGTTGACACATTACAACGATTTCTTCGCTTGGTGTCCGGAAGATATGACAGGAATCCCTCGAAGCATTGCTGAACATGAGTTGAGGATACCTCCTGATGTCAAACCTGTTGTACAAAAGAAAAGAAGCTTAGCACCAGAAAGAAGCCTGGCTGCTTGTCAGGAGGTTGAGAAGCTCGTCTCAGCTGGCATTCTCCGAGAAGTCAAGTACCAATCATGGGTTGCAAACCCGGTCATGCTCAAAAAACCTGATAACTCCTGGAGAATGTGCATAGACTTCAAGGATCTCAACAAAGCTTGTCCTAAAGACTGCTACCCACTACCAGAAATTGACCTCAAGGTCGACTCGCTCACCGGTTACCCTTTCAAATGCTTTCTTGATACTTACAAAGGGTATCACCAAATACTCATGAAAGAAGAAGATGAAGAAAAGACGGCATTCCACACTGATAAAGGAATCTTCTGTTACAAGAAGATGCCTTTTGGGCTAAAGAATGCCGGTGCAACCTACCAACGTCTGGTGGACAACGCTTTTGCAAGCCAAATTGGCAAAAACATGGAAGCCTATGTTGATGACTTGGTAATCAAAAGCAAGACGGAGAATCAAATGCTTGACGACATCCAAGAAACTTTCAAAAATCTCAGAAAGGTTAACATGAAACTTAACCCTGAAAAGTGCTCGTTTGGGTTCGAAGAAGGAAAATTCCTGGGTCACATCGTCGGAAAACAAAGCATCAAAGCCAACCCAAATAAAGTAAAGGCTGTCCTTGAAGCCAAGCCACCAAAAGCCAAAAAAGAGGTTGAAAGCTTAAACGGGAAACTTGCTGCCCTGAAGCGTTTCACTTCCAAGCTGGCTGAAAGGTCCCTACCCTTCTACAAAACACTTAAAAATTGTTCTGATAAGAAGGATTTCAAATGGACCAACGAGGCCGAGGAAGCATTCAAACAGATGAAACAACACCTGGCCTCCTTGCCAGACATTGCAGCCCCAGAAACGGGAGAATTGATATCAGTTTATCTATCAGTTGCTGAAGAAGCCATAAGTGCAGTCCTCACGATCGAACGAAACACGGCTCAGGTACCCGTTTACTTCTTCAGCAAAACTTTAAAATTAGCTGAAACTAAATATCCTCCCCTCGAAAAACTTGCCTTAGCCCTAGTTCAAACAGCTAGAAGGCTTAGGAGGTATTTCCAAGCACATCCCATACAAGTGGTCACTGACCAACCTGTCAAAAATGTGCTCGAAAAACCTGAGAACTCAGGCAGACTAGCAAAATGGGCAGTGGAACTAGGTGAGCATAACATCACCTACGTCCCACGAAAAGCCATTAAAGCCCAAGTTCTGGCCGACTTCCTTGTGGAAATCCCAAGCCAAACAATTAACGAAGTAAACACCACAACCACTGAACCCTCCAACCCTGAGGCCTGGAAGCTATTCACCGATGGGGCTTCAAGCATTGAAGGGTCAGGGGCTGGGTTAGTTCTAATCAACCCTGAAGGGTTAGAATTCACATATGCTCTCCGTTTTGATTTTCAGACCACCAATAATGAGGCTGAATACGAGGCACTGATCGCCGGCTTAAGACTGGCCAAAGAAATGAAAGTTCAAAAGCTTGAAGTGTTCACAGATTCATTACTAGTCTCAAGCCAAGTCAACGATAGCTACGTTGCTAAAGAACCCAATATGAGAAGATATAAAGAAAAATCCAAGGAACTGATGAACACCTTCCAAGCATGCAGCATCAAGCAAATTCCAAGGTCCCAAAACAAAAAGGCTGATGCTTTAAGTAAACTAGCATCCCTCACCTTCGCCCACCTCACCAAAAAGGTGTTGGTTGAAGTGTTGAAGACTCCATCGATTGATGAATTGGAGGTCCAAGATGTAGTCACCGAGGAAGATCCAAACTGGATGACTCCCATCAAAAAAATCCTTCAAAATGGTGAACTACCCAATGATCAAGTAGAAGCCGAAAGGGTTAAAATCAAAGCAAGACAATATGTGTTACAAGGAGAAACCCTCTACAAAAAGGGTTACCTTGCCCCCTTGCTAAGATGTGTTGGTCCCGAGCAAGGTAAGTATTTGATCAAAGAAATTCACGAAGGTGTATGTGGAGCTCATTTCGGAGCTAGGTCGGTGGTTGCAATACTCATGAACCTTGGATATTTCTGGCCCTCGATGCATCGTGACACCACTGAGCAATTGAAGAAATGTGATGCTTGTCAAATCCATGCTCCAATCCCAAAAAGTCCCAAACATGATCTTGTTCCAATAACCTCGGCATGGCCATTCCATAAGTGGGGAATGGACATTGTTGGTCCATTTCCTCCAAGCAAAGGAGGAGTAAAATTCTTGCTAGTAGCAATAGACTATTTCACCAAATGGCCCGAGGTTAAACCCCTTGCAAAGATCACAGGGAAACAGGTTATCGACTTCGTTTGACATTTAGTGGAAGTGACGAAGATCACTAGGTAAATAAACGGGTCAAAGGGGTGAAATTATCACCCTTTGACAATATCGACTAATGGTTTGTCGAGTTACATGTTTATAGGAATAAATATCAAATGGATACGCACATCGCTATTGCTTAGCGGCTAATAAGTCGAGGTATTGAAACGGGTCAATATATTGATCCGAGCCAGGTATGTATA
This sequence comes from Helianthus annuus, assembly GCF_002127325.2. NCBI lineage: Eukaryota > Viridiplantae > Streptophyta > Magnoliopsida > Asterales > Asteraceae > Helianthus > Helianthus annuus. The sequence goes on along the minus strand of NC_035444.2, from coordinate 150,183,937 downwards.
ATGATTCAATTCATCATGTAGAACTTGAGGTTTTCTAAGAAGTTAAACAAGGTCAAATTTGATATTTGGTTATCTTAAAGATAAACCGAATAATTCAAGTTATAATTGTAGAGTTTTAGAAACATAATGACTTCTAATCAACATTATAGTTAAAAGGGTCAGATTTTGGGTCAATCAAGTGTTTAAGGGACCCTTGTAGTTAAAGAAAGATGAAAATTGACCAAATTGCCCTTGTAAGCTAATTCAGACGAACGACCCTTAAAGGTGGTTCGGAAATAAGTTTTATGATTATATAAATGCTTAGGATAAGTTAGATAGTGAAAAACATAAATTCTTGGGTCGAATGGCTTTATATGAGTCTTTGCCGTAAAATGGTAATCCGAGGGGTAAAAACTCGGAACATATAGATATCCACATTAAACCCAAAACATATATAGTTGTAGTTGGTGATTACTTGTTGAGAAATGTAGGAATAAGATGCTAGAAACGAATGAAAGCGATTTTAGGCTCGAAAGTGCTTAAATACCCTTAACGGGTCAAAATAAGCATACAAGCGAAAACGGGTTTAAATTGTGTAATAAACCTATGATTAGAACCTAATATGGTAGGTAACATTAATTTATAGAAGTGTATGTAATATAGGAATCAAACAAATACGTTTGTTTGATAAAATGCATAAACGGGTTAAAATTCAGTAAAAAGGTAACGAGTCAAAGGCTTAGAAGTCTCAAAATTTCTTATGTTGGATGTAGGATTTTAACTCCATAAGATGGAGGATTAAATTATGGACGCGTAGGAAAAAGAATCGAGTAAAACGGATCAATAACGAAGAAGTTATGGCCGTTTCCGTAAAAACTGGCATAGCTGATCTGAACTGCAACCTGCTGGAAACTGGTTTCCCAGGCGACACGCGAAGGAACAACCTGGTTCCTCCGCGACACGCGACAGAACCCTGAATTAGCGAAATTTTTTTATTTTAATCAGTTTCGCTTCCCGGACTCGTTTAAATATGTTCTAAGTTACATATGACTAATCCAACTCATGTTTTATGAGTTTCAGGTATGATTTTAGCACCGGAGGATGATCAAGCACAACGAAGAACCGAACACGATCAAGAAACAAGCTTCCGCACTATGTATCGTTGTTTTGTTAAATGACGAACTCAAACATGTTATCTTGTATAGTTTTAATTCTGTAAATAAAGTTTAATGAAACCCGTATTTTCAATGTATTGAAATTCTAATTACCCGTTTATTTTCGTAAATTATACGAAAATTGTTAAATAATAATAAGGGTGTTACAAGTTGGTATCAGAGCCTTGGTTTAAGAGATTCAAGTATGGCGGGAAAGCTATGCTTGGACTTAAACCTTACGCTCTTGATAAAGATTGGTGTTCGGTTCGAGGCTTGATCGCAAATCCGGTAAGTACATGTATAACAATGGTTTAATATGATTAAAGTGTTGAGAACAACACATATGGTTATCGTGTAATACACGTTACACCAATAAAATCGATATAGAATAGATATAGTCAATGAAATTACACGCGTTGATGCGTATAGTAGAAAAGCCTTGTATTATAATACGGGCATCCTTTAATGTTGAAATTATTAACATTTGTATATGTTTTAGTTGAAGGACACTCGCATATGAGGATAGCGAGAGCTTAACAAATTACGGATATGATAGAAGAACGGTCCGAAGTATGACAAGAGGAGCATGCTCACCAAGGACTAAATCACGTAACGACCGCGAACAAAGTTAAAGGCAAGAAACGCCCGTCGGGGCAAGCATTATCAGGTGCACACTTTTAAATTTAATTGCACAAGTAGTAATATGCAACAAACACGTAAGTAATGACGGTTGCATACACATACGATAAACTTAGAAAACCCGATTTCCAAGAGAAATTTAATAGAAAATGTGTTATTCATGATGATGAATAACAAATGAGTAACAAGATTAGTTCATATGGAAACTTGGATTGGGGTAATTATCCAAGTGGAAAACTCTCAATTTAATGCTATTGAGAAAAGTAGCAATCACATTAACAAATGTGATTATATATTAGTTTGATAAAAAGGAAAAACATTGTATATGTTCATGAATGAAACATGTAAATCAAATAACTGTTAAATGGTAACTAAATAAATGGTTGCCAATGAAAGTCAAGAATATAGAAAGATTAGAGGCGTCACTTACATGGGGTGTAGTGTGGAAATTATGAAAAGGTCATGTGTGTCATGTGTTGATCGCTTACTCTGGCCAAGTAAGTAGTGAACACATGATGTCATGAACTTTTTATGATAAACATATTTACATTCGATGTAGTAGGGACGGGGTGAATGGGACAAACTAAAAGGCACCCAAATGAAACAAATGAACAAAATAGTTGATAATAATGTAAACGCACAGCCGGGTGACGGAAGCGTATTACATTAGAATAATGAGCCCGAGAGAAGGGACAAGGATAAATGTAAATGAGGATACAAATGATTGATCAAAAGAAAATTCATGGAAATAAGTCATCTTGGACGAAAGGGCCATAGTAAACAAAATGGGCAAGTAAAAAAAAAAAAACCAAAGAAAAAAAAAAGAAAAACAAAAACCAAAGTATAGGTGATCCGTTGGGTAATAAAAACAAAGGTGTTGCCCACACGAAAAAGATAATCAAGGTTGTTAACTTTAGTTATAGTAAAGCAAGGATAACGATGATAATCGTCACTCATGATTAATAAGGCCGCCAATGGTGGTCACGTAAAGAATAAAAGACATGGTCGAATGAAAGCGACGGATTTCGCTAAGATGACCAAGTAAATCGAAACGAAGTCTTGATGCATACCGGAAGGGGTGCAATGATAAAGATTTCTGTAAAATACCCGATGAATGGGTAGGATATGGAAAGAATGCGTAAACCAATAGACGGGGACGCGAAATAGAAAGTCAAAAGACTCGGAATATGAGTCATGACTAAAAGACAATGAGAATTTGCAAACAGAAATGTTAATAACTATGCTCAACTATTTTAAAGTTGAACGGGTCGAATAAAGAATGAAGTTGATGCCCACAAGTGATGAAATTCACACGAACAAGTCAAACAAGAAAAATAAGGTATAAAAACTTGGTAGTGCAAGTCAGCGCAAACTGAATAATGGAAGCGCGAAACATTAATGAATCTACGTGATGGGTCATAAAGGAATATATATATGAAAAATGCAAACTAGCGAAACAAAAATGTTAAAAACAATAAGATAGAAGGACCCGGGTAATGGGTTGTAAAGGAGTATAAGTATGAACCGGGTAACGGTAAGCGTAGGACAAACGGACGTGTAAATGACGTTAGAAGTCGTAAAGTCGGAAGGATAGTCCGAAAGTAAACAAATGAAACCATAGACTACGGTCAAGGTCAACTAAAGTTCAAAAGCAAAAATTAAATGATTCCAAACATAACAAAGGATGCTTTAAAGCTATATATGTATAAATAGACAATTGAATAAAGACTAGGATAAAGGATGATCTACAGGATCATCATAACCTATTGGATATTAATTAGTGTAAAAGGTCTACGGGGCCAAAATGACCCACGGGTCATGAATTGAAGCAAAAAGGATGATAAGGGCCTTGCCTTAAAAAGGTGCAAAAAAAAAAATCTAAAGGAATAGCCTATGAAGCTAAGTAAAAGAACCTACGGGTTGGTTGAGTTAAGTGTGGGAACTGATTTTAATTCCACGAATTAAATAATATCAGAAAAGAATGAATCCTCGGACTTAAAATTCCTAGAAGTAATAAGAGGATATAAGACAAAGTGAAGAGAAAACGTTAAACTAAAATTTATTAGTAAGAAATGACGTTTAACAAATATATAAGTATTATGAGAGAAGTTAAGAAAAGGTTAATATTAAAAGATACAAGTCTTGACACTGATAGGCGCAAGACGATATATTCGAAAAGAGATATTTTCGAGAAATGAAAGGTTGACAAAAAATTAAACATGATGTGACACGATCACGGTCAAGAAATGTAATGTGAAGTAGAATCACATTATAACCGAGCGAGTGGTAAAAAGTAACTGGACTAATAAGTCTAGTTAGTGAGACCGGTTAAGGTCATTTAAATAAAATTTGGTCGCTTGTAAGCGATGGATTCGGTATAACTGAATCGAATAAATGAAATTGAAAACAAAAGAAATGGTTGCTAAAAGTGAAAGATTTCACTAAAAGACCTTTAAACGGGTCAAAGTAACGGATTCATAAAGAGTTCGATAATATATGAAAGCGATGGATATCGCTAAGTTAACTAAACTAGTAGAAATAACGAAATTACGTTATTTCAAGTTGCATTATGCCGTATGAGATACGTAGAAGAATAGTAACCAAAAAAGGATATTATCATACTTTTCTGGTAATACTAACAATTGATTAAAGTATGAGTAATGCTTAAAGGATTACTCAGGTCAAATGCATCCAGTTTAGAACTCGATGGACTATGTAAGAAAGGTTTCGAGGACGAAACCTCTTTAAGGGGGGTAGACTTGTAACACTCCGATAACGGGGTTGGTAATCAAACTCCGTTTATACCTAAAGACGGGTAAAGTACCGTTAGTAGTAAAAATAATCCGGTGAATATTTGGATTTAGATAAGAAATCCTAGTATTAAATACAAGCGAATTAAAGTTTTAAGGAATTGAGCTTATAAGAGCCCGAGTTAACAGGACTTAAAGTAAAACGGGTTATGATTCCCGGGACCCACCAAGTAACTAGGAGTATTAACCTAGTTAGTTATAATTTTGGGAATAATGTGAAAGTTGATTAAAATACCCCAAAATGAAATTTAAGAATAATAGAGGGGTCAAAAGTGTTAAAGTTTAAAATGGTTTTACTAAATAAAATTTAATAGACAAAACACACATTTGGTGTGTTTGTCTGGTCGTAGAAACACAGGGGGCGACCAAAGCTCCCTCATGAACGCTAGCTTTGCAATTTCACCAAATTGATAGGGTAAATCGGCTCCAAATCGAAATCCAAACTCAGAATAGTGATCACCTTCGGGAAAGGATCATAAGGTATGTCTAATTTTGCTATTTAGTTTCACCATGAGTTCTAGGTGAAACCATGAAATCGAAATTAGGGCTTGCATGATCAAAGTTTGAATGAAATTAGGAATGAATATATGTCTAGGAGTAAACCCTAGTCATTAGTTTGATGAATTGATGCTTATAATTGTGAAATTCATAATCACCCATCTAAGTGTAGAATGGGTTTTGTGGAATGATAAGAACACTAGGAATCTGATTGTAAAACAAGTGTTATTGAGTCACTTGAAGAGAATCTAGATGCTATTAGGCATACTAGATATAAGGAACTTACAAAAATTGTTTAAATTTGGCTAAATAGTTAGTCATGAACTTGATTGTTATTAGTATAAAATCATGCTCACTAGGTGTTCGATGTAATGCCTAAATGAGAACAAATTGTGAGATGTAGAGTAAAAACGCGTGTTCGAATCATATGGCAAATTATGCGTTATAGGAAATAATAAGAGTTCTAAACACGATGTTAGTTGAACTCTACAGGCACGATAGTTTAATCTTCAAGCGGTCAAGTCGAAGCGGACGTGCGCTTGAAGGATATGCTTTGAAAGGTACGTAACTACGGTTCTGTTACATTATGCTTGACTTCGTATTTTCGATTATTAGACTTTAAGTTAGCATAATACATGAAATTGACATTTAGTGGAAGTGACGAAGATCACTAGGTAAATAAACAGGTCAAAGGGGTGAAATTATCACCCTTTGACAATATCGACTAATGGTTTGTCGAGTTACATGTTTATAGGAATAAATATCAAATGGATACGCACATCGCTATTGCTTAGCGGCTACTAAGTCGAGGTATTGAAACGGGTCAATATATTGATCCGAGCCAGGTATGTATAATGATTCAATTCATCATGTAGAACTTGAGGTTTTCTAAGAAGTTAAACAAGGTCAAATTTGATATTTGGTTATCTTAAAGATAAACCGAATAATTCAAGTTATAATTATAGAGTTTTAGAAACATAATGGCTTCTAATCAACATTATAGTTAAAAGGGTCGGATTTTGGGTCAATCAAGTGTTTAAGGGACCCTTGTAGTTAAAGAAGGATGAAAATTGACCAAATTGCCCTTGTAAGCTAATTCAGACGAACGACCCATAAAGGTGGTTCGGAAATGAGTTTTATGATTATATAAATGCTTAGGATAAGTTAGATAGTGAAAAACATAAATTCTTGGGTCGAATGGCTTTATATGAGTCTTTGCCGTAAAATGGTAATCCGAGGGGTAAAAACTCGGAACATATAGATATCCACATTAAACCCAAAACATATATAGTTGTAGTGGGTGATTACTTGTTGAGAAATGTAGGAATAAGATGCTAGAAACGAATGAAAGCGATTTTAGGCTCGAAAGTGCTTAAATACCCTTAACGGGTCAAAATAAGCATACAAGCGAAAACGGGTTTAAATTGTGTAATAAACCTATGATTAGAACCTAATATGATAGGTAACAATAATTTATAGAAGTGTATGTAATATAGGAATCAAACAAATACGTTTGTTTGATAAAATGCATAAACGGGTTAAAATTCGGTAAAAAGGTAACGAGTCAAACGCTTAGAAGTCTCAAAATTTCTTATGTTGGATGTAGGATTTTAACTCCATAAGATGGAGGATTAAATTACGGACGCGTAGGAAAAAGAATCGGGTAAAACGGATCAATAACAAAGAAGTTATGGCCGTTTCCGTAAAAACTGGCATAGCTGATCTGAACTGCAACCTGCTGGAAACTGGTTTCCCAGGCGACACGCGAAGGAACAACCTGGTTCCTCCGCGACACGCGACAGAAACCTGAATTAGCGAAAAATTTTTATTTTAATCAGTTTCGCTTCCCGGACTCGTTTAAATATGTTATAAGTTACATATGACTAATCCAACTCACGTTTTATGAGTTTCAGGTATGATTTTAGCACGGGAGGATGATCAAGCATAACGAAGAACCGAACACGATCAAGAAACAAGCTTCCGCACTATGTATCGTTGTTTTGTTAAATGACGAACTCAAACATGTTATCTTGTATAGTTTTAATTCTGTAAATAAAGTTTAATGAAACCCGTATTTTCAATGTATTGAAATTCTAATTACCCGTTTATTTTCGTAAATTATACGAAAATTGTTAAATAATAATAATAAGGGTGTTACAAGTTGGTATCAGAGCCTTGGTTTAAGAGATTCAAGTATGGCGGGAAAGCTATGCTTGGACTTAAACCTTACGCTCTTGATAAAGATTGGTGTTCGGTTCGAGGCTTGATCGCAAATCCGGTAAGTACATGTATAACAATGGTTTAATATGATTAAAGTGTTGAGAACAACACATATGGTTATCGTGTAATACACGTTACACCAATAAAATCGATATAGAATAGATATGGTCAATGAAATTACACGCGTTGATGCGTATAGTAGAAAAGCCTTGTATTATAATACGGGCATCCTTTAATGTTGAAATTATTAACATTTGTATATGTTTTAGTTGAAGGACACTCGCATATGAGGATAGCGAGAGCTTAACAAATTACGGATATGATAGAAGAACGGTCCGAAGTATGACAAGAGGAGCATGCTCACCAAGGACTAAATCGCGTAACGACCGCGGACAAAGTTAAAGGCAAGAAACGCCCGTCGGGGCAAGCATTATCAGGTGCACACTTTTAAATTTAACTGCAGAAGTAGTAATATGCAACAAACACGTAAGTAATGACGGTTGCATACATATACGATAAACTTAGAAAACCCGATTTCCAAGAGAAATTTAATAGAAAATGTGTTATTCACGATGATGAATAACAAATGAGTAACAAGATTAGTTCATATGGAAACTTGGATTGGGGTAATTATCCAAGTGGAAAACTCTCAATTTAATGCTATTGAGAAAAGTAGCAATCACATTAACAAATGTGATTATATATTAGTTTGATAAAAAGGAAAAACATTGTATATGTTCATGAATGAAACATGTAAATCAAATAACTGTTAAATGGTAACTAAATAAATGGTTGCCAATGAAAGTCAAGAATATAGAAAGATTAGAGGCGTCACTTACATGGGGTGTAGTGTGGAAATTATGAAAAGGTCATGTGTGTCATGTGTTGATCGCTTACTCTGGCCAAGTAAGTAGTGAACACATGATGTCATGAACTTTTTATGATAAACATATTTACATTCGATGTAGTAGGGACGGGGTGAATGGGACAAACTAAAAGGCACCCAAATGAAACAAATGAACAAAATAGTTGATAATAATGTAAACGCACAGCCGGGTGACGGAAGCGTATTACATTAGAATAATGAGCCCGAGAGAAGGGACAAGGATAAATGTAAATGAGGATACAAATGATTGATCAAAAGAAAATTCATGGAAATAAGTCATCTTGGACGAAAGGGCCATAGTAAACAAAATGGGCAAGTAAAAAAAAAAAACAAAGGAAAAAAAACAAAAAACAAAAATCAAAGTATAGGTGATCCGTTGGGTCATAAAAACAAAGGTGTTGCCCACACGAAAAAGATAATTAAGGTTGTTAACTTTAGTTATAGTAAAGCAAGGATAATGATGATAATCGTCACTCATGATTAATAAGGCCGCCAATGGTGGTCACGTAAAGAATAAAAGACATGGTCGAATGAAAGCGACGGATTTCGCTAAGATGACCAAGTAAATCAAAACGAAGTCTTGATGCATACCGGAAGGGGTGCAATGATAAAGATTTCGGTAAAATACCCGATGAATGGGTAGGATATGGAAAGAATGCGTAAACCAATAGACGGGGACGCGAAATAGAAAGTCAAAAGACTCGGAATATGAGTCATGACTAAAAGACAATGAGAATTTGCAAACATAAATGTTAATAACTACGCTCAACTATTTTAAAGTTGAACGGGTCGAATAAAGAATGAATTTGATGCCCACAAGTGATGAAATTCACACGAACAAGTCAAACGAGAAAAATAAGGTATAAAAATTTGGTAGTGCAAGTCAGCGCAAACTGAATAATGGAAGCGCGAAACATTAGTGAATCTACGTGATGGGTCATAAAGGAATAAATATATGAAAAATGCAAACTAGCGAAACAAAAATGTTAAAAACAATAAGATAGAAGGACCCGGGTAATGGGTTGTAATGGAGTATAAGTATGAACCGGGTAACGGTAAGCGTAGGACAAACGGACGTGTAAATGACGTTAGAAGTCGTAAAGTCGGAAGGATAGTCCGAAAGTAAACAAATGAAACCTTAGACTACGGTCAAGGTCAACTAAAGTTCAAAAGCAAAAATTAAATGATTCCAAACATAACAAAGGATGCTTTAAAGCTATATATGTATAAATAGACAATTGAATAAAGACTAGGATAAAGGATAATCTACAGGATCATCATAACCTATGGGATATTAATTAGTGTAAAAGGTCTACGGGGCCAAAATGACCCACGGGTCATGAATTGAAGCAAAAAGGATGATAAGGGCCTCGCCTTAAAAAGGTGCAAAAAAAAATCTAAAGGAATAGCCTACGAGGCTAAGTAAAAGAACCTACGGGTCGGTTGAGTTAAGTGTGAGAACTGATTTTAATTCCACGAATTAAATAATATCGGAAAAGAATGAATCCTCGGACTTAAAATTCCTAGAAGTAATAAAAGGATATAAGACAAGGTGAAGAGAAAACGTTAAACTAAAATTTATTTTTAGTAAGAAATGACGTTTAACAAATATATAAGTATTATGAGAGAAGTTAAGAAAAGGTTAATATTAAAAGATACAAGTCTTGACACTGATAGGCGCAAGACGATATATTCGAAAAGAGATATTTTCGAGAAATGAGAGGTTGACAAAAAATTAAACATGACGTGACACGATCACGGTCAAGAAATGTAATGTGAAGTAGAATCACATTATAACCGAGCGAGTGGTAGAAAGTAACTTGACTAATAAGTCTAGTTAGTGAGACCGGTTAAGGTCATTTAAATAAAATTTGGTCGCTTGTAAGCGATGGATTCGGTATAACTGAATCGAATAAATGAAACTGAAAACAAAAGAAATGGTTGCTAAAAGTGAAAGATTTCACTAAAAGACCTTTAAACGGGTCAAAGTAACGGATTCATAAAGAGTTCGATAATATATGAAAGCGATGGATATCGCTAAGTTAACTAAACTAGTAGAAATAACGAAATTACGTTATTTCAAGTTGCATTATGCCGTATGAGATACGTAGAAGAATAGTAACCAAAAAAGGATATTATCATACTTTTCTGGTAATACTAACAATTGATTAAAGTATGAGTAATGCTTAAAGGATTACTCAGGTCAAATGCATTCAGTTTAGAACTCGATGGACTATGTAAGAAAGGTTTCGAGGACGAAACCTCTTTAAGGGGGTAGACTTGTAACTCCCCGAAAACGGGGTTGGTAATCAAACTCCGTTTATAACTAAAGACGGGTAAAGTACCGTTAGTAGTAAAAATAATCCGGTGAATATTTGGATTTAGATAAGAAATCCTAATATTAAATACAAGCGAATTAAAGTTTTAAGGAATTGAGCTTATAAGAGCCCGAGTTAACAGGACTTAAAGTAAAACGGGTTATGATTCCCGGGACCCACCAAGTAACTAGGAGTATTAACCTAGTTAGTTATAATTTTGGGAATAATGTGAAAGTTGATTAAAATACCCCAAAATGAAATTTAAGAATAATAGAGGGGTCAAAAGTGTTAAAGTTTAAAATGGTTTTACTAAATAAAATTTAATAGACAAAACACACATTTGGTGTGTTTGTCTGGTCGTAGAAACACAGGGGGCGACCAAAGCTCCCTCATGAACCCTAGCTTTGCAATTTCACCAAATTGATAGGGTAAATCGGCTCCAAATCGAAATCCAAACTCAGAATAGTGATCACCTTCGGGAAAGGATCATAAGGTACGTCTAATTTTGCTATTTAGTTTCACCATGAGTTCTAGGTGAAACCATGAAATCGAAATTAGGGCTTGCATGATAAAAGTTTGAACGAAATTAGGAATGAATATTGTCTAGGAGTAAACCCTAGTCATTAGTTTGATGAATTGATGCTTATAATTGTGAAATTCATAATCACCCATCTAAGTGTAGAATGGGTTTTGTGGAATGATAAGAACACTAGGAATCTGATTGTAAAACAAGTGTTATTGAGTCACTTGAAGTGAATCTAGATGCTATTAGGCATACTAGATATAAGGAACTTACAACAATTGTTTAAATTTGGCTAAATAGTTAGTCATGAACTTGATTGTTATTAGTATAAAATCATGCTCACTAGGTGTTCGATGTAATGCCTAAATGAGAACAAATTGTGAGATGTAGAGTAAAAACGCGTGTTCGAATCATATGGCAAATTATGCGTTATAGGAAATAATAAGAGTTCTAAACACGATGTTAGTTGAACTCTACAGGCACGGTAGTTTAATCTTCAAGCGGTCAAGTCGGAGCGGACGTGCGCTTGAAGGATATGATTCGAAAGGTACGCAACTACGGTTCCGTTACATTATGCTTGACTTCGTATTTTCGATTATTAGACTTTAAGTTAGCATAATACATGAAATTGACATTTAGTGGAAGTGACGAAGATCACTAGGTAAATAAACGGGTCAAAGGGGTGAAATTATCACCCTTTGACAATATCGACTAATGGTTTGTCGAGTTACATGTTTATAGGAATAAATATCAAATGGATATGCACATCGCTATTGCTTAGCGGCTACTAAGTCGAGGTATTGAAACGGGTCAATATATTGATCCGAGCCAGGTATGTATAATGATTCAATTCATCATGTAGAACTTGAGGTTTTCTAAGAAGTTAAACAAGGTCAAATTTGATATTTGGTTATCTTAAAGATAAACCGAATAATTCAAGTTATAATTATAGAGTTTTAGAAACATAATGGCTTCTAATCAACAGTATAGTTAAAAGGGTCGGATTTTGGGTCAATCAAGTGTTTAAGGGACCCTTGTAGTTAAAGAAGGATGAAAATTGACCAAATTGCCCTTGTAAGCTAATTCAGACGAACGACCCTTAAAGGTGGTTCGTAAATAAGTTTTATGATTATATAAATGCTTAGGATAAGTTAGATAGTGAAAAACATAAATTCATGGGTCGAATGGCTTTATATGAGTCTTTGCCGTAAAATGGTAATCCGAGGGGTAAAAACTCGGAACATATAGATATCCACATTAAACCCAAAACATATATAGTTGTAGTGGGTGATTACTTGTTGAGAAATGTAGGAATAAGATGCTAGAAACGAATGAAAGCGATTTTAGGCTCGAAAGTGCTTAAATACCCTTAACGGGTCAAAATAAGCATACAAGCGAAAACGGGTTTAAATTGTGTAATAAACCTATGATTAGAACCTAATATGGTAGGTAACATTAATTTATAGAAGTGTATGTAATATAGGAATCAAACAAATACGTTTGTTTGATAAAATGCATAAACGGGTTAAAATTCGGTAAAAAGGTATCGAGTCAAAGGCTTAGAAGTCTCAAAATTTCTTATGTTGGATGTAGGATTTTAACTCCATAAGATGGAGGATTAAATTACGGACGCGTAGGAAAAAGAATCGGGTAAAACGGATCAATAACGAAGAAGTTATGGCCGTTTCCGTAAAAACTGGCATAGCTGCTCTGAACTGCAACCTGCTGGAAACTGGTTTCCCAGGCGACACGCGAAGGAACAACCTGGTTCCTCCGCGACACGCGACAGAACCCTGGATTAGCGAAAAAATTTTATTTTAATCAGTTTCGCTTCCCGGACTCGTTTAAATATGTTCTAAGTTACATATGACTAATCCAACTCACGTTTTATGAGTTTCAGGTATGATTTTAGCACCGGAGGATGATCAAGCACAACGAAGAACCGAACACGATCAAGAAACAAGCTTCCGCACTATGTATCGTTGTTTTGTTAAATGACGAACTCAAACATGTTATCTTGTATAGTTTTAATTCTGTAAATAAAGTTTAATGAAACCCGTATTTTCAATGTATTGAAATTCTAATTACCCGTTTATTTTCGTAAATTATACGAAAATTGTTAAATAATAATAAGGGTGTTACAAGTTGGTATCAGAGCCTTGGTTTAAGAGATTCAAGTATGGCGGGAAAGCTATGCTTGGACTTAAACCTTACGCTCTTGATAAAGATTGGTGTTCGGTTCGAGGCTTGATCGCAAATCCGGTAAGTACATGTATAACAATGGTTTAATATGATTAAAGTGTTGAGAACAACACATATGGTTATCGTGTAATACACGTTACACCAATAAAATCGATATAGAATAGATATGGTCAATGAAATTACACGCGTTGATGCGTATAGTAGAAAAGCCTTGTATTATAATACGGGCATCCTTTAATGTTGAAATTATTAACATTTGTATATGTTTTAGTTGAAGGACACTCGTATATGAGGATAGCGAGAGCTTAACAAATTACGGATATGATAGAAGAACGGTCCGAAGTATGACAAGAGGAGCATGCTCACCAAGGACTAAATCGCGTAACGACCGCGAACAAAGTTAAAGGCAAGAAACGCCCGTCGGGGCAAGCATTATCAGGTGCACACTTTTAAATTTAATTGCACAAGTAGTAATATGCAACAAACACGTAAGTAATGACGGTTGCATACACATACGATAAACTTAGAAAACCCGATTTCAATAGAAATTTAATAGAAAATGTGTTATTCACGATGATGAATAACAAATGAGTAACAAGATTAGTTCATATGGAAACTTGGATTGGGGTAATTATCCAAGTGGAAAACTCTCAATTTAATGCTATTGAGAAAAGTAGCAATCACATTAACAAATGTGATTATATATTAGTTTGATAAAAAGGAAAAACATTGTATATGTTCATGAATGAAACATGTAAATCAAATAACTGTCAAATGGTAACTAAATAAATGGTTGCCAATGAAAGTCAAGAATATAGAAAGATTAGAGGCGTCACTTACATGGGGTGTAGTGTGGAAATTATGAAAAGGTCATGTGTGTCATGTGTTGATCGCTTACTCTGGCCAAGTAAGTAGTGAACACATGATGTCATGAACTTTTTATGATAAACATATTTACATTCGATGTAGTAGGGACGGGGTGAATGGGACAAACTAAAAGGCACCCAAATGAAACAAATGAACAAAATAGTTGATAATAATGTAAACGCACAGCCGGGTGACAGAAGCGTATTACATTAGAATAATGAGCCCGAGAGAAGGGACAAGGATAAATGTAAATGAGGATACAAATGATTGATCAAAAGAAAATTCATGGAAATAAGTCATCTTGGACGAAAGGGCCATAGTAAACAAAATGGGCAAGTAAAAAAAAAAAACCAAAGAAAAAAAAAAGAAAAACAAAAACCAAAGTATAGGTGATCCGTTGGGTCATAAAAACAAAGGTGTTGCCCACACGAAAAAGATAATCAAGGTTGTTAACTTTAGTTATAGTAAAGCAAGGATAACGATGATAATCGTCACTTATGATTAATAAGGCCGCCAATGGTGGTCACGTAAAGAATAAAAGACATGGTCGAATGAAAGCGGCGGATTTCGCTAAGATGACCAAGTAAATCGAAACGAAGTCTTGATGCATACCGGAAGGGGTGCAATGATAAAGATTTCGGTAAAATACCCGATGAATGGGTAGGATATGGAAAGAATGCGTAAACCAATAGACGGGGACGCGAAATAGAAAGTCAAAAGACTCGGAATATGAGTCATGACTAAAAGACAATGAGAATTTGCAAACAGAAATGTTAATAACTATGCTCAACTATTTTAAAGTTGAACGGGTCGAATAAAGAATGAAGTTGATGCCTACAAGTGATGAAATTCACACGAACAAGTCAAACGAGAAAAATAAGGTATAAAAACTTGGTAGTGCAAGTCAGCGCAAACTGAATAATGAAAGCGCGAAACATTAATGAATCTACGTGATGGGCCATAAAGGAATATATATATGAAAAATGCAAACTAGCGAAACAAAAATGTTAAAAACAATAAGATAGAAGGACCCGGGTAATGGGTTGTAAAGGAGTATAAGTATGAACCGGGTAACGGTAAGCGTAGGACAAACGGACGTGTAAATGACGTTAGAAGTCGTAAAGTCGGAAGGATAGTCCGAAAGTAAACAAATGAAACCTTAGACTACGGTCAAGGTCAACTAAAGTTCTAAAGCAAAAATTAAATGATTCCAAACATAACAAAGGATGCTTTAAAGCTATATATGTATAAATAGACAATTGAATAAAGACTAGGATAAAGGATGATGTACAGGATCATCATAACCTATGGGATATTAATTAGTGTAGAAGGTCTACCGGGCCAAAATGACCCACGGGTCATGAATTGAAGCAAAAAGGATGATAAGGGCCTCGCCTTAAAAAGGTGCAAAAAAAATCTAAAGGAATAGCCTACGAGGCTAAGTAAAAGAACCTACGGGTCGGTTGAGTTAAGTGTGAAAGCTGATTTTAATTCCACGAATTAAATAATATCGGAAAAGAATGAATCCTCGAACTTAAAATTCCTAGAAGCAATAAAAGGATATAAGACAAGGTGAAGAGAAAACGTTAAACTAAAATTTATTTTTAGTAAGAAATGACGTTTAACAAATATATAAGTATTATGAGAGAAGTTAAGAAAAGGTTAATATTAAAAGATACAAGTCTTGACACTGATAGGCGCAAGACGATATATTCGAAAAGAGATATTTTCGAGAAATGAAAGGTTGACAGAAAATTAAACATGATGTGACACGATCACGGTCAAGAAATGTAATGTGAAGTAGAATCACATTATAACCGAGCGAGTGGTAAAAAGTAACTGGACTAATAAGTCTAGTTAGTGAGACCGGTTAAGGTCATTTAAATAAAATTTGGTCGCTTGTAAGCGATGGATTCGGTATAACTGAATCGAATAAATGAAACTGAAAACAAAAGAAATGGTTGCTAAAAGTGAAAGATTTCACTAAAAGACCTTTAAACGGGTCAAAGTAACGGATTCATAAAGAGTTCGATAATATATGAAAGCGATGGATATCGCTAAGTTAACTAAACTAGTAGAAATAACGAAATTACGTTATTTCAAGTTGCATTATGCCGTATGAGATACGTAGAAGAATAGTAACCAAAAAAGGATATTATCATACTTTTCTGGTAATACTAACAATTGGTTAAAGTATGAGTAATGCTTAAAGGATTACTCAGGTCAAATGCATTCAGTTTAGAACTCGATGGACTATGTAAGAAAGGTTTCGAGGACGAAACCTCTTTAAGGGGGGTAGACTTGTAACTCCCCGAAAACGGGGTTGGTAATCAAACTCCGTTTATACCTAAAGACGGGTAAAGTACCGTTAGTAGTAAAAATAATCCGGTGAATATTTGGATTTAGATAAGAAATCCTAATATTAAATACAAGCGAATTAAAGTTTTAAGGAATTGAGCTTATAAGAGCCCGAGTTAACAGGACTTAAAGTAAAACGGGTTATGATTCCCGGGACCCACCAAGAAACTAGGAGTATTAACCTAGTTAGTTATAATTTTGGGAATAATGTGAAAGTTGATTAAAATACCCCAAAATGAAATTTAAGAATAATAGAGGGGTCAAAAGTGTTAAAGTTTAAAATGGTTTTACTAAATAAAATTTAATAGACAAAACACACATTTGGTGTGTTTGTCTGGTCGTAGAGACACAGGGGGCGACCAAAGCTTCCTCATGAACCCTAGCTTTGCAATTTCACCAAATTGATAGGGTAAATCGGCTCCAAATCGAAATCCAAACTCAGAATAGTGATCACCTTCGGGAAAGGATCATAAGGTATGTCTAATTTTGCTATTTATTTTCACCATGAGTTCTAGGTGAAACCATGGAATCGAAATTAGGGCTTGCATGATCAAAGTTTGAACGAAATTAGGAATGAATATATGTCTAGGAGTAAACCCTAGTCATTAGTTTGATGAATTGATGCTTATAATTGTGAAATTCATAATCACCCATCTAAGTGTAGAATGGGTTTTGTGGAATGATAAGAACACTAGGAATCTGATTGTAAAACAAGTGTTATTGAGTCACTTGAAGTGAATCTAGATGCTATTAGGCATACTAGATATAAGGAACTTACAAAAATTGTTTAAATTTGGCTAAATAGTTAGTCATGAACTTGATTGTTATTAGTATAAAATCATGCTCCATAGGTGTTCGATGTAATGCCTAAACGAGAACAAATTGTGAGATGTAGAGTAAAAACGCGTGTTCGAATCATATGGCAAATTATGCGTTATAGGAAATAATAAGAGTTCTAAACACGATGTTAGTTGAACTCTACAGGCACGGTAGTTTAATCTTCAAGCGGTCAAGTCGGAGCGGACGTGCGCTTGAAGGATATGCTTTGAAAGGTACGTAACTACGGTTCCGTTACATTATGCTTGACTTCGTATTTTCGATTATTAGACTTTAAGTTAGCATAATACATGAAATTGACATTTAGTGGAAGTGACGAAGATCACTAGGTAAATAAACGGGTCAAAGGGGTGAAATTATCACCCTTTGACAATATCGACTAATGGTTTGTCGAGTTACATGTTTATAGGAATAAATATCAAATGGATACGCACATCGCTATTGCTTAGCGGCTACTAAGTCGAGGTATTGAAACGGGTCAATATATTGATCCGAGCCAGGTATGTATAATGATTCAATTCATCATGTAGAACTTGAGGTTTTCTAAGAAGTTAAACAAGGTCAAATTTGATATTTGGTTATCTTAAAGATAAACCGAATAATTCAAGTTATAATTGTAGAGTTTTAGAAACATAATGGCTTCTAATCAACATTATAGTTAAAAGGGTCGGATTTTGGTTCAATCAAGTGTTTAAGGGACCCTTGTAGTTAAAGAAGGATGAAAATTGACCAAATTGCCCTTGTAAGCTAATTCAGACGAACGACCCTTAAAGGTGGTTCGGAAATAAGTTTTATGATTATATAAATGCTTAGGATAAGTTAGATAGTGAAAAACATAAATTCTTGGGTCGAATGGCTTTATATGAGTCTTTGCCGTAAAATGGTAATCCGAGGGGTAAAAACTCGGAACATATAGATATCCACATTGAACCCAAAACATATATAGTTGTAGTGGGTGATTACTTGTTGAGAAATGTAGGAATAAGATGCTAGAAACGAATGAAAGTGATTTTAGGCTCGAAAGTGCTTAAATACCCTTAACGGGTCAAAATAAGCATACAAGCGAAAACGGGTTTAAATTGTGTAATAAAACTATGATTAGAACCTAATATGGTAGGTAACATTAATTTATAGAAGTGTATGTAATATAGGAATCAAACAAATAAGTTTGTTTGATAAAATGCATAAACGGGTTAAAATTCGGTAAAAAGGTAACGAGTCAAAGGCTTAGAAGTCTCAAAATTTCTTCTGTTGGATGTAGGATTTTAACTCCATAAGATGGAGGATTAAATTACGGACGCGTAGGAAAAAGAATCGCGTAAAACGGCTCAATAACGAAGAAGTTATGGCCGTTTCCGTAAAAATTGGCATAGCTGATCTGAACTGCAACCTGCTGGAAACTGGTTTCCCAGGCGACACGCGAAGGAACAACCTGGTTCCTCCGCGACATGTGACAGAACCCTGAATTAGCGAAAAATTTTTATTTTTATCAGTTTCGCTTCCCGGACTCGTTTAAATATGTTCTAAGTTACATATGACTAATCCAACTCATGTTTTATGAGTTTCAGGTATGATTTTAGCACCGGAGGATGATCAAGCACAACGAAGAACCGAACACGATCAAGAAACAAGCTTCCGCACTATGTATCGTTGTTTTGTTAAATGACGAACTCAAACATGTTATCTTGTATAGTTTTAATTCTGTAAATAAAGTTTAATGAAACCCGTATTTTCAATGTATTGAAATTCTAATTACCCGTTTATTTTCGTAAATTATACGAAAATTGTTAAATAATAATAAGGGTGTTACACCAGGGGACTTAGTCCTCAGAAACAATGAAGCTAGCAAAAAGGAAAATCAAGGAAAGTTGGGCCCAAAATGGGAAGGTCCATACACCATCCTCGAAACACACAAGGGTGGATCCTACAAGCTAGCAGATTCAGAAGGCAAAAGGCTTCCAATACACTGGAACGGCAAAACCCTGAGAAGATTTCATGTTTAGACAGAAAAGTTTGGTTTGTATCAAAATGTACCTCGAACAACACTATGAAAACCTTTTGTAAAAAAGCAAGTATTGCTTTAATGAATGAAGTTGTTTTATCAAACTTGTCTTTCTATCCTAATATCAGGTTGAGAACCTAGCAAAAAACTCCATGGCAAGGGCCATGTAAGGGGATGAGCTCCCAGGCCACATCGCTCAATAGGTTCAAGGGCTGAATGAACCTATATAAGGGGTGAGTTCCTAAATCAATACAACTCCATGAGACTCATTGAGTGAAAATAAAATTGTCTCATAGACAGGTCTGAACAGCCTACACCAATCGTTCCTTAAGCCTTAGAAACATAACCAACAAACAGGCTTACGAAGTAAAACAAATCACAAAGAAATGATAAAGAGGATAGGTGTTATGTCTTTTTGTTAAAAATACCAAGGCTAAGTGTCTGCAGCACTGATCCCTTAAAGGTGAAAAAACATAAAGATAGCACAAATTCAACAAAGACAATGTTAAAAAGAAAAAATTATCCAAGGAAAAATACACGTAAAAATTCATCGGCAAAGCATACAAACCAAATCAAAAGCTATCAAGGCTTCAAGCCACCCACACGACAAGCTTGAAACGTTGAAGGCTCTAACCCAACTACGACTAGCCAAAAGGCTTGAAGGGTTAAAACCTACCAAACAAACTAAACAACGCAAGCAATATAATAACAATCATACCATAGCAAAGAAAGTCATGAAAGACTTTCAAATAAAAGTTAAAGCAAGTTCTAGTAACTTGCAAGTTAAACTACTGTTCAAATGGCCATACAGGCCCAACACACCACCAACAGGAACCTTAAGGGTTCCTGGAAACCTAATATTGTTCAAAATAACATTACAAACCATGAAGTGTTTTGCTAAGAAAGCTACGAATAATCATCAGATGGCAGAAGGCTTGGAGACACCAGAACCTTCACCTTTGACCTTCTTGGCTTTCTTGGACTTCTTAGCCTTAGCACCATCATCACCACCAACCGCTGAGGTCTCTAAACCAACATCCTTCGAAACATCCGGCAGACTCGAGAGGGTATCATCACTATCTCCAGAATAAGATCTTTTCTTTGAAAGGGAGCCCAAGACCTCAGTGCAAACCTTTTCATTTAGACCCTCCGGTTTCAAATCCTGTAAAACAAACAAAGGCTTACCAAAGCAAGAGGAAACCTGATGAACATAAGGATAGGTTAGCCTCTCCATCTGTTCAACTGAGCTTTTGAAAACATCAGAAGAATCGGGACGAAATAAGGGGGACTTTTCCAGAGCATGCCTAGCTTCATGCAACTTGTAACCAGCAATGAGACCTTGGTGTTTTCCCAAGTTTAGCAACTTTGTATACACATCACCAAGAGCAGAATTAAACTCGATAGAATGAAGCAGGTAAGTGACAACCTGTTGAAAGCCCTGCTCAATCAACCACTGGTTATCACTAGTTGCACGAGAAACTGAAGCCTTCAGGCTCTCCTTCTCTTCATCAAAGGCTTTCTGGGCAACAGACAAAGCCTCCCTGTCTGCCTTTAGCTTCAACCGATCAGCCTCAAAGCTCTTCTTAAAATCGACCATCTCAATCTCATGCTGCCTGGACAAGCCTTCAACCTTCTTCGACCAAGTTTCCTCCTTCTCAGCAAAGCTGCTTATCTCCTTTCTCATTGATGCCATCGAAGACTTCATCTTATCTTTCTTCTTGGAAAATTCTTCATACTCTCGCATCCTTTGGCGAAAACGAGCAACGCCCTGAGGAAGCATGGCAGCAAGGTTGCAAGTACTAAGAATCATCTGGGACAACATCACATCATCATCCATTTCAGAAATAGTCTTGTGAACCGAAGGAGGAGCAATATGACTCAAGCACTCTTCACAAACAGCAGCATCTTTAAAGCTATCATCAACCTTTACCGACCAACATGGCACATAAACCGCATCAGGATCCAACCCTTCAACGTCCATACTCGAAGAACCTTGAACAGGTGTGGCAGCAACCTTCTTGGCTGAACCCTTTTTGCCATGAACAACCAACTTCCTCTCCCTTTCAGAACCCGCCTCAACACCTTGATCCCCAGACTCTTCAACATCATCACTCAACTCCACCGGTTCAGTAGAAGTGGATTGAGGAGCAGCTTTCAGACGACGAGTAGATCGCCGGGTCGAAGTCTTGGGGGCAAGAGGTTTAGAAAAACCCTTAACGTTCGAGACACTAACATACCCAGCACCTTCAAACCTTTGTTCGGCACCTTTAACCACAACATTTTCATCAGGAACAACAGGAACATCCCCAAAAACCACATCCGAAGTGTCATCACTTTTGATGAAATCCAAGGCAGACATAACTGCAAGCAACAAGCAGACAGAACATGAGACAAAAATTAGAAAGATACAAGAAAGGAGAAAACAAAAATGCATACCCGTGCCATCTCTCATTAGAACCGGATCCCGGTCAGCTTTTTCCCACAACTTACTAACCCCTAACAAAACCAGCAAATGCTCAGGAAAGGGACGAACCCTCGCAGGGCATTCACGAATAGATTTCAGAAAAGCATCATTCAAATCAGATGCAAGGGGTTCCGATTCACTGAGAACAGCATCTGGGTGTCGCCACACAGTTTTAAACGGAACAATAGTGTCGGAAACCCAGAAAAAACGATTCTTCCAAGTTCCAAGTGTGGTAACCATAGACGAAATAAGGCCGGAATCAACCTTAGATGCTTCAAAAGTAAACCAATCGCCATTTTTGGCCAAGCGGAAAAAACGACGAAATAGCAATAAGGAAGGATCATATCCGAGGGCACGGCACAAAACCTCGAAATGTAAAACCCTAGCCATGCCCTTCGGATGAATCTGACCAAAAGAGACCCGGTAATACTCCAACAAATTCAAAACAAACAGAGAAAATGGATAGCGAAGGTTTGAAAACTCAAAGTGACGACAATAAAGGGCGATGAAACCAGTTGGGCATTTATCAATCGAAGCATCACACGCAGGAGCAGTAGGTGTAAACTCAATCCAAATGCCATATTCCTTACAAAATAACTCTACTTCCTCTTGGGTTAACCGGGAAAAGGATTTTGCTAAATCCTTAAGGGCACCCATTTTTGCAAAAAAACTATGAAAAAGTAAAGCAAAAGAAACCAACACTAACCTTGAAAGAAAAGGGGAAGACTTGCAGAGAATACTTGGATGGAATAATGAAACGGCAAATAAGAAAAATATAAACAAGTTAATATAGGGGCAAAAATGTAAACAATACACCCTGCGAAACCGCCACCCTAGGAACTGCTACACATCAATCAAATCAGTTGTCAGATTTTCAAAATTCAAACATTAACTGCCGACAACCTTCCAATCCTTCAAACTTTGAACCCTTGAAACCTTCAGGGAATAAAACAGATGCTTAAAAAAGTCAGAAGTCTTTGATCTACTCCCAAAAACCTCTGACTTGGGGGGCTGATGACGGGGGTAGCCCGAGACCAAATAAAATGACCAAGTATGAAAACACCTAAAAGGTTAAAAGGTTCAACGCTTAAAAAAACTGAGGAGATGGAGTAAAGTAACACGGGAACAGTGAACAAGTCACATCCCCAAACAGTCTCACCAACCACAGCCGTAAAAGCAATGCAGGTCCACAGAATGCACGCTATTACCCGGGGGTCAAAAGGCTTCAACCCCCGAAAGGGTAAGCCCTTCACTGCAAGCTGGTTCACTAGTCAAATGAATACTCCTTTGGGACATGTCTTTGCCTATATAATGACACTTCATTCATTAACAAAGACATCTCAGATCGGATTTGTTCTCTCAAACTCTGGTCCTTCACATCGTACATTCACTTCACTCAAAGTGTCCCTCTTTCACGTTGACATTACTCTTATTCTTTCTGTTCCTCAACCCTTTTCTGAATAATATTTTAGAATTGGATCTTCAAACAAGAAATATAAACTAGTGAACCTCCTTCCACGTCTTGCAAACGTGGGGGGACCCCACGACCTGCGTTAGGTGAGGTTAAACCCTTTAACCCTTCTGCCTAACCACCCTTGCTACTATCCTCGGTCTATATTTTGTTGTCTCAACAGTCGTGAAATCCCAACTTTTTAACTGTAGGGCCGCAATAAAAACATTTTTACATTGGCTTCAGTTCACCTACTTTACTTATGACAATTTAAGGGGTCAAAGTATAGAAAACATCGAATACCTCAATTAAGTAGAAATATTATCGATTGTAAGGTTAATGGACAACCGTAACCCCTATTCTACCCAACCCATGATCATAATTAGGGTTGTTCATTGAACTAACCTAGACTAGCTTCATAACAAGCCAAGCTGACTCTTCTCATGATCGTTAATCCGAGCTAGACGTTGAGCTCATATTCAAATCTGATTCCATTCGAACTAGCTCATGGAGTTGGCTTATTTTTAAATCTATGTGGCTATATTATTTGATATTTTTCTTTCACATGTCTAATTAACAATCACATATTATAAAAAAATTAACAAACCATGAATATAGAAGAAAAAATATAAATTATTGACATATAGCCCAACAAGTTACTTTCTGCTCGCATATTTCAAAAACCTAACTAGCTTGAGCTAAATTATACACAAACTTTTACCAAACATATTATCATCCACAGTTTAGATGAATATCACTCATCGTAGATATCTCAAAATTGTATATTCGGCTTTAATGTTAGAAGAACATTGAAAGTGTGTAGAATAAATGGCTATTATCCTACACTAAACATTTCATAATTTGCTAATGATAAGACTATATAATAATATATAATATAAATATAGTCTAATAAATTTATAACAAATGTTGTTAAAAATAATAAGAAAACGTATAAAAGGAACGATATGTGTATGTTAATAAGACACAAATTAAAAACATATTTATTTATTTTACATAATTGGGTATGTTATTTCTTTTTCAATACTGAAGGGGTATGGTCCCAGATCTCGCGTCAGCATCGACCGCGAGTGACCATTACCCTTATCAAAACTCCCACTAGCTAACAACCTACTTGTGCCCATGCGAGAACGCGTCAGCACAAGGGTTGAATCCAATCTATCTAGTAACGAAGGAGGACTTACATGGAATATGAGAACGGTAGAGTGATGCGACAGAGCATCACATCTGGTGTACGAAAACGGAAGTATTCACAGCGATGCGGCATCGCACCACATCCAGTGAACACTTCTATCAATACAAGAAAGCCTTACCTTAGGCATAAAAGAAGATGAACGTAACGGTGCGGCTGACACCGCACCATATGGGCATTTTCGTCACGACAAGGGATGCAGGCAAATAGTCTCCGCGGACGACGATGCGGCTAGCACCGCATCTCGCGTATTCCTTGATCACAAGTAGGAGACGCGGTAACTTCAGATGTTACCGCACGTAGCGATGCGGCTTGCACCGCATCCTATGCACTCAACAAGTGGGACTGACACCACAGTGCAAGTGGCACCAATGGCAGTTACCTGTCAGAGCTACGTAAGCAATGGACTGACGTGGCGTAACCTCCACAACCGACAAGCCTGACACACCTGCAAAGGTGCAGCACGTCGTCAGTCCATCCATCATCATCCTCCTTCACTCCTCGGCTATAAATACCAACCCCAAACCAGGTTTGAGGTATCTCTTCACAACTCTCCCACTACTACTACTATCTTACTTTGCTTCCCAAGCAAACTACTGATTCTCACGCCGGAGAGTGGTAACAAGGAGCACCCCCCACCCCATCCTCCTTGTTACGAGTCACGGCTTGTTTCCTTGTGCAGGAGATCAACCACCGGTGATCCAGCCAGCGATCCTCGAGAGGAAGGGATTAACCCTTCTTGACGAGACCAGTGTGTTAACCCTGCCCGGTTAACCATTGTTTCATCATTGGCGCCCACCGCTACTCTTAGCATTTTCTAAACCATCCTTTTCCCTCTCCCACGATCATGACTGATCACCAAAACAACACTGCGGATAACCAAAATCCTCCAATCCCACCTCCGGTAGGGGTCAATGCCTCGACCTCCCAACCCGGACACATCGGCACGTCCACACAAAGGAGTCCCTCCTTTATGTTTGGACATGACTTATCACAGTTCCTATCTGTGATCCCACCAGGCATGACCGTTCATACCTGGTACGAGCAGCAGGCAGCCATGCTGACCGCATCATACAACCGCGCTTGTACGGAAGCGAATGTACGAGCTGGGCCTACCCCAGCACCGCACACCCCTGCTGAGCGTATTTTACAATACGACGACAGGATACATTCACGCCTGGCTTCAAGAAGCCGACGTGATGACCGCGGATCGTCTTACTGTTCGGTCCACACCCTCAACGAGGACGATTCCTCATACGGGTCCCACACCAGAGGACCGGTGCACACCCGCCTTGGCCCCCAGACGAGATACTCAATAATGGAGAAATTGGTGCTAGCATTAGTGCACGCTTCAAGACGGTTGCGACGCTACTTCGTAAACCACGTCATCACAGTGCTAACCAATTACAGGATCGGCCCGATCCTATCCAAACCCGACATCTCTGGGAGATTAGCAAAATGGGCAATCAAGCTGGGCGCGCACACGGTACACTATAAACCGCGCCCCGCGATTAAAGGCCAGATCTTAGCTGATTTCGCTGCCGAAGTACCGGTGAATCGCATCCAAGAATGCGAAGAAGCACAAACTCCTGCACCAACGCCATCCTCCTCAGAGACATGGGCACTATTCACAGATGGTGCCTCCAACGACGAAGGTGCGGGTGCAGGTCTGCGACTCGTCAGCCCTGACGGCCAAGAGCTTACATATGCAATCCGCCTCGAATTCAAAAGCACAAACAACGAGGCAGAATATGAAGCCCTGTTAGCGGGACTACGTCTAGCAGTCAAAATCGGCGTGCAACATCTGGAAGCACACGTCGATTCCTTGTTAGTTGCGGGCCAAATACGTGGCGACTACGCCGCAAAAGGGGATATCATGATCCTCTACCTCGAGCAAGCCCTGCAACTAATATCCAAATTCGCTTCGTTCAATATTCGCCATATTGATCGAAGCGAAAACAAGTCCGCAGATGCACTATCAAAACTTGCATCTACCAGCTTCCAACACTTGGCAAAGGAGATACGCATCGAAATCCTGCAAAATCCTTCGGTACCCCTGCGCCAAGTCAACGTCATTCAATACGGTTCAACATCATGGATGACACCTATTATCGCATATCTACAGTCAGGTGTGACTCCCGAAAGCAAATCAGAAGCACGCAAGCTACAATACAAAGCGTGCCATTATCAAATGGGAGACGGTATCTTGTACCGCAAATCATACCTCGGGCCACTACTACGATGCGTCAACCCCCAGGATGCCACATACCTCATCCGAGAGATACACGAGGGCATATGTGGCATACATGCTGGACCACGCATGGTAGTGGCCAAAATCATGAATGCCGGGTATTACTGGCCCGACATACACCTGGACGCCGTCAAAGAGTTGCGCAAGTGCATCGACTGTCAACGTCATGCTCCAAAAACCTTGCGGCCAAAAAACAACTTAGTCCCCGTCACAACCGCATGGCCCTTTCAGAAATGGGCAATTGACGTTGTGGGACCATTCCCTGACGCTCCGGGTGCGGTTAAGTTTATCATAGTAGCGGTCGATTACTTCACAAAGTGGGTAGAAGCAAAACCGCTCGCCTCAACCACTGCTATGATAACGAGGAAGTTCATTTGGGAACACATCATCTGCCGTTTCGGTTTACCAATGTGCATTGTCACCGATAACGGCACCAACTTCGCTGCCGACGAATTCCAAAAATGGCTAAAAGAACTACATATTGAGCACATATTCTCATCAGTCGCACACCCGCAAGGGAACGGCCAAGTCGAGAGTATCAATAAAAGCCTAGTCGAAGGGATCAAGGCACGGTTGGGAACGGCCAGGCGTGGCTGGGTCGATGAACTCCCAAGTATCTTATGGGCTCACCATACAAGCCCAAAAACAAGCAACGGGGAAACACCCTTCAGCCTAGTCTACGGTTCAGAAGCGGTGATCCCCGCGGAAGTAGGTCTCCCGTCTCCTAGAATGTTGGTTATTGAAAAACTTGACAACAACACGGAACGCAGGATCGATTTGGAACTCTTGGAAGAAAGGCGCGAAAACGCTGCCATCAACGAGGCCAAATATAAATCCAAACTTGAAAAATACTACAACACGCGCGTCCGCGTTTGTACTTTCAACCCAGGAGATTACGTCCTACGTGACAATGAGGCATCTAATGCCGAGCGCCCAGGCAAACTTGCCCCCAAGTGGGAAGGACCCTACCTCATCAAAGAGGTCTTAGGGAAAGTGTCACACCCCGATTTCCACGTGTCTCACCGGTGGGCCCGGTGGGGGATTACCGTGACGATGTTGGCAACAATATAGTCAAACCACACAATTATATAATGCACAGCGGAAGCATAAGATAAATATATAAACTTCAACCTCTGGTGATAATATCAATGTATTACAGAAGTTGAATATCCATAGTGGATCGTAAATAAACATAAAGTTTTGTTCCATCAGATACTGCAATCAAGCTTGCGAGACTTATCACGACGCTAGGGAGCTAATACCAGCCAATTTACGTTTAGGTACCTGCACTTAATCTTTTGGGGAAAATACATCAGTTTACACTGGTAAATACATTCAACTGACACATTTGAAAATGTTTATTAAAATTGATTTGAATGCACAAGGCACAAACTCTTTTATAACTTGGGAAAATTATAATAAAATCTTGTGAACGTTTTACATGTTCTTTTATGCGTTCAGTAACCCGGGTCGTGCCGGGTTAAAGATTTATAGACACACCACGTTTGCGTAAAACCGTAGTATAAAAACCAACGGCTACGTCTTTTAATTTAATGTCGACACTTTATACCGGGTGTACGCCTACACCGGGATGTCGATGGTCGTGGCCATTTCGTAAAATGATGCCAAGGATATCCGGGACAACGGTCATTAAACCCCCCAAAGGCTTATAAGCAACAAAACTGTTTAAATGAGCCGATCATATTTAATCAATTAACCACCTAAGCGATGGAATTATATAATGCTCAATCAAGCGGTATTAATATACCGTAACCCAAGCCCATATAGGGGAAGTAAGTTAAAGTATTTACCTTTACAAGTATATTTCCTTATTTTGGATTAAATCACCGATAGCTTTACTGGGGCTCCTAATCTGGAACGAAGGTTTTAATTAACCTCTTAGAATCCTAACGGGTCGTTATAATGGCCGTGGCCTAGACCGGTTGGTTCCGATATATATATATATATATATGGTTTAATCGCGTGAAAGGCGAAAACCGAGAATGGAGTGTGATTCTGACCCAACAAGTTCAGAGACTTGTTTTATATGGGTTAATGGTTCACACTCTGGATTTTGGGGTTCAAATGATAATATTTGACCCGTATCGGCTAAATTATGAAAACTAGTTTCATAAGCCGAACCGTGCGCGCAATAGGCGAAACGGTTAACCATGAGAGTCGTACGCTTATTTCCTAAGTCAATATGCCTTAAATAGGTTGTGGTATCAGTAGGATACCTTCCGTGACGCCCGTAACGAGTTTAAGTTAATATTATGCCCCGTAGGGGCTTTTCGGTCATTTTAAAGACTTTAAAAGGGCTTTTCGAGTTCTACAGGAAATCTGAGTTTCCCGAACAGCTTATAAAGCTTAAAATACTTTATTTATTATTTAAAACCAGTAGCAACTGGAATCGGGTCAAAAGACCTTGTAGAACTCATGTTTTGGCCAAAAAGGGCATATTCGGTATTTACCGAACCGTAGCCATAACCGCAGGTTATGAGCAAGGTAAAAATCATTAAAAAATCTTTAAATTCCCAAAATATTATTTTAATACAGTGGGTAAAAGTTTTGGTGACGAAATCTTGGTTTAGATAGGTGTTATGCTAATTGCGCCGTTTATTACAAAAGTTTATTTAAATTGCGCTAATTAGCATAACTCTCATTCTAGACCTCGGATTGACGTGAAACTTTAAGGACATGCTTATAATTTAATAAGCAAGGTTTTGGTCCGTTCACGTGTCTGAAATACTCGTTTTAATTTTGAAAGGCCGTTACGGTCAACTTTTAGGCGAATGACGGAATTGCGCAAAAGACTCGGATAACTCATGAACCGACCACAGAGGTTTATACCAACATGTGACCTGGTCCTAAGAGAGTCCTAAGGTATATTTATACCTCACTAAAATGGGTCAGAACTGAAGTCAAAGCAAAAGTCAAACTTTTGCGACTTTCGGCTCCGAACCGGTTCAATATAGCAAATGATCGATTCAAACGAGCGCAAACAAGTTTATTTACTTATCATCATGTTTTATGATTATCAAAACAGGTTCCATAACATATACATTACAGATTATGCATAAATCGCTAAAATAGCTTTCTGTTGACTTTTTAACCGCACGTTTGACTCGATATTTGACATAGTTAGAGTGGTGATCAGGGGGAACCTTTTTAGAGGTTTATTACCCACATAAATACCAACTCATAACCACTTTTGATTCGTCATATGACTGAACCATTACTGATTTATTGTAAAGTCAAACCGTAGTTACGACGGTTTGGTTCTTAGCCATTTACTAAGGAAATGTGAAACCACAAAGGGTTAGATCACTTACAGAAGTTGTGTTCTTGCTTATAGAGCAGAGAAAAGGACTTGAGAGCTCTTGAAATGATCAGAGATGTGTGTTTTTGATGTTGTGAATGTTATGTGCCTAAGGTGACTATTTATAGCCAATGTCAAGCAACTATGATCATTGCAAACACTCACAATAGTCCAGAGGTGATGGGTAGGTGTCCCTGAGAGCTATGGGTCAAGTGTAGGGTGCCCATGCCTCATTGATTGAGGTTTGATCGTTCAAAGGCTCCAAAAGGCAAGTAACTACAACAATTCTGCATCTGGGCGTCTAATGCGGCCCGCATGGAAGTTCCATGCGTTTACAATGCGGGCCGCCTGGGATTTAAAGATCAGACGCGTAAAAGGGGAGGCTCGCGGCCCGCCTCAACTTAACCCAATTTGCAATGCGGGTCGCGTGAGGTTAAGATTTCAGAAATTTTAAATCTTTTGTCATGATTGCGAAATCCTGGTAATTAATAACGAAATCTTTCGTAATGATTTACCTGACCTTTCGGTTTTGAAGGGGTAACTTTGCGGTTTGGCCCTCGGTTATTTACCGATAGGGGCCTCGTGTTATTTACCCGCATTATTAAGTCCCCGGTTTATTTATTAATTATTCAGAAAGTCTTAACTTCTGTTATTGACGCTTTTAACCCTTCTCATACGAATCTGAGTATAACTCTCTCGTTTTAAGACGGAACTTCGCGGAATTTATACAGTATATTCTAGTGAGCGTATAATACTGTTACGAAGTCTTGGGAACGTTAAAGGGTCACTCAGAGGTATAATTAAATATGTTGACACAGTTAACCCCTGTAGTTCGTAATCTCTCACTTTCTTCCGCGTTTCGCTTCCGTACGATTTATGATTTATTCGTTTGAAGGTACAAGCATTTATTTAGGGTTACTATACAGTATATTACCCTTGTTGACATTTATAACCCTCGAATTTATATACTTTCAAGGTTTGTCAAAATTAGTCCTTTATTTATTATAGATGCCACGTGTAAACAAATGACACGTGTTAACACATCATTGGACACAAAAATTCGAGGTGTTACATCCTCACCCCCTTAAAATAAATCTCGACCCGAGATTTACTCAAATAAATAGGGGTACTTTTCTTTCATTGTAGCTTCGACTTCCCACATATATTCAGGACCTCTACGAGCATCCCATTTGACTTTTACAATCGGTACGTGCTTTCTGCGAAGCTTCTTCACCTGTCGATCTTCAATCGACAAAGGTTTTTCTATAAATTTTAAGCTCTCATCTATATGCACATCTGTGTGTGGAATCACCAATGATTCATCGGCGAAGCACTTTTTGAGATTGCAGATGTGGAACACATTGTGAATTCCGTTGAGCTCTTCAGGCAAGTTCAACTTATAGGCAACTGATCCGACCCGTTCAATGACCTCAAAAGGTCCTATGTATCTCGGACTCAGTTTGCCTTTCTTGCCGAAACGCATCACCCCCTTCCAGGGTGATACCTTAAGTAATACTTTTTCACCTACTTCGAAGTGAAAATCCTTACGCTTTGGATCAGCGTAGCTCTTCTGCCTATCGCGGGCAGCCTTGAGACGTTCCCGGATCTGGACAATCTTGTCCGTTGTCTGGAAAACAATCTCTGGTCCTGATAATTGGACCTCTCCTACTTCCGCCCAACAAACAGGCGATCTACATTTCCTACCATATAATGCCTCAAAAGGCGCAGCCTTTATGCTGGTGTGGTAGCTATTATTGTAGGAGAATTCGATCAGGGGTAGGTTTTTATCCCAGTTACCACCTAAATCGATCGCACATGCACGAAGCATGTCTTCTAGCGTTTGGATAGTACGCTCACTTTGACCGTCCGTCTGTGGATGGTAAGCCGTACTAAAGTTTAAACGCGTGCCCAAAGATTGCTGGAAACTTTTCCAGAAATGAGATGTGTATCTAGTATCCCTGTCGGAGATAATAGACACAGGTATGCCGTGTAAGGCTACAATCTTATCAACATAAAGTTGGGCTAACATATCGGAGCTATATGTCTCCTTGATGGGTAGAAAATGAGCTGATTTAGTCAGCCTATCGACGATGACCCATATTGTATCGTTTCCTTTCCTGGTTTTGGGTAACTTGGTTATGAAGTCCATAGTTACGCATTCCCACTTCCACTCGGGAAGTTCAGGCTGTTGTAGCAAGCCAGACGGCTTTTGGTGCTCGGCCTTGACTTGAGCACAAGTCAAGCACTTCGCTACATGGGCGGCTACAGACTTTTTCAAGCCTATCCACCAATAATTTGCCTTTAAGTCTTGGTACATTTTGTCTGCACCAGGATGGACTGAGTATTTGGAACTATGGGCTTCCTGGAGAACAACATCTCGTAGTCCTCCATAAATCGGAACCCATATACGTCCGTTCAGCCTAAGAATTCCATCCTTGCTAAGAGTCAACTGCTCCTCAGTTACTCCCAGCTTTTCATTAGGATAATTAGCTTCCAACACAGCCTCTCGCTGTGCAGCTAATATCCTTTCAATTAGATTGTTCTTGACTTCAATGCTCTTGGCATTGATTCGAATGGGTTTTACCCTTTCCTTTCTGCTCAAGGCATCGGCGACAACATTCGCCTTGCCGGGATGGTACCTGATCTCGCAGTCATAATCATTCAGGGTTTCCATCCAACGGCACTGTCTCATGTTCAACTCTTTCTGGTTGAACAGGTGCTGGAGACTTTTGTGATCAGAATAAATCACAAACTTAATACCATAAAGGTAATGTCTCCACAACTTTAGTGCAAATACAACGGCACCCAACTCCAAATCATGGGTGGTGTAATTCTTTTCATGCACCTTTAATTGCCTTGAAGCATAGGCAATCACCTTGCCCTTCTGCATAAGAACACACCCCATGTCTGTGTGTGATGCATCGCAGTAAACTACGAATTCATCTGTACCTTCTGGTAATGTCAGCACAGGTGCGTTGCTTAGCTTTTGCTTCAGTATTTCGAAGGATTCTTGCTGCTTTGGGCCCCAAATGTACTTTTCTTTCTTCTTGGTCAAGGAAGTCAAGGGCGCAGCAATCCTCGAGAAATTTTCAATAAATCTCCGGTAGTATCCTGCTAATCCTAGGAAACTACGAATTTCGATAGGCGTCTTTGGCTCTTGCCAGTTCATGACTGCCTCTACCTTAGCGGGATCCACTTGGATACCACGCTCACTCACAACGTGACCCAAAAACTGAACCTCTCGTAGCCAAAACTCACACTTCGAGAACTTGGCGTAGAGTTTCTCACGTTGTAGTAATTCGAGAATGCAACGGAGGTGCTTCTCGTGGTCAGCTTGATTCTTGGAATAGATAAGGATATTGTCGATGAAGACTATGACGAATTTGTCTAAGTACGGCTTGCAAACGCGGTTCATGAGATCCATGAACGCAGCCGGTGCATTTGTGAGCCCAAAAGGCATCACTAGGAACTCGTAATGACCATAGCGAGTCCTAAATGCAGTCTTGTGTACATCTTCATCTCTGACCCTTAGTTGATGATAACCCGACCTTAAGTCGATTTTTGAGAAGTAGCTCGCTCCTTGCAGCTGATCGAACAGATCATCAATCCTTGGCAAAGGATATCTGTTCTTTATGGTAACTTTATTTAGTTCTCTATAGTCGATGCACAACCGCATCGATCCGTCCTTCTTCTTTACAAATAGGACAGGAGCTCCCCAGGGAGATGAACTAGGTCTGATAAAACCCTTCGCCAGCAGTTCATCCAACTGGGTCCTCAGTTCTTTCATTTCCGTCGGAGCTAATCTGTAAGGTGCTCTTGCTATCGGAGCTGCTCCAGGAATGATGTCAATTCTGAACTCCACTTGTCTATCTGGTGGCAAACCAGGTAGTTCTTCAGGAAAAACTTCGGGGTATTCAGAAATGACAGGAAGATTCTCGATCTTCGGCTTTGGTTCTTCAATTATCACCTGAGCCATGTAAATTACACAGCCCCTGTTCAAACACCTTGAAGCTTTCAGCATAGATACGTCTTCGGGCAATCCGTAATGCGTATCCCCTCGAATGGTAAGAGATTCACCACTCGGAGTCTTTAAAACTATCTGCCTTTTGCCGCAAATGATTTGGGCCTGATTACGGGATAACCAGTCCATGCCTAGCACAATGTCAAAACCCGCTAATTTGAAAGGAAGTAGAGATAAGGGAAAAGAATGGTTCCTAATGGACATTTCACATCCTTCTAGAATAGTAGAGACGGTTTCTATCGTGCCGTCTGCTAACTCTACTTCGTATTTCGCATCAAGGGTTTTGATTGGCATATTTAGTAGTTGGCAAAATTTCTGGTCTACAAAGGATTTGTCAGCGCCAGAATCGAATAGTACTCTTGCAAATATATTATTTACGAGAAAAGTACCTGTAAGCATATTGTCGTCCTTAACCGCTTCCTTTGCATCCATGCGAAAAACTCTCGCATTTGATTTCTTAGTCTCCTCCGCCTTCTTGGCATACTTTGGGCAATTACTCTTTATGTGCCCCTTTTCGTTACAACCATAGCAGGTTGCATCCTTTATCTTTTTGCACTCCATGGTCTTGTGATCCTTGGACTTGCATAGCCCACAGGATGGAGTCTTTTGTTGCGACTGTGAACCAGACGCAAACCTACACTTCCCGGAGTGAGGTTTCTTGCAGACCTTGCAGTGAGGTCTTCCATCAGCTTGCCCCTCCTTCTTTGCCTCCGACCCTCTCTTGCTCTCACCGTTTCCACGGTGCTTTTTCCCAGACTTTCGTGAGGTATCATCCTCACGTTTTCGCTTTTCAGCCTCCTTGCTCCTTTGTGCCCTCAGACGGACAGCATCAAGTGTAAGAGACAAGGAGAGGTCAGTAACTGACCTGAAGGTCGTCGGCCTAGAGGCCTTCACACTGGCCTTGATCGCCGGCTCTAAGCCCCCAATGAAACGGGCAATCCTTCGAGGTTCTGGTGTCACAAGATATGGCACCAGGCGTGACATGGTGTTAAAGCTTGTCAGATATGCTTGACAATCCAGGTTTGTCATCACTAGGGAGACAAAATCCGCCTCAATCTTCTCAACCTCGTGCTGAGGGCAGTAGTTTTCTTTTATGAGGGCAATAAACTCCCCCCATGACATTTTGTATAAGGCATACTTACCTGAAGCCTGCACCAGAGCTCTCCACCACGCCAGGGCCTCGCCCTTGAATGACTGGGACACAAACTTAACCACGTCCCTCTCAGCGCACCCGCTGATGTCCACAATTGTGTCCATCTCGTCTAGCCAGGTGATACAGTCAACCGCACCTTTCTCCCCTGTAAATTCACGGGGCTTACATGATACAAAGTATTTGTAGGTGCAACCCTTAGCACTGGATGCATCAGTATATTCTCTATCGCGATGCACGCTGTGCTCAGTGGACGAGTGTTTGTCGTCATCTTTCTTGGGTTCAGAGGGTGGTTTGGAGTGTGTCTTTGGTTTAGAGGGTGGTTTTGACACAGTTCTGCCTTGGGACTCAGTATTTTGACGATCAATAGCTGCCTGAACAGCAGTGTCAATCAGAGCCTTTAGCTGTGCGCCTGTCAAATGCACTGACGCATTGTCGTAGTCATCTTCATTTGTGTGGCTGTTCTCTCCATTGGGATCCGCCATTGTAACTTGAATCTGTTACAGAAGATAACAAAATTTTATTCAGGAGATTATTATAATCGTCATTTATGACAATTTGTCAACCATGGTACAAAGACCATATTTGGTTAACTTATTATTTCATTATATATTAGGATCTGAATATCTCCTATTTCAACTATATAAATAGTATTGGCGGCATAAAGCCTAATCATGATGATGTTTTATAATATTAGCCGAGATTTCATAGAATCAAAGGCATAGAGATTTGAACCGTAGTTCTTTTATCTCTTTCTGACAGAGAGTCATAGACTACCACTGCCTTTTGTCTTTATAAGACAATTATTATGGCCCATAGGCACTACACCTCTAATGGATGTTTAAATATAGTTGGCCCGTAGGCACTACATCACTAAATGGATGTTTTATAGTACTGGCCCGTAGGCACTACACCACTAACGGATGTTTTAATAATATTGGCCCGTAGGCACTACATCACTAATGGATGTTTTAATAATACTGGCCCGTAGGCACTGCATCACTAATGGATGTCTTTATAATACTGGCCCGTAGGCACTGCATCACTAATGGATGTTTTAATAATATTGATCACCTTCATTGGTGATTTAACCCGCGATTTATAAATCATTTAGTTGGGTTTTGAAATCCTTAAAGGATTATTGTATATGAATGACGTGCGTGATTTTAACGAATCACATCTGCCATGATTGTTAACATGCGTACAGAGGTTAACAGGGAATCAGAATCTTTTCAATTAGGTCGTACCATCTTGGCTGGATCTTAAAAGACACCAAGCTAGGTTTCACCTTTTAAGATTCTTTATTTAGGCAGATCAATTAAAAGGAATGGTTTTGATTTATTTTATACATATTAAAACAAAACTCATAACATACATTCCAAAATCTCAAATACAATTACATATTGCCCTAAACGGGTCTTTCAAATGGTACATACCTCCATAGAGGTTTTCAAATAAGTGACAAGTCCACGCAGGGACTAATACAAGATAGGTGTCCATGCAAGGACTAAAGATAAGTCCATGTAGGGACTGAAATACGATAAGTTGTCCACACAGGGACTTATTTCAAAGTAGAAGTTACATTAGTACAACTATTAAGGGCTAGTGGTCACGTTTCTTCTTTTTGCCCTTTAGTAGGTTCGCCAAGCCTTTGAGAAATCCTCGGTGGCTTTTCTTCTCTTCTTCGAATTCTCTCTCCACACGATCTAGTCGATGGAGTATTTCTTCCTGTTCAGGAGGAGAGAATCGTGGTTGTGGCGCTTGATGCGGAACTGGAGGTCTGGGAGGTATTGGATACCCATGAGCTGAGTAGTCCGGTGGTCCCATGTTTCCATGTGCTCCGTCAGGGTAGCGCGCATTATATCTAGCCGACACCACATATGGGTCGCGCTCATAGCCGTAGTTGTATTGTGCTTGTGACGGTTCGAACGGGTTGTAAGCCGTCGGACCCGTATAAGCAGGTATGGGTTGGTCATACCCGAATGGTGGCGAATTTCGTGCAGCTGGTGCGGAGTTCGCCTCCTGTATAGGACTTGAAGGTCCTTCTTCTTGTAGTGGCGGATAGTGGCTACTACTAGAATGTCGAGGAGTGCTGAAGTGGATACCCCCTCCTCCTCGTGTAGACATACGAGCATTTGTCCTCCTACGCCTCGGCGGATCAGGTATTACTGGTTGCGCCGGCGGCGGAGGTGGTGGCGTAACTGCCTCAAAGCGTGAATCCTCAGAGGGATCCTGTGGATGTCTCGGTTGTTGAGATGTCTGTTGAGGTGGCGTGTAGTACCACTCATGTCGGTCAAACAACGCTTGGAAACTGTCTGGTCCCTGATAGGGCGTGCCATGGAAGGATGACCCATCAGAGACTTCTATCGGATGCGTGGGCGTACCACGAGCAGGTTCAGTTGGATCCTCATCTTCCTCCATGGGATCTTCAGAAAAATGGTCTTGTGGACCTAGTGGAACAAAACCTGAAGGTTCCTGTATGTAGTCAGCTGGATTAAACTGACCTATGTAGTAGGGAGTAGGGTCGTCGTAATTTCGGTGCGATACCGAACGTTGTAGAGGTATGAAGGAAGGTTGTGGGTTGTTGGGATCATTTTCTGAGTTTGGCCCAAAGGAGTGCCGGTAGGATGGCGTCGAGCTGTGCGAAGTGGAATGCCTCGCGGGTTCGTAGAGATCTCTTCGTCGTTGTGGCTCTTCGCTCCGTGTCATCGAAGGATGTCTTGTACCAGATGGTCCAGCTTCGTTATCGTGATGTGTCACGATTTCTCCTCTGCCTCTTCTTCCCCTTCCTCTTCCTCGGAATATAACAGGTGGCATTTTCCTGCTCCAAAACTTATTAAAAATCGAATCGAAAATAAAGACAAAAAGGAGTAATAATCCGAATTTGTCCTAAGTTCTTGTCTAGACTCAAGTATGTGCAATTGTGTTATTGAGATTAAACACAATAGGATAGTGTTTAATTCACTCAATGTTGGCTCTGATACCAACCTGTCACACCCCGATTTCCACGTGTCTCACCGGTGGGCCCGGTGGGGGATTACCGTGACGATGTTGGCAACAATATAGTCAAACCACACAATTATATAATGCACAACGGAAGCATAAGATAAATATATAAACTTCAACCTCTGGTGATAATATCAATGTATTACAGAAGTTGAATATCCACAGTGGATCGTAAATAAACATAAAGTTTTGTTCCATCAGATACTGCAATCAAGCTTGCGAGACTTATCACGACGCTAGGGAGCTAATACCAGCCAATTTACGTTTAGGTACCTGCACTTAATCTTTTGGGGAAAATACGTCAGTTTACACTGGTAAATACATTCAACTGACACATTTGAAAATGTTTATTAAAATTGATTTGAATGCACAAGGCACAAACTCTTTTATAACTTGGGAAAATTATAATAAAATCTTGTGAACGTTTTACATGTTCTTTTATGCGTTCAGTAGCCCGGGTCGTGCCGGGTTAAAGATTTATAGACACACCACGTTTGCGTAAAACCGTAGTATAAAAACCAACGGCTACGTCTTTTAATTTAATGTCGACACTTTATACCGGGTGTACGCCTACACCGGGATGTCGATGGTCGTGGCCATTTCGTAAAATGATGCCAAGGATATCCGGGACAACGGTCATTAAACCCCCCAAAGGCTTATAAGCAACAAAACTGTTTAAATGAGCCGATCATATTTAATCAATTAACCACCTAAGCGATGGAATTATATAATGCTCAATCAAGCGGTATTAATATACCGTAACCCAAGCCCATATAGGGGAAATAAGTTAAAGTATTTACCTTTGCAAGTATATTTCCTTATTTTGGATTAAATCACCGATAGCTTTTACTGGGGCTCCTAATCTGGAACGAAGGTTTTAATTAACCTCTTAGAATCCTAACGGGTCGTTATAATGGCCGTGGCCTAGACCGGTTGGTTCCGATATATATATATATATATATATGGTTTAATCGCGTGAAAGGCGAAAACCGAGAATGGAGTGTGATTCTGACCCAACAAGTTCAGAGACTTGTTTTATATGGGTTAATGGTTCACACTCTGGATTTTGGGGTTCAAATGATAATATTTGACCCGTATCGGCTAAATTATGAAAACTAGTTTCATAAGCCGAACCGTGCGCGCAATAGGCGAAACGGTTAACCATGAGAGTCGTACGCTTATTTCCTAAGTCAATATGCCTTAAATAGGTTGTGGTATCAGTAGGATACCTTCCGTGACGCCCGTAACGAGTTTAAGTTAATATTATGCCCCGTAGGGGCTTTTCGGTCATTTTAAAGACTTTAAAAGGGCTTTTCGAGTTCTACAGGAAATCTGAGTTTCCCGAACAGCTTATTAAGCTTAAAATACTTTATTTATTATTTAAAACCAGTAGCAACTGGAATCGGGTCAAAAGACCTTGTAGAACTCATGTTTTGGCCAAAAAGGGCATATTCGGTATTTACCGAACCGTAGCCATAACCGCAGGTTATGAGCAAGGTAAAAATCATTAAAAAATCTTTAAAATTCCCAAAATATTATTTTAATACAGTGGGTAAAAGTTTTGGTGACGAAATCTTGGTTTAGATAGGTGTTATGCTAATTGCGCCGTTTATTACAAAAGTTTATTTAAATTGCGCTAATTAGCATAACTCTCATTCTAGACCTCGGATTGACGTGAAACTTTAAGGACATGCTTATAATTTAATAAGCAAGGTTTTGGTCCGTTCACGTGTCCGAAATACTCGTTTTAATTTTGAAAGGCCGTTACGGTCAACTTTTAGGCGAATGACGGAATTGCGCAAAAGACTCGGATAACTCATGAACCGACCACAGAGGTTTATACCAACATGTGACCTGGTCCTAAGAGAGTCCTAAGGTATATTTATACCTCACTAAAATGGGTCAGAACTGAAGTCAAAGCAAAAGTCAAACTTTTGCGACTTTCGGCTCCGAACCGGTTCAATATAGCAAATGATCGATTCAAACGAGCGCAAACAAGTTTATTTACTTATTATCATGTTTTATGATTATCAAAACAGGTTCCATAACATATACATTACAGATTATGCATAAATCGCTAAAATAGCTTTCTGTTGACTTTTTAACCGCACGTTTGACTCGACATTTGACATAGTTAGAGTGGTGATCAGGGGGAACCTTTTTAGAGGTTTATTACCCACATAAATACCAACTCATAACCACTTTTGATTCGTCATATGACTGAACCATTACTGATTTATTGTAAAGTCAAACCGTAGTTACGACGGTTTGGTTCTTAGCCATTTACTAAGGAAATGTGAAACCACAAAGGGTTAGATCACTTACAGAAGTTGTGTTCTTGCTTATAGAGCAGAGAAAAGGACTTGAGAGCTCTTGAAATGATCAGAGATGTGTGTTTTTGATGTTGTGAATGTTATGTGCCTAAGGTGACTATTTATAGCCAATGTCAAGCAACTATGATCATTGCAAACACTCACAATAGTCCAGAGGTGATGGGTAGGTGTCCCTGAGAGCTATGGGTCAAGTGTAGGGTGCCCATGCCTCATTGATTGAGGTTTGATCGTTCAAAGGCTCCAAAAGGCAAGTAACTACAACAATTCTGCATCTGGGCGTCTAATGCGGCCCGCATGGAAGTTCCATGCGTTTACAATGCGGGCCGCCTGGGATTTAAAGATCAGACGCGTAAAAGGGGAGGCTCGCGGCCCGCCTCAACTTAACCCAATTTGCAATGCGGGTCGCGTGAGGTTAAGATTTCAGAAATTTTAAATCTTTTGTCATGATTGCGAAATCCTGGTAATTAATAACGAAATCTTTCGTAATGATTTACCTGACCTTTCGGTTTTGAAGGGGTAACTTTGCGGTTTGGCCCTCGGTTATTTACCGATAGGGGCCTCGTGTTATTTACCCGCATTATTAAGTCCCCGGTTTATTTATTAATTATTCAGAAAGTCTTAACTTCTGTTATTGACGCTTTTAACCCTTCTCATACGAATCTGAGTATAACTCTCTCGTTTTAAGACGGAACTTCACGGAATTTATACAGTATATTCTAGTGAGCGTATAATACTGTTACGAAGTCTTGGGAACGTTAAAGGGTCACTCAGAGGTATAATTAAACATGTTGACACAGTTAACCCCTGTAGTTCGTAATCTCTCACTTTCTTCCGCGTTTCGCTTCCGTACGATTTATGATTTATTCGTTTGAAGGTACAAGCATTTATTTAGGGTTACTATACAGTATATTACCCTTGTTGACATTTATAACCCTCGAATTTATATACTTTCAAGGTTTGACAAAATTAGTCCTTTATTTATTATAGATGCCACGTGTAAACAAATGACACGTGTTAACACATCATTGGACACAAAAATTCGAGGTGTTACAGAAAGGCGCGTACAAATTGCAAACACTAGAAGGCGAACCTATCGCACGCACATGGAATGCACAACAGCTTCGACGCTGTCATATGTAAGCCATGTTCTTACATTTCTCTATGTAACCTATCGGGCCGCAGGCCATTTGCAAATAAATAAATAAGCAATTTTGTACATTATTGTTTGTTACTACTATTACAAATGCGTGTTCCACTTTGCGGTATCCCAAAAACAGATTGGCAAAATCTTCATTCGCGATACCCATACAAAGTGGTACCCACACACAAATATTGTAATAGGCCAGCAGAAGGCAAAAAGACTTGCATATTTATCCGGCCGGATAAACAAGTTTTTGATAATACTTAACACAATTCCTGAGCCCAAAAAGGCAAACAATGGAATTGACGCGTACCCATACGACAAAGGTATGGAGTACACTCGACCCCATTCACAAATGGGTAGAGTCCCGGATATATAAGCTTTTACAAAGCTTACACAATTCTAAAACCCTAACGCGGTAAATACCAGAATTGACGCGTACTCATACAACAAAAGTATGGAGTATACTTGACCCCGTTCATAAATGGGTAAAGTTACGCATACATACGTTCAGACATGCAAGAATTAAAAACACTTGTACAAACTGAACAAAGAAACTTTGTATTCAAAAAATTCAAGCACCCACATGATGCTTAATGAATTTACATAAAGTTCCTATTCTATACAAGAGGAACACAAAAAGGAGGCACACTAGCCAACCTAAACCCTATTTTGTACCGCTGGTTCCCGCATTTCCTCCGGCACCACCAGCGGGTTCTTCCTCTTACGCATCCAGATAAAGCATCCGCAAGCGATCAACATAGTCCGCAGCCTCCAAACAATCGTCCAGTTCCCCTACACAGGCAAGGGACGTATTATAAAAGGAGACTTCGGCCGCCTTAAGAAGCGATTCGGTGTCCACACCATGGAACCCGGATCGCTTATCAGTATAACCGCCCGCGGATAATACATTGATATGCCCAATGCAGCGGTTATAACCAGCTTTAAAACCAGCATCGCGCGCACGTTCCTTAACCAGGTCCAAACCAGATGCGGTCTCAGGGGCATTCATGATAGCCTCAACAATCTGCAATAAAAGGATCATAAGTCTTGGATACTAATCCAAGCAAATGTAAAGGCAACGGATACTTACACGCGCGATACCGTGAGTCCGCAACCACTCACGGTCAGCCTCCAACTGGTCAACAGAGGACACTAAGGCATCCTTGGCCTCAACAGCGGCATCAGCCCGCTCCTCCGCAACCGACACGCGGGCAGTAAGGTCTGTAACCGCGACCTCCCGGGCCTGAACCTCAGCCTGTCAAAAAACAGCAAACACTTCACTCGATAAGCATTTTCGAAACAATGGAGGAAATATACAACAAAGGTAACGAAACATACCTGAAGGCTGGCAACAACCTTACCCAAACGAATGCGCTCCGCATTCGCCTCTTCAAGAGCCTTAGAAGAACGGCTCTCCTTCTCTGCGGCCTCTTCAACGGCCTTTGCAGCACGCGCCCCGGCTTCCTTGGCCTCCTCAAGCGCCTTCAGGGCCTCGGCCTTCGCCTGCTGCGCTTTCACAGCAATGGCCTCCGCTGCAGCTTTTTCTTTACCCAAGGCAACGTTCGCTGCCTTGGCGTTTGTTAACTCCTGCCGAGCATAAAACAGAGTGTCATTCTGCTTAGCCCAGGATTCGTTCCACTTCTTACGCTCATTGGACAACTTTTCATTCCAAGTCTTGCGTTCATCAGCAAGGAGTTTGGTAAGAGTACGAACCTGTTTAAGCTGAGCAGCGGCAGCCCACTCCGCGGTCTGTTTCTGCTTCTCAAAAGCAGCTCTATCCTTCTCAAGCTGCTCCGCACCCGCACGGGCAGCCTTGACCAACTTCTCCGCTTCAGCCCGCATGCGAGCAGCCTCTTCCTCGCGGCGGCCCAACACCTTGTAATCTTCCAAAATGGCATTCGCCACAATGGAAGATCCTATCAACATTGTTGAGAGCTGGTTTATGCGCAGCTCCCGGGGTGCAGCACGGGCACGTTCCACTTCAAAAGGGGTGCCCAGACCACCCAAAATCTCTTTGCATGCAGAAGGGTCATTAGAAATATCATCCCCCTGCATAACAGTCCAGGGGGGTCGGTGATACACAGTACTGCGACCCTGCGTGTAAGTGCGGTAGTAATACTCCAATTCAGACTCCCCAGGCTGAATTGGAGGCCCATCATAACCCGCACCACCAGCAGACGAGCCGGTACCCTTCTCACCAGCAGGAGACTTCTGCGGCTCAGCATCCTGCTGCCGCACCTCAGCATCAGACTTCTGCTTACCAGTATCTGAAAACCTCAAGTCCAATCCATCACCCTCATTAGGAGAGATCAGATTGTCTGAGGAATCCACAGTGTCGAATATCTGGTCAGCAGTCGTTTCCACCGTTTTCTCCAAGGGGGGATCGCGAACCGGCCCAACAAAAGGGGCCGTAGGCTCCTTGGGCACGACAGTCTCCTTCGATACCCCCGCACCCGCAGCAGCGGTATGCAGAGGAGACGAAGGGAAGTCAAAGAAAGAATACCCTGCATCTCGGGATTCTGCAACACAAAGAGCATCAATGATTATTCCCACCTATTGTACATACAAAACAATGAAAAGGGATATACTTATCAGCAGCAACTGCAGGTTTCTTTTGCGCCGGAGCAACTCTCTTAGTCTGCAGTCTCCGACGCTTCGATTCACCACCACCAGCAGCCTTCTGCTCTGGTCCTCTTTTCTCACCAACAACGGGGGGAACCACAGCAGTTCCACCCGCAGCCGCACCACTACCTATAACACCCAAACCCTCAAGGGTGTCAGATACTACCACGTAATCGGTATATCCGCGATAACAAGATCGATAGGTACCTGCGGCTTCAGAAACTGAAGAAGGGGCAACTGAGCCTTCAGAACTCCCCTTGCCACGACCCCGCACGGTTTTCTTCACCGGTTTCTTCTCCGCATTCTTTTTGGGAATGCGCT
The DNA here is from genome assembly GCF_002127325.2 of Helianthus annuus. NCBI lineage: Eukaryota > Viridiplantae > Streptophyta > Magnoliopsida > Asterales > Asteraceae > Helianthus > Helianthus annuus. Next base: position 150,139,353 of record NC_035444.2, on the reverse strand, counting down.
TCTCAAACTTCCCCAAATCCGTAAGGATACCTGGATTGACACAATCAACAAAACCAGTCAAAACAATAAACTGAAAAAACTAATGCCACGTACGACATACCTCTTGCGTCTCCCAGCACCGGGGCATCCAGCACCGCACGCGACGGTACGCGGAAGTTGCTAAGAATTTCAAGGTTGAAGCCTTTCTTCAGCTCAACCGCAATAAGTTCAACCCGGCCCTCGAAATCGGGCTCAAACATTCTCCACAAGCCAACCGCATCCGCTGATACATGCATGCAGGTTACTACAAGGCTTAGGAAGTAAGGAAAATAACAAAGTGTAAAGAGCTTACCACCACTCTTTTCCCGCAAAACGGGCCTTGCCTTCCTATCTGGTCTCGTGAGCATCATCCGCAATACCCACAGTTGATTGTTATCCAACTTCTTGAGTTCAATAGGCCGCAGCCTAGAGAACCAGTCCACGGTCTTTGCGGTAGCAACAGGAATATCTTCATCGGAAACTCCAACGTTGACATTCCTGAAAGACATGCTGGCGTAGACCGCACAGGCTTTCACATAGAAGAACCTCTTCTTCAAGCCTGTCACACCCTTAGGAGGCGTCATCAACTTCAAGCTCCCATGCCGTTGAGTAAACGAGAAAAAACCGGTGTTCACCGTCAACTGGTAGAACCGTCGGAAATTTTCCACTGTAATGGGCAAGCCATGGGCACGGAATGTATATTCAAAGTTCCTAATTCGGAACATTCCAAAGGGACTAAGTTGGGAGATATGGATATGATAATACTCCAATACCTCCGCAACAAACACCGTCACCGGCAACCTAAGGTTGCCGTCGTTGAAAAAATCAGCCCACAAGGTTATATAACCGGCCGGAGCATCGGCACCGGTGTCCCCCTCTTGTGGGTAGGTGGCATCCCAATCGTCGGCCATCTGCACAGTGGCCATCAGGAGTTTAAAACCACCCTTTGACCACTTCAACACCGGTAACCCACCACCGGGAACGTCAACGTCATCATCTTCGTTTTCATCAGCCGCTACTACCGGCTGTTCAGGGTTTTCACCCTCCACATTATGTGGACTTGATGGTTCAGCCATCAGATATAACAGAGAAACAGACGACAGTGAGTGGAAAAACTAAAAACCTCACCGAAACTTCAAGAAATATTGTCAGAGAAGACAAAGAAAAGATTTTCTCTCACCGGCAAATTTTTGAAATTTCGAACAAGTGAGGGGAAACCATGAACGGTTTCCCCTTATATACCCATCGCAATTAATGCGGAGGGAGAAAACAAATCATCACGTTCAAAAAGAGCGAATCGTATGACACCACATGTCAAGCGCCGTTTTCGCTGACGGTTATCACGCGCGCGTGGCCGCTCACGCGCCTGACAAAAGAGACGTTTACACTCTTTGCTACAGTGCATTTAATGCCTCGGTGTCACACCCCGATTTCCACGTGTCACCGGTGGGCCCGGTGTGGGGTACAGTGACGTAGTTGGCATCGTCATAGACAATCAACACAATATAATAATGCACAGCGGAAGCAGAATAGATACATTTCAACTTTTAAATAAAATGACATAATAAATATCATAAGTAGTTGAAACGGATCCACAGGCGGATCAAATAAAAATAAGAATAAATAGTTCAACAGATATTTGTTGTCCGAGCTTGCGAGACTATAGTGGACGCTCTTAGGAAACAGCCAGCCTATTTTCGTATAGTACCTGCACTTAACCTTTTGGGGAAAATACGTCAGTTTACACTGGTAAATACAAATCAACCGACTCATTTTGAAAATGATTGAAAATTGATTTAAATGCACAAGGCATAAATATTTTTATTAACTTGGGATAATTATGCAATATAAACTTGTGAACGATTTACATGCACTCGTATCTTTGGTGGCCCGGGATCTGCTGTCCGGGCTAAGAATTAAATGACACACCACATTAAAGAGTTATACACGCCGAGTGTACGCCTACACCCCGTGCTCTGGTCGTGGCCATCTCGTAAGATAATGCCAAGGATATCCGGGACACGGTCAATAACCCCCCAAAGCCTAAAGTAAGACAAGACTGTTTAAACGAAGTCGCACAAGCTATTCAAGACTGTACACCCATAAGGCGCAGGACTTGTGCGCCCGATCAAGCGGTATTTTAAATACCGTACCCCAAGCCCGTATAGGGAAAATAAGTCAAAATGTATTTACCTGAGCAAGTATGTAACACAAACGGTAGGTGTGGTAGCTTTTACTGGGCCTCCTAATCTGGAACAAAGGTTTATAATAACCTATTAGATTTCTAACGGGTCTTTTATTTAAGCTTAAGCTTTGACCGGTTAGTTTTAAGGATGATACGGTTTACGCGCGATTAAGCGAAAGACCGGATAGATTGTGATTTAGACCCGACAAGTTTGAATACTTGTATAATATGGGTATACTAAATACATTCTGGATTTTGAGATAAAAATGATAACGTTTGACCCGTTTCGGTCAATTTACGCAAACTAGTTACGTAAACCGAACCGAACGCAAAAAGGGCGTTACGGGTAGCCAAAAGAGTAAAATGCAAGTTCCCTGAGATAATATGCTTTAAATGTGATATAACATCAGTAAGTTATGTTCTATATTGCCCGGAATAATTTTAAACTCAATTTATGCCTTATAAGGGCATTTTGGTCATTTAAAAGATCATAAAAGAGTAAAATTAGAAATCTGAATTTCGGGTCGGGTTCATACAGTAAATATACTTAGTTCAACATGTTATAACAGTAGGGAATGACCCATATATCAAATTTATCATTTAAAACCAAACTATGCACCGTAGGGGTATTTTAGTAATTTCACAAGGGCTAAAAATGCCAAAACTGGAAATCTGAGTTCAACATATTATACTTACTGTTATTACATGAAAATATGCTAAACACATCAGTAGGTATAAGTCTTATATGTTTAAAACGAGTATAACGCTTACTATGCGCTTAAAACGCTAAAAATGCGATTTAGAGCCGTTTCCGGGTTTATATATGAAAGCTGAGATTTTTATATTTCCAGAAGGCTCAAAATAATTTATTTAACATATAAAATCAGTAGGAAAAGGTTTCGGGTCAAAAGGATGTATAAAACTCGTTTTATGGCTTAAACGGTCAAAACCGACATAAACCGAAATAACTAAGCGATCTAAGATCCGTTCAGCCAAAAATTAATTAAAAATCATCTAAAATCCCAAAATATTATATATCATCAGTAGGTAAAAAGTTTTGTATCAAAACATGGCCAGAAATAGGTTATACGCGAAAAGGGCCGTTTATGTAACTTTAGAATATAGTTTTACGCTAATGACCATAACTCAAAATCTGGACCACCAACTGAACCGAAATTTTTGGTGCAAGTTTATATATTAGAAATAAAGATTTATACTCTTTCACTTTTCCAAAAATCACGTTTTATATCAAAAAGGGCAAAATAGTCAATTTTATCCATAAATCGGAAACATGCATTCGAATCGGCTAATCATAGACTTAATCAACAAAAATTCCAGAAAGTTTTACCAAAATAAAAATGGTAAAAAATACTCTCCAATACAGATCTCAAACATGCATGTACGAATCCGAATCGATAGTCTACGAAATAGTCGTTTTATAGGACTTTCAGTTCCGATTCGTATCTATACTAAAGATTGTCGAGTTGATCATAGTAAAACACATTCTTATATTCATTATAAAGCTATCTATGATGATTAAACAGATTGCATGTCATTTATATTACCATTTAAGCTATTTTTCTCAAAAATCACTTCTGTTGACTTTTTAGAAACACGTTTGACTCGACAATTAGCATGCATATAGTGGGATTCAGATAATACCCTTTAGAGGGTTTGTTTCCCACATAAATACCAATATATATCAGGTTTCAATTCGAGAAATGACTGAGTAATTCTCGTTTAATCAGAAAGTCAAAGTTTATGAACAAACAGTTTGACTTTTAGCAATAATCAAAGCAAGAACGGATTAGAGATCGAATTAGAAGCTTACAAAGGTCCTATAGATGCTTAGTGAACACTAGGATGCTGCCTTGACGTTCAGATTAGCTCCAGAAATCTGTCTTGAAGGTTCTTGCAAATGAGAGCTTCTTGTTACAATTGCAAATGCCCAAGAAATGGTCTTGTGAATTGATTTAAAGCTGGAATTCAGAGGTTACTGTGTCCTAGGCATGCATGGCATCTCATTGGAGCTTTTGGAAGCGAGATACAGCTGGTTAGCACTTAAATTCGGAGCCAAATAGCCCAAATTCGCGAATTCTGTCGCTGGCTGCCCCACGCGGCCCGCTTGGGTCAGACCAGACGGGTCGCCTGACCCCTGATCAGCCAAACTTGTTTCCATTTTGACAGCTTTAGTCCCTGAACTTGTATGCGATGTTTCGGCTGCTTATTTCGACTCGTAAACCCCCAAACTTGGTTTTTAAGAACCTTAGGACATTTACCAACATGGTAATGTCCTCGGATAACTTTGCGCTCAACCGAAAAGCCATGAAATTCGACGTTGACGCTTTTAGTCCTTTAAGTACGGTTTTGGCCATAACTTTCTCATACGTTGACGAAACTTCACGAAATTTTAACCACATATTCTAGTGAGTATATTTTAGCTTCTCAAAGCTTCGGGTCTGCCAAAAGTTCACTCAGAGGTATAAATTCAACATGTTGACACTTTTGGCCCCTATAGTTTGTAATTCCTCACTTTTGTGCAATTTCCGCGTCGTATGATCCATGAACCATCCGTTTAGGGTTATAAACATTATGTAGGGTTATCATAGAGTCTATTTATCCATTGTTGACACTTTGGACCCTTATGTTCCATAGTTTTCACTGTTTGTCACTTTTAGTCCCTCTAAAGTATACTTTCACATACCGGAACCTTATGACACGTGTCAAGACATTATTGGACGAAATTTTTCGAGGTGTTACATCCTCACCCCCTTAAAAGAAATCTCGACCTCGAGATTTACTGAAACAAATGGGGATATTTCTCTTGCATCGTGGATTCCACTTCCCACGTGTATTCGGGACCTCTACGGGCATCCCATTTGACCTTAACAATAGGCACGTGCTTCCTTCGAAGCTTCTTTACCTGTCGATCCTCAATCGACAAAGGTTTTTCTACGAACTTCAAACTTTCGTATATGTGTATATCTGTATGCGGTATAACCAGTGATTCGTCAGCGAAACACTTCTTCAAATTACAGATGTGAAACACATTATGAATGGCGCTAAGCTCTTCAGGCAAGTTTAACTTATAAGCGACTGACCCGACACGTTCGATAATCTCGAAAGGTCCTATATATCTCGGGCTTAGCTTGCCTTTCTTTCCAAATCGCATCACACCCTTCCAGGGTGATACTTTAAGCAATACTTTTTCACCTACATCAAAGTGAAAATCCTTGCTCTTAGGATCCGCATAACTTTTCTGCCTATCCCTGGCAGCTTTCAGACGATCGCGAATCTGAACGATCTTGTCTGTCGTCTCAAAGACGATATCTGGTCCTGACAGTTGGACTTCTCCAACTTCGGCCCAACAAATGGGCGATCTACACTTTCTACCGTATAGGGCCTCAAAAGGCGCAGCCTTTATGCTGGAATGGTAGCTATTGTTGTAGGAGAATTCAATCAGTGGTAGGTTCTTATCCCAACTACCACCCAAGTCGATCGCACATGCACGAAGCATGTCTTCCAAAGTTTGAATAGTACGCTCACTCTGACTATCAGTCTGAGGATGGTAAGCCGTACTAAAATTCAAACGAGTGCCCAACGATTGTTGGAAACTCTTCCAAAAATGCGACGTATATCTAGTATCTCTATCGGAGATAATAGATATAGGTATACCATGTAACGCTACAATCTTATCGACGTATAATTGAGCTAACATATCGGAGCTATACGTCTCCTTGATGGGTAGAAAATGGGCTGACTTAGTCAGTCTGTCTACTATGACCCATATGGTATCATTTCCCTTTTTCGTCTTCGGCAACTTGGTGATAAAATCCATTGTCACCATTTCCCATTTCCATTTGGGAATTTCAGGTTGTTGAAGCAAACCTGACGGCTTCTGATGCTCAGCTTTGACTTGCGCATAAGTCAAACACTTTGCTACATGTTCAGCTACTGACTTTTTCAAACCAATCCACCAGTAGTTTGCTTTCAAATCCTGGTACATCTTATCAGCTCCAGGATGAACGGAATATTTAGAGCGGTGGGCTTCCTGGAGGATAACATCCCGAAGTCCTCCATAGACTGGAACCCATATTCGTCCGTTTAGTCGTAGCATTCCATCTTTGTCGTAGGATAACTGCTCCTCAGTTACTCCTAACTTTTCTGCAGGATAGTTAGCTTCCAGCACAGCTTCCTTCTGTGCAGCTAACACCCTATCATTCAAATTATTTCTTATTTCAATGCGCTTGGCATTGATTCTGATTGATTTCACCCTTTCCTTTCTGCTTAAGGCGTCGGCAACCACATTTGCCTTGCCTGGAGGGTATCTTATCTCGCAGTCATAATCATTGAGAGTTTCCATCCATCGCCTTTGACGCATGTTCAATTCCTTCTGATTGAACAAGTGCTGAAGACTCTTGTGATCCGAATAAATAATACACTTGGTTCCATACAAGTAATGTCTCCATAGCTTCAAAGCAAATACAACCGCACCCAATTCCAAATCGTGGGTGGTGTAGTTCTTCTCATGCACCTTGAGCTGTCGAGAAGCGTAGGCAATGACTTTTCCTTTCTGCATGAGTACGCAACCCATGCCAGTATGTGATGCGTCACAATACACCACAAATTCTTCTATTCCATCAGGTAATGTCAACACTGGGGCATTGCTTAACTTCTTCTTCAAAATATCGAAGGATTCCTGCTGCTTAGGGCCCCAATCAAACTTAATCTTCTTACAAGTCAGCGATGTTAGGGGCGCAGCAATCCTAGAAAAGTTCTCGATAAATCGCCTATAATATCCTGCCAATCCGAGGAAACTGCGAATCTCGGTAGGAGTCTTCGGCTCCTGCCAGTTCATGACTGCTTCTACTTTAGCGGGATCTACTTGGATACCATGCTCGCTTACTACATGTCCAAGGAATTGGACTTCTCGAAGCCAAAATTCACACTTCGAAAATTTGGCATAAAGCTTCTCTTGATACAGAAGTTTGAGAATACAACGAAGGTGTTTCTCGTGGTCAGCTTGGCTCTTCGAGTAGATAAGGATGTCGTCAATAAAGACGATGACGAACTTATCTAAATAAGGCTTGCAGACGCGATTCATGAGATCCATGAATGCGGCTGGTGCGTTAGTGAGTCCGAAAGGCATCACTAGGAACTCGTAATGTCCATAACGAGTCCTAAACGCGGTCTTGTGTACGTCTTCCTCCTTGACCTTTAACTGATGATAACCTGACCTCAGGTCAATCTTGGAGAAATAACTTGCTCCTTGCAACTGATCGAACAGATCAAAGATCCTGGGTAACGGATACCTATTCTTGATAGTGACCTTGTTAAGCTCACGGTAATCGATGCACAGACGCATCGAACCATCCTTCTTTTTAACGAACAAGATTGGCGCTCCCCAAGGAGATGAGCTAGGTCTAATAAAACCTTTAGCTAAAAGCTCATCCAACTGCGTCCTCAACTCCTTCATCTCCGTTGGTGCCAATCTGTATGGTGCTCTTGCTACTGGCGCTGCACCTGGGATGATGTCTATCCGAAACTCTACTTGCCTATCCGGTGGCAAACCGGGTAGTTCTTCAGGGAAAACCTCAGGATATTCCGAAATAACAGGAATATCTTCAATCTTCGGCTTCGGCTCGTCAATGGTAACTTGTGCCATATAAATGACACATCCTTTCTGCATGCATCTCGATGCCTTGAGCATGGACACTTGCTCCGGCAATCCATGCTGGGTGTCTCCTTGAATAGTAAGTGACTCACCAGACGGAGTCTTAACTATCACTTGCTTTCTATTGCACACAATCTGGGCTTGGTTACTCGACAACCAATCCATGCCTATCACTATATCAAATCCAGCTAGCTTAAAGGGAAGCAAGGATAACGGGAAAGAATGATTCCTAATGGATATAACACATCCATCTAGAACAGTCGAGGCGGTTTCTATAGTTCCATCGGCTAATTCCACCTCATATTTCACACTTAAGGTTTTAACAGGAAGGTTCAACAATTTACAAAACTTATCATCTACAAACGACTTATCAGCTCCTGAATCAAACAAGACTCTAGCAAAAACATCATTTACAAGAAACGTACCCGTAATGACGTTGTCGTCAAGAACTGCCTCCTTGGCGTCCATTCGGAAGACTCTCGCATTAGTCTTCTTTCCTTCATCTGCCTTCCTCGCATTCTTTGGGCAATTGGGCCGAATGTGCCCTTTCTCGTTGCAACCAAAACAGGTTGCATCCTTCATTTTCTTGCAATCCACAGCTTTATGATCTGTGGACTTGCAGATCCCACAACGTTTCTCGAAAGACTGGGACTTAGACTCCTGCCTGCATCTCCCAAAGTGATGCCTCCTACAAACCTTGCATTTGGGTTTCTCACCCGACTGATCCCCTTTCTTGAACCCCGACCCTTTCCTATGGTCGTTGTTTCCCTTGTGTCGTTTCTCAGATCTTCGTGAGGTGTCATCCTCACGTTTCCTTTTGTTTTCCTCTGAGCTCTTCATAGCTCTAAGTCTGATGACATCTTGAGTGAGGGAGAGGGATAGATCGGCTACTGATCTAAATGTAGTAGGCCTTGAAGCCTTGACGCTTGCCTTTATCTCCGGTGCCAGACCCCCAATAAATCGAGCAATCCTACGCGGCTCCGGGGTCACCAGATAAGGCACTAACCGGGATAAGGTGTTGAACGTAGTAAGATACGCTTGACAATCGAGATTCTTCATAACTAGAGACACAAAATCCGATTCAATTCTCTCGACCTCATGCTGCGGACATAAATTCTCCTTGATCAGTGCTACAAACTGATCCCATGTCATGCTATACAGAGCGGTCTTTCCAGTAGCTTGTAGAAGCGACTTCCACAATGCTAACGCGTCTCCCTTGAACGACTGGGACGCGTACTTCACAACATCCCTATCAGCACACCCGCTGATATCAACCACAGTATCCATCTCATCAATCCACGTCATACAATCGACGGCTCCCTTTTCCCCAGTGAAATCTCTGGGCTTGCAAGATACGAAATACTTGTACGTACAGGACTTGCTGTACGTATCATGCTTCAGCTTAATCTCTTGCTTTGGGACGCTGCTGTGGTTGGAGGAGTGATTATCATCCTCAGCTTTCTTCGGCTCACTCTTTTTAGAAGGTGGCTTACTATGAGCCTCAGAATGAGTCTTGGGCTTTGCGTGCGTTTCTGTTCGGGTCCTACTCCGAGTACCACTAGGTTCCCTGAATTGCCTATCCATAGCTTTGGCAACAGCGTTATCTATTAGTGCTTGCAACTCTGCACCGGTGACGTGAATCTTTGCATTATCTGAGTGTTCCCCAGAATGACTGTTGGTCTCCTCCGATTTGGCCATTGTAGCTTTAAGCTACAATAAAGGACAAGATCTAATTTAGAACCTAACAGTATTATCGTTCTAGACGATTTATTAACCATGGTATCAAGAACCTTAACAGTTAATTTGATAAATTTCATTCAGGCTCTTAATAGCAATCAAGGAATGAAAATATATATATTGGCACCATAGGCCTAGTCACATGGACAATTACTAAATTATAAATTTAGATTTTTATAGGATTATAAATTGTATAATTAAACAAATAATCCTTTACTAGACAGAGAGTCATAAACCACAACTGTCACTATATGACATAGTCATAACCCGTAGGTATCAAGTCATTAATAGACTTGTATACAGATATAATCTGTAGATAATTTATTAAAAAGGGTGGCTTGTGTGATTTTACAGATCACGCTTAGCCAGGAATGTTAACATGTTTTCAGATGTTAACAGGGAGTTGAATCCTTTCAACCAGGTTTTACCATCATGGCCAGGCCTGTTAATAAGGCATTCAAGCTAGGTTATACCTTACTAAGATTCTTATAAATGGCAAATCAAATAAAAATTGATATTTTCCATTATTTAAATATTAAATTCATGCACATAAATAAAATGAGAAATTCAAATTAACCATTTCAAATTTCAAATAAAGTACTAGTACATCTTTGCCCTAAACGGGACTTTAATTCAAATAACATGAATAACATGCCCGCGCAGGGGCTAAACAACTAACAACACAACAAATAAAATAAAACAAACCCACGCAGGGGTTAACAGAACAACATACCCTCGCAGGGGTAGAATAAGGGAAATATACCCACGCAGGGGTAGAGTACAGGAATAGATGTCCACGCAGGGACATGAGTAAATGAGATAACAATCAAAGGATTCAATGATCCTTCTTACTCTTACCCTTGAGTAAGTCAAACACCTTCTTGAACATGCCACTGTTGCGTCGGCGATCAGCTCGCATCTCGTGTTGCAACTCACGTCGCATACTGTTAATCCCATGCAGGATTTCCTGAACCTGCGGCGGAGACATCATAGGCGCCGGTGGCGGTGGCTGGTACTGCTGTGGCTGCGGTGGCTGTGGCTGCTGATAACCCGGAGGGTAACCAAAAGTAGACTGCCCAGCAGTCCAAGTGTCTCCAAATGGACCACTAGGTGGGAGCGAGCTGTAGTTCACAGCTTGCCAATAAGGGTCTCCTGTGTAATCATAACCCTGAGGGAAAACCTGCTCAAACGGGTTAAACTGGGCTGCACTAGCGTAAGCCGGAATCGGCTCTCCGTAGTTCTGCGGCGGCAGAGGAGGGATCGGTACTGAAGTGACCTCCGATACGGGATGCGGAGACTCTCCCGTCTCGGACTCCTCGTGAAGAGGCTTGTAGCGGCTGCTACCAACATGTGGAGGGGTGCCTATGCGAATTCCTCCGCGCGTAGACATGCGCGCGTTCCTCCTTGGCCTCTGAGGCGGAGGAGGTAAGACTGGTGGCGGCGGTGGCGACGGAGTGATCACGTCGCGCCATAGGGCCTCAGATAGGTCCTGCTGCAAGGGCGGCTGCTGAAGCTGCTGCTGCTGAGAGTGGTGCTGCGAGTGCACCGGCGAACCATGGCGAGACTGGAGCATCGGAGAGTTGTGGCGGCTGGGGGTGTAATACCAATCGTGTTGCCGAAACCTCTCCTGAAAGCTATCAACACCATTGTAGGGTGATCCCCTAAATGGTAACCCATCCGATATCTCGATGGGATGGTTGGGCGTACCTGACGGCGGCAGTGAAGGGTCCGTGTCTTCATCAACTTCCATCTCGTGATCACCAGGAAAGTGGTCCTCCGGTCCTAGTGGGTTATGACCCACCGGCTCGTCCAAATAAGCATCAGGGTTATACACACCCTGGTAAACTGGTGCTGGGTATTGGTGAGGCGACTGCTGAAGAGGTATATAGGATCCATGAGAACCATGGGGCCCATTCTCCGAGTGGGGCCCAAATGATTGGGGTAGTGATGGCGAAGTGCTCATAGACACCGAGTGTCTAGCCGGCTCGGCGAATGATCCCCAAAGATCATTGGCTGCAGTGTTGTGCATGGCTGACGGGGCTCGCCTGTGTGAGGGTCCTGCCTCATGATCGTGAGATGTAGCGAATCCTCCTCGTCCTCGCATACGTGGCGGCATGATGGTCCTGTCAAAAATTAAACAAGTTGCACAACAAATATATAAGACAAAGCAAATAATAAAAATAAAATAAAATAAACGAAATGTTGAACATTTCCTAAGTTCTTTGTCTAGACTCGAAAATCGAGGAATGTGCAATTGTGTAACCGAGATTAAACACAAAAGACTAGTGTTTAATTCACTCAGCGTTGGCTCTGATACCAACCTGTCACACCCCGATTTCCACGTGTCACCGGTGGGCCCGGTGTGGGGTACAGTGACGTAGTTGGCATCGTCATAGACAATCAACACAATATAATAATGCACAGCGGAAGCAGAATAGATACATTTCAACTTTTAAATAAAATGACATAATAAATATCATAAGTAGTTGAAACGGATCCACAGGCGGATCAAATAAAAATAAGAATAAATAGTTCAACAGATATTTGTCGTCCGAGCTTGCGAGACTATAGTGGACGCTCTTAGGAAACAGCCAGCCTATTTTCGTATAGTACATGCACTTAACCTTTTGGGGAAAATACGTCAGTTTACACTGGTAAATACAAATCAACCGACTCATTTTGAAAATGATTGAAAATTGATTTAAATGCACAAGGCATAAATATTTTTATTAACTTGGGATAATTATGCAATATAAACTTGTGAACGATTTACATGCACTCGTATCTTTGGTGGCCCGGGATCTGCTGTCCGGGCTAAGAATTAAATGACACACCACATTAAAGAGTTATACACGCCGAGTGTACGCCTACACCCCGTGCTCTGGTCGTGGCCATCTCGTAAGATAATGCCAAGGATATCCGGGACACGATCAATAACCCCCCAAAGCCTAAAGTAAGACAAGACTGTTTAAACGAAGTCGCACAAGCTATTCAAGACTGTACACCCATAAGGCGCAGGACTTGTGCGCCCGATCAAGCGGTATTTTAAATACCGTACCCCAAGCCCGTATAGGGAAAATAAGTCAAAATGTATTTACCTGAGCAAGTATGTAACACAAACGGTAAGTGTGGTAGCTTTTACTGGGCCTCCTAATCTGGAACAAAGGTTTATAATAACCTATTAGATTTCTAACGGGTCTTTTATTTAAGCTTAAGCTTTGACCGGTTAGTTTTAAGGATGATACGGTTTACGCGCGATTAAGCGAAAGACCGGATAGATTGTGATTTAGACCCGACAAGTTTGAATACTTGTATAATATGGGTATACTAAATACATTCTGGATTTTGAGATAAAAATGATAACGTTTGACCCGTTTCGGTCAATTTACGCAAACTAGTTACGTAAACCGAACCGAATGCAAAAAGGGCGTTACGGGTAGCCAAAAGAGTCAAATGCAAGTTCCCTGAGATAATATGCTTTAAATGTGATATAACATCAGTAAGTTATGTTCTATATTGCCCGGAATAATTTTAAACTCAATTTATGCCTTATAAGGGCATTTTGGTCATTTAAAAGATCATAAAAGAGTAAAATTAGAAATCTGAATTTCGGGTCTGGTTCATACAGTAAATATACTTAGTTCAACATGTTATAACAGTAGGGAATGACCCATATATCAAATTCATCATTTAAAACCAAACTATGCACCGTAGGGGTATTTTAGTAATTTCACAAGGGCTAAAAATGCCAAAACTGGAAATCTGAGTTCAACATATTATACTTACTGTTATTACATGAAAATATGCTAAACACATCAGTAGGTATAAGTCTTATATGTTTAAAACGAGTATAACGCTTACTATGCGCTTAAAACGCTAAAAATGCGATTTAGAGCCGTTTCCGGGTTTATATATGAAAGCTGAGATTTTTATATTTCCAGAAGGCTCAAAATAATTTATTTAACATATAAAATCAGTAGGAAAAGGTTTCGGGTCAAAAGGATGTATAAAACTCGTTTTATGGCTTAAACGGTCAAAACCGACATAAACCGAAATAACTAAGCGATCTAAGATCCGTTCAGCCAAAAATTAATTAAAAATCATCTAAAATCCCAAAATATTATATATCATCAGTAGGTAAAAAGTTTTGTATCAAAACGTGGCCAGAAATAGGTTATACGCGAAAAGGGCCGTTTATGTAACTTTAGAATATAGTTTTACGCTAATGACCATAACTCAAAATCTGGACCACCAACGGATCCGAAATTTTTGGTGCAAGTTTATATATTAGAAATAAAGATTTCTACTCTTTCACTTTTCCAAAAATCACGTTTTATATCAAAAAGGGCAAAATAGTCAACTTTATGCATAAATCGGAAACATGCATTCGAATCGGCTAATCATAGACTTAATCAACAAAAATTCCAGAAAGTTTTACCAAAATAAAAATGGTCAAAAATACTCTCCAATACAGATCTCAAACATGCATGTACGAATCCGAATCGATAGTCTACGAAATAGTCGTTTTATAGGACTTTCGGTTCCGATTCGTATCTATACTAAAGATTGTCGAGTTGATCATAGTAAAACACATTCTTATATTCATTATAAAGCTATCTATGATGATCAAACAGATTGCATGTCATTTACATTACCATTTAAGCTATTTTTCTCAAAAATCACTTCTGTTGACTTTTTAGAAACACGTTTGACTCGACAATTAGCATGCATATAGTGGGATTCAGATAATACCCTTTAGAGGGTTTGTTTCCCACATAAATACCAATATATATCAGGTTTTAATTTGAGAAATGACTGAGTAATTCTCGTTTAATCAGAAAGTCAAAGTTTATGAACAAACAGTTTGACTTTTAGCAATAATCAAAGCAAGAACGGATTAGAGATCGAATTAGAAGCTTACAAAGGTCCTATAGATGCTTAGTGAACACTAGGATGCTGCCTTGACGTTCAGATTAGCTCCATAAATCTGTCTTGAAGGTTCTTGCAAATGAGAGCTTCTTGTTACAATTGCAAATGCCCAAGAAATGGTCTTGTGAATTGATTTAAAGCTGGAATTCAGAGGTTACTGTGTCCTAGGCATGCATGGCATCTCATTGGAGCTTTTGGAGGCGAGATACAGCTGGTTAGCACTTAAATTCGGAGCCAAATAGCCCAAATTCGCGAATTCTGTCGCTGGCAGCCCCACGCGGCCCGCTTGGGTCAGACCAGGCGGGTCGCCTGACCCCTGATCAGCCAAACTTGTTTCCATTTTGACAGCTTTAGTCCCTGAACTTGTATGCGATGTTTCGGCTGCTTATTTCGACTCGTAAACCCCCAAACTTGGTTTTTAAGAACCTTAGGACATTTACCAACATGGTAATGTCCTCGGATAACTTTGCGCTCAACCGAAAAGCCATGAAATTCGACGTTGACGCTTTTAGTCCTTTAAGTACGGTTTTGGCCATAACTTTCTCATACGTTGACGAAACTTCACGAAATTTTAACCACATATTCTAGTGAGTATATTTTAGCTTCTCAAAGCTTCGGGTCTGCCAAAAGTTCACTCAGAGGTATAAATTCAACATGTTGACACTTTTGGCCCCTATAGTTTGTAATTCCTCACTTTTGTGCAATTTCCGCGTCGTATGATCCATGAACCATCCGTTTAAGGTTATAAACATTATGTAGGGTTATCATAGAGTCTATTTATCCATTGTTGACACTTTGGACCCTTATGTTCCATAGTTTTCACTGTTTGTCACTTTTAGTCCCTCTAAAGTATACTTTCACATACCGGAACCTTATGACACGTGTCAAGACATTATTGGACGAAATTTTTCGAGGTGTTACACTCGGGCAGTGCAAACGTCCTTTCATTTCAGCACATGCCAGGAAGATCTCACCAACTTCCACCAACTCACACGTGAGATCAGCCACGTTTGCAACAAAAAGCGACTACATTATCCAATTATAAGCGGCATGCGGTTTCTCTGGTATACCGCACCATAACCCATACCGCATGTCGTTTTTAACATACCCCTAAAAATAGGTAAAAATATATATCTCTACACTATAAGGGGGTATAATACCTATCCGCACTACCCACGAGCACACGTGGAATATGCGGACATGACACACACGAGCCCGTTCAGGTGTGTCAGATGCTCAGAACCAGCGTAGTCCGTTGGACTGAACCGCATCTCAGACACAGGGGAACCGCATTGCCTTCATTCTCTTCAAGCTTCAAATCCCTCCTGTCCGGTTCACAACCGCAGAGGGTACATGAACACCTTCTTTAACAAAAGGAAGGAAGGGAATGTACGCGAACGCACATCAGCAACCCTGTCTCCTGAACCTTCAAGAGCTACATCCGAGCAACACACCCGCTTCGAGCGAATGTGGTAATGCAAAACCACAGACACTCACGAGGAGCTACGGACATAACCATAGCTTCCGCAGAGTGGTTGCTACGGAAGAGCCAAGCTCACTCCACATCACCGAGCAATGCTACTTCAAGGCAAACTCGGTATTGGAGCGGGAAGGTAAGTGGCTCCAAAACGAACGCAGATAAGCGCTCTAAACGAGCCCTTGTCGAACAACAAGCGTCCGAACAGCGGTAACAAGTCTGCTTATGACTTTGTCTGCCCGCCTATGGGCCGCATAGAATAAACAATGGTGGGCATACCCTTGCTTATGACCATGTTTATTTACCCATAGTACAAACCTACATTGTTCGACCAAACATGGCCAACAATGACGCAACGAGGTAACCGCAAAGGACGTGCGGTTACTAGAGAGCTATGACGACGAACACGAAAACCCAACAAAAAAGGGATCGTCATCTCGTAACTAGATGCTGCACATAGAGCTTGAGCAAAGCACTTACAAGCATCCACTACTTTTGATCCCAATCTCAGAGATTGATCCAAAAGTTTTCTTTTCTTCTTCATGCACCAATTCAACAATTGGTTTGAAGAAAAGACCACCTTTCAGAGGTGGGAAACCTCTGCATACCTTCAAACCACCATCTCAGAGGTTGGTTCGAAGTTTGTGCAGCATTACTAACAAAGTCTCCAAGAGACCTTCGGCACAACAACAGGTGGCAAGCCACCTGGTGACATAAATCGGCTTTGAATTTCGCATCAGACGAGATTCCTTCACCGATACGGAAGAGGCGTCAGATAACCCTTCCAGACCTCCAGCTTGATTTACATACAGAAAAGACCACACATGGTCTAGGATCTTCTCCAGACTCCAAACTACCTTCCAAACACCATAGTCCAGTACTCCTCCCACATACAACTTGTATGTGGCAGCAACACTAGACTGGGGGGACTTGAAGGGGTATGGTCCCAGATCTCGCGTCAGCATCGACCGCGAGTGACCATTACCCTTATCAAAACCCCCACTAGCTAACAACCTACTTGTGCCCATGCGAGAACGCGTCGGTACAAGGGTTGAATCCAATCTATCTAGTAACGAAGGAGGACTTACATGGAATATGAGAACGGTAGAGTGATGCGACAGAGCATCACATCTGGTGTACGAAAACGGAAGTATTCACAGCGATGCGGCATCGCACCACATCCAGTGAACACTTCTATCAATACAAGAAAGCCTTACCTTAGGCATAAAAGAAGATGAACGTAACGGTGCGGCTGACACCGCACCATATGGGCATTTTCGTCACGACAAGGGATGCAGGCAAATAGTCTCCGCGGACGACGATGCGGCTAGCACCGCATCTCGCGTATTCCTTGATCACAAGTAGGAGACGCGGTAACTTCAGATGTTACCGCACGTAGTGATGCGGCTTGCACCGCATCCTATGCACTCAACAAGTGGGACTGACACCACAGTGCAAGTGGCACCAATGGCAGTTACCTGTCAGAGCTACGTAAGCAATGGACTGACGTGGCGTAACCTCCACAACCGACAAGCCTGACACACCTGCAAAGGTGCAGCACGTCGTCAGTCCATCCATCATCATCCTCCTTCACTCCTCGGCTATAAATACCAACCCCAAACCAGGTTTGAGGTATCTCTTCACAACTCTCCCACTACTACTACTATCTTACTTTGCTTCCCAAGCAAACTACTGATTCTCACGCCGGAGAGTGGTAACAAGGAGCACCCCCCACCCCATCCTCCTTGTTACGAGTCACGGCTTGTTTCCTTGTGCAGGAGATCAACCACCGGTGATCCAGCCAGCGATCCTCGAGAGGAAGGGATTAACCCTTCTTGACGAGACCAGTGTGTTAACCCTGCCCGGTTAACCATTGTTTCATCATTGGCGCCCACCGCTACTCTTAGCATTTTCTAAACCATCCTTTTCCCTCTCTCACGATCATGACTGATCACCAAAACAACACTGCGGATAACCAAAATCCTCCAATCCCACCTCCGGTAGGGGTCAATGCCTCGACCTCCCAACCCGGACACATCGGCACGTCCACACAAAGGAGTCCCTCCTTTATGTTTGGACATGACTTATCACAGTTCCCATCTGTGATCCCACCAGGCATGACCGTTCATACCTGGTACGAGCAGCAGGCAGCCATGCTGACCGCAGCATACAACCGCGCTTGTACGGAAGCGAATGTACGAGCTGGGCCTACCCCAGCACCGCACACCCCTGCTGAGCGTATTTTACAATACGACGGCAGGATACATTCACGCCTGGCTTCAAGAAGCCGACGTGATGACCGCGGATCGTCTTACTGTTCTGTCCACACCCTCAACGAGGACGATTCCTCATACGGGTCCCACACCAGAGGACCGGTGCACACCCGCCTTGGCCCCCATGGCGAGGACAGGAGGCGATCAACCTCCCGGCGCGGCCCAGGCATTCAAAGCCGATTGGGCCCGCAACCATACACCGAAGGGTACGGTCATACCGACCCTGACGACCATAGCTACCGCGGTGATTCGCATGACACCAACAGCAGACCGGGAGGACGCAACTATGTTCCTCCCAGTCACCCCCGCAACACATACCTCAGGGCGACAAAGCGCCCTGCGAACGAGCCATACAGGCCAAATGCAGCGGCCGAAAATTCCAAGTTCGGCACGAGGATTGCCAACGCCCATGTCACCACGACAAAGTTCCCATTCAACGTTGGGAAATACAGTGGTTCGACCGACCCGGACGACCACATGAACATCTTCATGGGCGCGGGCATCAACGGCCAGTGGGATGAACCCACCTGGTGTAATTTTTTCCCCCAGACCCTTACGGGCCTGGCCAGGGCATGGTTCGATTCTTTGCCAGTGGGATCACTGGATTCATTCGAGGACTTGCGTACCAAGTTCCTCGCTCATTTTAGCCAGCAGCGACGCCACGAACGTGATTCGTTGGACGTCATGAACATCTGGCGAAGGGAAGACGAATCGCTCGAAGCATTCGTCGTCCGATATAATAAAGAGTGCCTGGAGATAGGTGACGTGGCAGACCAGATGGCACGAAACCACTTCATCCGGGCCGTCAAAGACAGAGAGATGATCATGACCATCTCTGGCAAGGAGGGCTTGCCCAAAAAATGGGAGGATGTCATGACCGCGGTCAAGACATACGCCCAGACACAACGGTCACTTGAACTGCATGTGACAAAGGCAAAGCCCCAAGCCGAAACATCCCACCAAGGGTCCAAGCGTAACAATAAACGCAACCGGGACGTTGGAAATCGCGATATTTCCAAACCGTATTTCCCGCGAACCAACACGTTCGACCCAAAGAACTACAACCCCGCCCGAGACAGTCGGGCGTCAAAAAAAGATTCTCGGGACCGCAACTGGACCGAGATCACCATGTCGCCAAGTGAGGTCCTCTTTGCGGACCCACAGTTCTTGCGACCGGCCCAACCGATGAAGTCCAAGAAAAATCAGGACCTCACACTCTACTGTGAGTACCACAAGGACTCGGGCCACACCACCAACAACTGCATCAGTCTCCGGCTGGAGATTGAGCGGGCCTTAAAGGAGGGGAAACTGCAACACCTTTTGCCAGGTGGGCAAAAACCCACCAAGCGCATTACCCCTCATGGCGAAGGTACCACCTCCGGGAAGAGAACTATGCACGTGGCTTCCACCCACATGATCCACGGAGGCAAGGGCAGGCCGCGCAAAGCGGCGAGAAGGCCGGAATGTGACTGGAAAGACGAGCAAGTCGTCTTTCCAAAAGTCCGAGGCGGACCGCGCGATAGGCGCGCCGTCGTCATTTCAGGCCAACTGGCACATTACTGCACCGAGCGTCTATTCATAGACCCGGGCAGTACATCTGATATAATCTACGAACAATGCTTCAACCAGTTCGACCAGGAGGACAAAGATCGGTTGCAAGCAGTAGATTACCCGTTAACCGGGTTCGCAGGGGAAACTGTCTTTCCCCTGGGCCAGATTACTTTTCCTGTGCGTCTTTCCAGCGGAAATCGCACAAGAACAGAAGAGGTAAACTTCATGGTTTTACCTCACACCTCCAGATATGACGTACTCCTCGGGAGAGAATCCCAAGGAGATTTCAATATGATTACATCCGTCCCCCACTCTGCGGTTGGTTTCCCAACCGAATCGGGGGTCGCGATAATCTATGCCCGCAGGGACGTCATGATGTCGGACGAAGTATGTCCGACCAAAGTCGCAAGGCCCACTCCCAACGACCAACCAGAAAAATGGGTTCTCAATGCGAGATACCCAGAACAAAAGGTCACATTGGGTCACGCCTTATCCCCGACCACCAAAGCGCAACTGAAGCAGCTTCTCTCCAGGAACCAAGACATCTTCGCGTGGACACCCGCAGACATGACCGGGGTCCCACGTGATATTGCGCAACATCACTTGAATACCTTGCAAGGTATTAAGCCAGTGATCCAAGGCCAGCGCCACCTTGGGTCAGCTAAAAATCAGGCGATGCAAGAGCAGATCGAAGAACTGCTCTCCGCAGGCATCCTGCGGGAAGTCAAATACCAGACTTGGTTATCCAACCCAGTCATGGTAGAAAAACCGTCCGGGGGCTGGCGCATGTGCGTCGATTACAAAGACCTTAACAAAGCCTGCCCCAAGGATTGTTACGCACTTCCAGAAATCGACGAAAAAGTCGATAATCTAGCACCATTCAGATGGAAGTGCTTCCTCGATTGCTACAAAGGGTACCATCAAGTACAAATGGCAATCGAGGATGAAGACAAAACGGCATTCCGGACTCTCACCGGAAATTACTGTTATACAAAGATGTCGTTTGTGTTGCGCAACGCGGGCTCAACCTACCAAAAGTTGATGAACGACACTTTCCGCGGGCAAATAAGCAAAAGTGTCGAAATCTACATGGACGACCTGGTCGTCATGAGCATGGAAGAGGACACCATGCTCACGGACATCGAAAGAACATTCCAAACTCTGCGAAGCGTTAACATAAAGCTCAATCCAGGGAAATGCTCGTTTGGAATGGAAGAAGGCAAATTCCTTGGCTTCATCGTGACTAAAGATGGATTCAAGGTAAACCCGGAGAAAGTCCAGGCGATCGAGCGCATGCCATCGCCTTCATCGATGAAGGATATGCAACGGCTAGCCGGCAGGCTAGCGGCACTCAATAGATTCTTAGCCAACCATGCAGTTAAGTCTTATCCGTTCATCAAGACCCTGCGGAGCTGTTCAAAGAAAGAACAATTCCAGTGGACCGCAGAGGCTGAACAGGCCTTCCGGGAAATGAAGGAGTGTTTGATACAACTCCCAACTCTAACCGCACTACGCAAAGATGAGCCACTCATATTATATCTATCCGCCGCGGATAACGCGGTGGGTGCGGTATTAATAGTGGAGCGAAAGGGGGTTCAAACACCCATCTATTACATCAGCAAGATGCTCAACGACCCTGAGACGAGATACTCAATAATGGAGAAATTGGTGCTAGCATTAGTGCACGCTTCAAGACGGTTGCGACGCTACTTCGTAAACCAAGTCATCACAGTGCTAACCAATTACAGGATCGGCCCGATCCTATCCAAACCCGACATCTCTGGGAGATTAGCAAAATAGGCAATCGAGCTGGGCGCGCACACGGTACACTATAAACTGCACCCCGCGATTAAAGGCCAGATCTTAGCTGATTTCGCCGCCGAAGTACCGGTGAATCGCATCCAAGAATGCGAAGAAGCACAAACTCCTGCACCAACGCCATCCTCCTCAGAGACATGGGCACTATTCACAGATGGTGCCTCCAACGACGAAGGTGCGGGTGCAGGTCTGCGACTCGTCAGCCCTGACGGCCAAGAGCTTACATATGCAATCCGCCTCGAATTCAAAAGCACAAACAACGAGGCAGAATATGAAGCCCTGTTAGCGGGACTACGTCTAGCAGTCAAAATCGGCATGCAACATCTGGAAGCACACGTCGATTCCTTGTTAGTTGCGGGCCAAATACGTGGCGACTACGCCGCAAAAGGGGATATCATGATCCTCTACCTCGAGCAAGCCCTGCAACTAATATCCAAATTCGCTTCGTTCAATATTCGCCATATTAATCGAAGCGAAAACAAGTCCGCAGATGCACTATCAAAACTTGCATCTACCAGCTTCCAACACTTGGCAAAGGAGATACGCATCGAAATCCTGCAAAATCCTTCGGTACCCCTGCGCCAAGTCAACGTCATTCAATACGGTTCAACATCATGGATGACACCTATTATCGCATATCTACAGTCATGTGTGACTCCCGAAAGCAAATCAGAAGCACGCAAGCTACAATACAAAGCGTGCCATTATCAAATGGGAGACGGTATCTTGTACCGCAAATCATACCTCGGGCCACTACTACGATGCGTCAACCCCCAGGATGCCACATACCTCATCCGAGAGATACACGAGGGCATATGTGGCATACATGCTGGACCACGCATGGTAGTGGCCAAAATCATGAATGCCGGGTATTACTGGCCCGGCATGCACCTGGACGCCGTCAAAGAGTTGCGCAAGTGCATCGACTGTCAACGTCATGCTCCAAAAACCTTGCGGCCAAAAAACAACTTAGTCCCCGTCACAACCGCATGGCCCTTTCAGAAATGGGCAATTGACGTTGTGGGACCATTCCCTGACGCTCCGGGTGCGGTTAAGTTTATCATAGTAGCGGTCGATTACTTCACAAAGTGGGTAGAAGCAAAACCGCTCGCCTCAACCACTGCTATGATAACGAGGAAGTTCATTTGGGAACACATCATCTGCCGTTTCGGTTTACCAATGTGCATTGTCACCGATAACGGCACCAACTTCGCTGCCGATGAATTCCAAAAATGGCTAAAAGAACTACATATTGAGCACATATTCTCATCAGTCGCACACCCGCAAGGGAACGGCCAAGTCGAGAGTATCAATAAAAGCCTAGTCGAAGGGATCAAGGCACGGTTGGGAACGGCCAGGCGTGGCTGGGTCGATGAACTCCCAAGTATCTTATGGGCTCACCGTACAAGCCCAAAAACAAGCAACAGGGAAACACCCTTCAGCCTAGTCTACGGTTCAGAAGCGGTGATCCCCGCGGAAGTAGGTCTCCCGTCTCCTAGAATGTTGGCTATTGAAAAACTTGACAACAACACGGAACGCAGGATCGATTTGGAACTCTTGGAAGAAAGGCGCGAAAACGCTGCCATCAACGAGGCCAAATATAAATCCAAACTTGAAAAATACTACAACACGCGCGTCCGCGTTTGTACTTTCAACCCAGGAGATTACGTCCTACGTGACAATGAGGCATCTAATGCCGAGCGCCCAGGCAAACTTGCCCCCAAGTGGGAAGGACCCTACCTCATCAAAGAGGTCTTAGGGAAAGGCGCGTACAAATTGCAAACACTAGAAGGCGAACCTATCGCACGCACATGGAATGCACAACAGCTTCGACGCTGTCATATGTAAGCCATGTTCTTACATTTCTCTATGTAACCTATCGGGCCGCAGGCCATTTGCAAATAAATAAACAAGCAATTTTGTACATTATTGTTTGTTACTACTATTACAAATGCGTGTTCCACTTTGCGGTATCCCAAAAACAGATTGGCAAAATCTTCATTCGCGATACCCATACAAAGGGGTACCCACACACAAATATTGTAATAGGCCAGCAGAAGGCAAAAAGACTTGCATATTTATCCGGCCGGATAAACAAGTTTTTGATAATACTTAACACAATTCCTGAGCCCAAAAAGGCAAACAATGGAATTGACGCGTACCCATACGACAAAGGTATGGAGTACACTCGACCCCATTCACAAATGGGTAGAGTCCCGGATATATAAGCTTTTACAAAGCTTACACAATTCTAAAACCCTAACGCGGTAAATACCAGAATTGACGCGTACTCATACAACAAAAGTATGGAGTATACTTGACCCCGTTCATAAATGGGTAAAGTTACGCATACATACGTTCAGACATGCAAGAATTAAAAACACTTGTACAAACTGAACAAAGAAACTTTGTATTCAAAAAATTCAAGCACCCACATGATGCTTAATGAATTTACATAAAGTTCCTATTCTATACAAGAGGAACACAAAAAGGAGGCACACTAGCCAACCTAAACCCTATTTTGTACCGCTGGTTCCCGCATTTCCTCCGGCACCACCAGCGGGTTCTTCCTCTTCCGCATCCGGATAAAGCATCCGCAAGCGATCAACATAGTCCGCAGCCTCCAAACAATCGTCCAGTTCCCCTACACAGGCAAGGGACGTATTATAAAAGGAGACTTCGGCCGCCTTAAGAAGCGATTCGGTGTCCACACCATGGAACCCGGATCGCTTATCAGTATAACCGCCCGCGGATAATACATTGATATGCCCAATGCAGCGGTTATAACCAGCTTTAAAACCAGCATCACGCGCACGTTCCTTAACCAGGTCCAAACCAGATGCGGTCTCAGGGGCATTCATGATAGCCTCAACAATCTGCAATAAAAGGATCATAAGTCTTGGATACTAATCCAAGCAAATGTAAAGGCAACGGATACTTACACGCGCGATACCGTGAGTCCGCAACCACTCACGGTCAGCCTCCAACTGGTCAACAGAGGACACTAAGGCATCCTTGGCCTCAACAGCGGCATCAGCCCGCTCCTCCGCAACCGACACGCGGGCAGTAAGGTCTGTAACCGCGACCTCCCGGGCCTGAACCTCAGCCTGTCAAAAAACAACAAACACTTCACTCGATAAGCATTTTCGAAACAATGGAGGAAATATACAACAAAGGTAACGAAACATACCTGAAGGCTGGCAACAACCTTACCCAAACGAATGCGCTCCGCATTCGCCTCTTCAAGAGCCTTAGAAGAACGACTCTCCTTCTCTGCGGCCTCTTCAACGGCCTTTGCAGCACGCGCCCCGGCTTCCTTGGCCTCCTCAAGCGCCTTTAGGGCCTCGGCCTTCGCCTGCTGCGCTTTCACAGCAATGGCCTCCGCTGCAGCTTTTTCTTTACCCAAGGCAACGTTCGCTGCCTTGGCGTTCGTTAACTCTTGCCGAGCATAAAACAGAGTGTCATTCTGCTTAGCCCAGGATTCGTTCCACTTCTTACGCTCATTGGACAACTTTTCATTCCAAGTCTTGCGTTCATCAGCAAGGAGTTTGGTAAGAGTACGAACCTGTTTAAGCTGAGCAGCGGCAGCCCACTCCGCGGTCTGTTTCTGCTTCTCAAAAGCAGCTCTATCCTTCTCAAGCTGCTCCGCACCCGCACGGGCAGCCTTGACCAACTTCTCCGCTTCAGCCCGCATGCGAGCAGCCTCTTCCTCGCGGCGGCCCAACACCTTGTAATCTTCCAAAATGGCATTCGCCACAATGGAAGATCCTATCAACATTGTTGAGAGCTGGTTTATGCGCAGCTCCCGGGGTGCAGCACGGGCACGTTCCACTTCAAAAGGGGTGCCCAGACCACCCAAAATCTCTTTGCATGCAGAAGGGTCATTAGAAATATCATCCCCCTGCATAACAGTCCAGGGGGGTCGGTGATACACAGTACTGCGACCCTGCGTGTAAGTGCGGTAGTAATACTCCAATTCAGACTCCCCAGGCTGAATTGGAGGCCCATCATAACCCGCACCACCAGCAGACGAGCCGGTACCCTTCTCACCAGCAGGAGACTTCTGCGGCTCAGCATCCTGCTGCCGCACCTCAGCATCAGACTTCTGCTTACCAGTATCTGAAAACCTCAAGTCCAATCCATCACCCTCATTAGGAGAGATCAGATTGTCTGAGGAATCCACAGTGTCGAATATCTGGTCAGCAGTCGTTTCCACCGTTTTCTCCAAGGGGGGATCGAGAACCGGCCCAACAAAAGGGGCCGTAGGCTCCTTGGGCACGACAGTCTCCTTCGATACCCCCGCACCCGCAGCAGCGGTATGCAGAGGAGACGAAGGGAAGTCAAAGAAAGAATACCCTGCATCTCGGGATTCTGCAACACAAAGAGCATCAATGATTATTCCCACCTATTGTACATACAAAACAATGAAAAGGGATATACTTACCAGCAGCAACTGCAGGTTTCTTTTGCGCTGGAGCAACTCTCTTGGTCTGCAGTCTCCGACGCTTCGATTCACCACCACCAGCAGCCTTCTGCTCTGGTCCTCTTTTCTCACCAACAACGGGGGGAACCACAGCAGTTCCACCCGCAGCCGCACCACTACCTATAACACCCAAACCCTCAAGGGTGTCAGATACTACCACGTAATCGGTATATCCGCGATAACAAGATCGATAGGTACCTGCGGCTTCAGAAACTGAAGAAGGGGCAACTGAGCCTTCAGAACTCCCCTTGCCACGACCCCGCACGGTTTTCTTCACCGGTTTCTTCTCCGCATTCTTTTTGGGAATGCGCTTCTCAAACTTCCCCAAATCCGCAAGGATACCTGGATTGACACAATCAACAAAACCAGTCAAAACAATAAACTGAAAAAACTAATGCCACGTACGACATACCTCTTACGTCTCCCAGCACCGGGGCATCCAGCACCGCACGCGACGGTACGCGGAAGTTGCTAAGAATTTCAAGGTTGAAGCCTTTCTTCAGCTCAACCGCAATAAGTTCAACCCGGCCCTCGAAATCGGGCTCAAACATTCTCCACAAGCCAACCGCATCCGCTGATACATGCATGCAGGTTACTACAAGGCTTAGGAAGTAAGGAAAATAACAAAGTGTAAAGAGCTTACCACCACTCTTTTCCCGCAAAACGGGCCTTGCCTTCCTATCTGGTCTCGTGAGCATCATCCGCAATACCCACAGTTGATTGTTATCCAACTTCTTGAGTTCAATAGGCCGCAGCCTAGAGAACCAGTCCACGGTCTTTGCGGTAGCAACAGGAATATCTTCATCAGAAACTCCAACGTTGACATTCCTGAAAGACATGCTGGCGTAGACCGCACAGGCTTTCACATAGAAGAACCTCTTCTTCAAGCCTGTCACACCCTTAGGAGGCGTCATCAACTTCAAGCTCCCATGCCGTTGAGTAAACGAGAAAAAACCGGTGTTCACCGTCAACTGGTAGAACCGTCGGAAATTTTCCACTGTAATGGGCAAGCCATGGGCACGGAATGTATATTCAAAGTTCCTAATTCGGAACATTCCAAAGGGACTAAGTTGGGAGATATGGAGATGATAATACTCCAATACCTCCGCAACAAACACCGTCACCGGCAACCTAAGGTTGCCGTCGTTGAAAAAATCAGCCCACAAGGTTATATAACCGGCCGGAGCATCGGCACCGGTGTCCCCCTCTTGTGGGTAGGTGGCATCCCAATCGTCGGCCATCTGCACAGTGGCCATCAGGAGTTTAAAACCACCCTTTGACCACTTCAACACCGGTAACCCACCACCGGGAACGTCAACGTCATCATCTTCGTCTTCATCAGCCGCTACTACCGGCTGTTCAGGGTTTTCACCCTCCACATTATGTGGACTTGATGGTTCAGCCATCAGATATAACAGAGAAACAGACGACAGTGAGTGGAAAAACTAAAAACCTCACCGAAACTTCAAGAAATATCGTCAGAGAAGACAAAGAAAAGATTTTCTCTCACCGGCAAATTTTTGAAATTTCGAACAAGTGAGGGGAAACCATGAACGGTTTCCCCTTATATACCCATCGCAATTAATGCGGAGGGAGAAAACAAATCATCACGTTCAAAAAGAGCGAATCGTATGACACCACATGTCAAGCGCCGTTTTCGCTGACGGTTATCACGCGCGCGTGGCCGCCCACGCGCCTGACAAAAGAGACGTTTACACTCTTTGCTACAGTGCATTTAATGCCTCAGTGTCACACCCCGATTTCCACGTGTCACCGGTGGGCCCGGTGTGGGGTACAGTGACGTAGTTGGCATCGTCATAGACAATCAACACAATATAATAATGCACAGCGGAAGCAGAATAGATACATTTCAACTTTTAAATAAAATGACATAATAAATATCATAAGTAGTTGAAACGGATCCACAGGCGGATCAAATAAAAATAAGAATAAATAGTTCAACAGATATTTGTTGTCCGAGCTTGCGAGACTATAGTGGACGCTCTTAGGAAACAGCCAGCCTATTTTCGTATAGTACCTGCACTTAACCTTTTGGGGAAAATACGTCAGTTTACACTGGTAAATACAAATCAACCGACTCATTTTGAAAATGATTGAAAATTGATTTAAATGCACAAGGCATAAATATTTTTATTAACTTGGGATAATTATGCAATATAAACTTGTGAACGATTTACATGCACTCGTATCTTTGGTGGCCCGGGATCTGCTGTCCGGGCTAAGAATTAAATGACACACCACATTAAAGAGTTATACACGCCGAGTGTACGCCTACACCCCGTGCTCTGGTCGTGGCCATCTCGTAAGATAATGCCAAGGATATCCGGGACACGGTCAATAACCCCCCAAAGCCTAAAGTAAGACAAGACTGTTTAAACGAAGTCGCACAAGCTATTCAAGACTGTACACCCATAAGGCGCAGGACTTGTGCGCCCGATCAAGCGGTATTTTAAATACCGTACCCCAAGCCCGTATAGGGAAAATAAGTCAAAATGTATTTACCTGAGCAAGTATGTAACACAAACGGTAGGTGTGGTAGCTTTTACTGGGCCTCCTAATCTGGAACAAAGGTTTATAATAACCTATTAGATTTCTAACGGGTCTTTTATTTAAGCTTAAGCTTTGACCGGTTAGTTTTAAGGATGATACGGTTTACGCGCGATTAAGCGAAAGACCGGATAGATTGTGATTTAGACCCGACAAGTTTGAATACTTGTATAATATGGGTATACTAAATACATTCTGGATTTTGAGATAAAAATGATAACGTTTGACCCGTTTCGGTCAATTTACGCAAACTAGTTACGTAAACCGAACCGAACGCAAAAAGGGCGTTACGGGTAGCCAAAAGAGTCAAATGCAAGTTCCCTGAGATAATATGCTTTAAATGTGATATAACATCAGTAAGTTATGTTCTATATTGCCCGGAATAATTTTAAACTCAATTTATGCCTTATAAGGGCATTTTGATCATTTAAAAGATCATAAAAGAGTAAAATTAGAAATCTGAATTTCGGGTCTGGTTCATACAGTAAATATACTTAGTTCAACATGTTATAACAGTAGGGAATGACCCATATATCAAATTTATCATTTAAAACCAAACTATGCACCGTAGGGGTATTTTAGTAATTTCACAAGGGCTAAAAATGCCAAAACTGGAAATCTGAGTTCAACATATTATACTTACTGTTATTACATGAAAATATGCTAAACACATCAGTAGGTATAAGTCTTATATGTTTAAAACGAGTATAACGCTTACTATGCGCTTAAAACGCTAAAAATGCGATTTAGAGCCGTTTCCGGGTTTATATATGAAAGCTGAGATTTTTATATTTCCAGAAGGCTCAAAATAATTTATTTAACATATAAAATCAGTAGGAAAAGGTTTCGGGTCAAAAGGATGTATAAAACTCGTTTTATGGCTTAAACGGTCAAAACCGACATAAACCGAAATAACTAAGCGATCTAAGATCCGTTCAGCCAAAAATTAATTAAAAATCATCTAAAATCCCAAAATATTATATATCATCAGTAGGTAAAAAGTTTTGTATCAAAACGTGGCCAGAAATAGGTTATACGCGAAAAGGGCCGTTTATGTAACTTTAGAATATAGTTTTACGCTAATGACCATAACTCAAAATCTGGACCACCAACTGAACCGAAATTTTTGGTGCAAGTTTATATATTAGAAATAAAGATTTATACTCTTTCACTTTTCCAAAAATCACGTTTTATATCAAAAAGGGCAAAATAGTCAACTTTATGCATAAATCGGAAACATGCATTCGAATCGGCAAATGAGAGCTTCTTGTTACAATTGCAAATGCCCAAGAAATGGTCTTGTGAATTGATTTAAAGCTGGAATTCAGAGGTTACTGTGTCCTAGGCATGCATGGCATCTCATTGGAGCTTTTGGAGGCGAGATACAGCTGGTTAGCACTTAAATTCGGAGCCAAATAGCCCAAATTCGCGAATTCTGTCGCTGGCAGCCCCACGCGGCCCGCTTGGGTCAGACCAGGCGGGTCGCCTGACCCCTGATCAGCCAAACTTGTTTCCATTTTGACAGCTTTAGTCCCTGAACTTGTATGCGATGTTTCGGCTGCTTATTTCGACTCGTAAACCCCCAAACTTGGTTTTTAAGAACCTTAGGACATTTACCAACATGGTAATGTCCTCGGATAACTTTGCGCTCAACCGAAAAGCCATGAAATTCGACGTTGACGCTTTTAGTCCTTTAAGTACGGTTTTGGCCATAACTTTCTCATACGTTGACGAAACTTCACGAAATTTTAACCACATATTCTAGTGAGTATATTTTAGCTTCTCAAAGCTTCGGGTCTGCCAAAAGTTCACTCAGAGGTATAAATTCAACATGTTGACACTTTTGGCCCCTATAGTTTGTAATTCCTCATTTTTGTGCAATTTCCGCGTCGTATGATCCATGAACCATCCGTTTAAGGTTATAAACATTATGTAGGGTTATCATAGAGTCTATTTATCCATTGTTGACACTTTGGACCCTTATGTTCCATAGTTTTCACTGTTTGTCACTTTTAGTCCCTCTAAAGTATACTTTCACATACCGGAACCTTATGACACGTGTCAAGACATTATTGGACGAAATTTTTCGAGGTGTTACACTCGGGCAGTGCAAACGTCCTTTCATTTCAGCACATGCCAGGAAGATCTCACCAACTTCCACCAACTCACACGTGAGATCAGCCACGTTTGCAACAAAAAGCGACTACATTATCCAATTATAAGTGGCATGCGGTTTCTCTGGTATACCGCACCATAACCCATACCGCATGTCGTTTTTTAACATACCCCTAAAAATAGGTAAAAATATATATCTCTACACTATAAGGGGGTATAATACCTATCCGCACTACCCACGAGCACACGTGGAATATGCGGACATGACACACACGAGCCCGTTCAGGTGTGTCAGATGCTCAGAACCAGCGTAGTCCGTTGGACTGAACCGCATCTCAGACACAGGGGAACCGCATTGCCTTCATTCTCTTCAAGCTTCAAATCCCTCCTGTCCGGTTCACAACCGCAGAGGGTACATGAACACCTTCTTTAACAAAAGGAAGGAAGGGAATGTACGCGAACGCACATCAGCAACCCTGTCTCCTGAACCTTCAAGAGCTACATCCGAGCAACACACCCGCTTCGAGCGAATGTGGTAATGCAAAACCACAGACACTCACGAGGAGCTACGGACATAACCATAGCTTCCGCAGAGTGGTTGCTACGGAAGAGCCAAGCTCACTCCACATCACCGAGCAATGCTACTTCAAGGCAAACTCGGTATTGGAGCGGGAAGGTAAGTGGCTCCAAAACGAACGCAGATAAGCGCTCTAAACGAGCCCTTGTCGAACAACAAGCGGTAACAAGTCTGCTTATGACTTTGTCTGCCCGCCTATGGGTCGCATAGAATAAACAATGGTGGGCATACCCTTGCTTATGACCATGTTTATTTACCCATAGTACAAACCTACATTGTTCGACCAAACATGGCCAACAATGACGCAACGAGGTAACCGCAAAGGACGTGCGGTTACTAGAGAGCTATGACGACGAACACGAAAACCCAACAAAAAAGGGATCGTCATCTCGTAACTAGATGCTGCACATAGAGCTTGAGCAAAGCACTTACAAGCATCCACTACTTTTGATCCCAATCTCAGAGATTGATCCAAAAGTTTTCTTTTCTTCTTCATGCACCAATTCAACAATTGGTTTGAAGAAAAGACCACCTTTCAGAGGTGGGAAACCTCTGCATACCTTCAAACCACCATCTCAGAGGTTGGTTCGAAGTTTGTGCAGCATTACTAACAAAGTCTCCAAGAGACCTTCGGCACAACAACAGGTGGCAAGCCACCTGGTGACATAAATCGGCTTTGAATTTCGCATCAGACGAGATTCCTTCACCGATACGGAAGAGGCGTCAGATAACCCTTCCAGACCTCCAGCTTGATTTACATACAGAAAAGACCACACATGGTCTAGGATCTTCTCCAGACTCCAAACTACCTTCCAAACACCATAGTCCAGTACTCCTCCCACATACAACTTGTATGTGGCAGCAACACTAGACTGGGGGGACTTGAAGGGGTATGGTCCCAGATCTCGCGTCAGCATCGACCGCGAGTGACCATTACCCTTATCAAAACCCCCACTAGCTAACAACCTACTTGTGCCCATGCGAGAACGCGTCGGTACAAGGGTTGAATCCAATCTATCTAGTAACGAAGGAGGACTTACATGGAATATGAGAACGGTAGAGTGATGCGACAGAGCATCACATCTGGTGTACGAAAACGGAAGTATTCACAGCGATGCGGCATCGCACCACATCCAGTGAACACTTCTATCAATACAAGAAAGCCTTACCTTAGGCATAAAAGAAGATGAACGTAATGGTGCGGCTGACACCGCACCATATGGGCATTTTCGTCACGACAAGGGATGCAGGAAAATAGTCTCCGCGGACAACGATGCGGCTAGCACCGCATCTCGCGTATTCCTTGATCACAAGTAGGAGACGCGGTAACTTCAGATGTTACCGCACGTAGCGATGCGGCTTGCACCGCATCCTATGCACTCAACAAGTGGGACTGACACCACAGTGCAAGTGGCACCAATGGCAGTTACCTGTCAAAGCTACGTAAGCAATGGTCTGACGTGGCGTAACCTCCACAACCGACAAGCCTGACACACCTGCAAAGGTGCAGCACGTCGTCAGTCCATCCATCATCATCCTCCTTCACTCCTCGGCTATAAATACCAACCCCAAACCAGGTTTGAGGTATCTCTTCACAACTCTCCCACTACTACTACTATCTTACTTTGCTTCCCAAGCAAACTACTGATTCTCACGCCGGAGAGTGGTAACAAGGAGCACCCCCCACCCCATCCTCCTTGTTACGAGTCACGGCTTGTTTCCTTGTGCAGGAGATCAACCACCGGTGATCCAGCCAGCGATCCTCGAGAGGAAGGGATTAACCCTTCTTGACGAGACCAGTGTGTTAACCCTGCCCGGTTAACCATTGTTTCATCAAATACCGAAACTTTATTAATAAAGTTGATCGAATTGGCTTTTGCCTTTCTACTCATCACTCAATCTCCATGCCTTCAAAACCTTATGATGGTTTTGTGCTTGATGATCGATTCCGTTCATATTATACCTATCTCTTCTAGAAATTTGAATATGTAAAATTAAAGTTAACACGTCGACGCGCTCACATATTTATTTATTTGTGTATGTATTATGTGTGTACACAATCATATACATATCCATGACAAAATTATCAACAAATTTTATAGCGTCATAAATTCTATTGTTAACTTAAGTGTCTTTTGTAAACTTGCAGAGCTGCATACACATATATTGTATCACGTCGAGCATTATTGATGTTAAAACCCTCTGGCGACTCTTAAGACTTAAGAGTATGCCATAACGGTAAAGCAATAAAAAAAACTTCAAATGTACATATAAAGTAGAAGAAATCGTAAAATTCATGTTTGCATTCATTGCACATTTATACAAGTCAACGAAACATAGATGCATAGGTTTGACACATTATACATCGATATAGATGTATAAATAAAAGAAATTTGATTTTGCTTCAAAGTGTAATTGAGCAATTCAAAAAAGATATAAAAAAATGTGAATTAAACTAAACTAGTGGGTTGGTCAATACGATGTGGAGGAGATTTTATATATGCACATATGCAATCTGGCCAGGGCCAGTTCAACCATTTTAGTGGCCTAAAACGAAACAAAATCTTTTGGCCTTTTTCCCAAAAAAATGTACGTGATTGAAAGTTAAACTTGAAGAGCCCAAGTAGTGGTGCACAAATCGGGTTTTCTGAATATCCGGTTCCGGGTATGGAACCGGGTTCGGGTACGATCGGGTTCTACAAAATCGGGTATTGACAATACCCGGGTCGGGTCCAGGTCCGGGTTTTATATAAAAACGTATACCCTATATACCTGGGTTCGGGTCGGGTTTTCTAATACCCGGGTATTATATTACCCTATTTTCGGGTTCGGGTAGGGTCGGGTATGGATCGGGTTGGGTTCAGGTTTGGTTCAGGTATACCTCGGGTATTCATTTTTTTTGGATAAATCATAGAAATATAAAATGCAAAACATTTTTATTTCAAAAAACATAGAAATACATGACAACTAAATAATCATTGAACCGAATCGATTAAGATGATGAATATAGATAGCTTCGAATAACTTGATCGTCTTCTTTTATTGTTCGTCATCAAAGACCCCTTTTATAGAATATAGAGATACAATGTAAACCAAACAAATGATCATAATACACTTTCTAACGGCTATATAGTCTTTACCAAGGTACAAAACTCGAAAAAACACAAAAAACGAAAAAACCTGAACAGGGTATTGGGAAACCCGGACCGGGTATTGAAAAAACCCGGTTCCGGGTTTGGGTTGAAACCGGGTACTCGTAAAACCCGGGTTGAAAACGGGTATAAAAAAACCCGGTTTCGGGTTCGGGTTTTATAACAGAAATGCATACCCAACCCCTACCCTATGGGTAGGGTCGGGTTCGGGTATTAAAAAGCCGGGTTTTATAATACCCGGTTCCGGGTTTTATTTTTGGGTCCGGGTCCGGGTTCAGGTTTTTTGTGCACCACTAAGCCCAAGTGTAATTATTTGAAAGATTGTGTTAAAATTAAAAAACAAGAAAAAATAATGGTGAACCAAGGATTCGAACCCGGGTATCACCAATATCCATACATACACAAAACCACTACACTACCAACCATTAATCTATTGATAATCCACACCCTAAATCTTTTATAAATGGATTGTGGTTTC
This sequence comes from Helianthus annuus, assembly GCF_002127325.2. Taxonomy (NCBI): domain Eukaryota; kingdom Viridiplantae; phylum Streptophyta; class Magnoliopsida; order Asterales; family Asteraceae; genus Helianthus; species Helianthus annuus. Next base: position 150,104,318 of record NC_035444.2, on the reverse strand, counting down.
ATCAAATTGTGGAGGCCCTATAGTTTTGGTGGCCCAAGGCCCAAGCCTCATTAGGCTTACCCTTGGGCCGGCCCTGAATCTGGCATATTACTAACACGAGGTTTTCCTAGCACTTTGCGGTTTGCGCATTTATGGGTAGTGCTAAAAATACTAAAAGCGATTCATACAAAAACCGAAAACCATAAATATGAATACTGGTTTATAGTACCGATATTGTTTGGCTAATACTGGTTCGGTACGATATTAGGAGTCGATAAAAATGCTTATCCCAAGTTTACAATAACTCAATAAGTATCTTTTATTTGAAAATGAGTAAATAGTGCTTTACTTATATTTGTCCTTGTAATTTCATTGTTCCCTTGTTTGATATGTTTTCCTCTTATTTTACTTTTATAACCTAATATAAAAGAGATCAGCTTCTTATGTTATCTTGTGCATCCCCTCAAACTCAAACCTAAATAAAGTAGAACTCCCCTAACACTAATCCATCTAATTCAAAATTCTTCCATACCGTTATATACTTTCTAACACGTCGTTATCTACATCAACAAAATTTCAATACAAGACGCCTGGAACGATTTTATTTCTTTACTTATAGCGGATCCACCTTCTCGAAGAAGCAATGAGTCAAATTGGTGACTCCACTTACGCATCCACATCTGAGCTAAATGCACCTCTCATGCCACTTGTTAGACCAATTATTTAACTCATATGCTTAACATATTAGCTTCATAGAAGTTCATTCTAAAAAGCCAATTAGCAATAGAAGAAGTATCTTATACAATTATAATATATATGCATTAGTTTTTTTTACATCATCTAAAGTGACTAATTAATTATTTAAATTTGGTGAATCTGATTATAACTTACAATGCATTTAAATATGTTTAATTAAACATTCTAGGGATAACGTTAGTGAATAAAAATACTTATTAAACTGTTTGTTATCTATTTTACTGTGGGGTGAAGTGTATGACATAATTGGCCCCATTGACAAATGAACATTGAAATAAAGTAGCTTTGTTACAAAAGTCTACAAAAAGTGCCTTTGTTCCACAAAAGTAAAGATGAAATGTGCTTTCAAAGCCACCTCAAAATCATTCCTCGATTTTATCATCTTTTGTATGAGGATTACTACAAAGGTATATATTCAAATGTTTGGTACTTGAGCATATGCATGAACATGAAATAAATATTTACAAAAGGTTATTATAGCATTTTTAAATACAATTCTTTTTTAATGGAAAATATAATTCTGTATAAACTAAAAAAAAAACAAAAAAACAAAAAACAAGTTGCCTTCATATTAAAAATTGTAAAAACGAAAAACTGGTTATGATTTGATACAACAAACATTAGATATAGGTATGTTTGGTATGGAGCTTTTAAGATTTTCTACCTTTAAGTTTTTAAGAAAAAGCTCCTACTCAATAGAAAACGTTGTTTGGTTGAAGGAGCTTCAAGCTTTTAGGTTAGAAGTTTGAAGATTTTGGTTGAACGCTCCTACTAGTAGCGTTTAGAAGGAGCTACAAGCTTTTAGGGAAACATAACTATTTTAACCTCTAAAAATAATGAACTTTTTAATGTACAAACTTTTTAAATTTTTAGTTATATCAATTTTGGTCATTTTATACATTTTATTAAATGCTCCAGCTACTCTGTCAAACACCAAATATATATATATGAAAAGCTACAGCTACTAGCTAACAGCTTCCGGCCTCCAGCCACCAACTTCTTTTGCCAAACATACTCATAATCTTACAAGCTAAAGATCCCCAAAGTTAGTTTCTTATAAAATAGTTTAGTTTTATACATAGAAAGTTAGAATTAGAACACTTTAAAACAACATTATTTGATTATATAATTTGAATATCTACGAGACGTAGCGCAACACACACAATGAAGTGCACATATCAACCACACCCGAGATTCTGAAAATCCGATTCAAAACAAGTTATGTGATCGTTGGCAAATATCGAACGAACAAGAACAAACTTCGTTTGCTACCAACATAAATCTTAACTATAGTTATAATGAAATCAGTGAAATCACAAAGACAACTAGATTCCTATAAACATATCATGGTACAGTCTTTTAATCATAATAATAATTCTAAAGTAATTACATTAAATAAAACAAACAATAATAGTGCTTATATTACAACACTAAAAAGCCAATATACATCAAAGATAATCTTTTAGTCCATCAAATTTGTCATCTTTCCTTGTTTTCATCTTCAAAGGCCATTCATCTCTTTGATTGCTTTCTTGGAACTATAGCACCTAATTTTCGGGTTGTACTTTTGGGGGAGCAAGATCCGGATATCAAGTCAAAATTTTCATGGGTCAAACAACTAAAATGTTTCCTTAAACAAATCAAACAAAAGACATTTGATCTTGAAGATTTCTCTCTCTTCCCCATGTTTTGTACCTTAATCCCATGCCTTACAAACCAAGAAGAATGTAATAGAGTAGAGTTATTGGCAATGCAATCAACATTCCAAATATCACCCTGTAAAATCCAAATTAAAAGAATTAATTATCATATTAATTTGTGACCTCAAACGTTTAGTTTGTTGCAAAACTACTATCGAGCACTAATCGGCCTTTGTCTGCTAAGTGTTATGTGCCTTATGTCCAAGTCTTGATGAAAAACTATTATCGAGCCGGGGGTCTCACTGGAAGCAGTCTCTCTATTCCTATGGGGTAAATGTAAGACTATCTACATCTTACCCTCCTCAGACCCTACCTTAGTTTTGCTATTGGTGGGATTTACTGAGTATGATGATGATGAAAAGTTTAGTTTGTTATATTTACTTACCCGGTGCTAAGAATTGTTGGATGAACATTGTATTCTTTGGCAAAGACAAATGGGACGATTCCTTGTGGAAGTGCAGCCTGTTGTTTAGAAAATTATTGTCAAATTAAAGTTAATTGTGAGATTAGATCATAATCATAATAATATATATGGGTGATGATAATTAAGGTATTTATGTATGTGTACCTGTACAATGGCAACACGCAGGAGTGTTCCTCGGAGACCAACGATGATGGAAGCGGCTGCCATCACAGCTGGTCCAGTTAAGAATCTTACAGCCATCGAAAAAATAGCAACGGAATTTCCACACGCTATTATTTTTGGTTGAAGTGCCATAAACAATCCTTCAAAACACAAAACATCGTAATTTAATAAATCAACAATAACCCGCTTATAAATCTTTAATAAAGTCCGAGACAATTTTTATGTTTGTATTAAATTTCCGAGTTATTGTAAGGTTGAACCTACCAATCCATAAACACGATCTATTTCCAATTTACATACCATCAATCTACACAAATATAAAACTCTAAATTCGTCTCAAACTATAGAAATCATAAGAGTACCCGTTGCGACCCGCTAGCGGGTGGCGCTAGCCACGCGGCTGCCACTGAGCTAGCAAACACCACAACATAGAGCCGCTAACGGGTGCGCGAGGGAGTCAAAGTGAGGGGGCTAGCAGGATAATTGGAACGTTGGGGTGTGTGGATATATGTGTCGACCGTTAAATTTATAAAAAAAATTCTAAAATTTCTATAAATATCCATTTCTTACCCAAATTTCTACCATTTTCTTTTTTTTAATGTGATATTTTATAAAAAAAATGTTTTTCTATTAATATTAGTCTACAAATTTAGAAAGAATAAACATAAAATAAAACAATGAAAGTTCGCTGAAGCCCCTGCTCACCCGGACCACAACAAGGTCATGTGGTTTTATCCAGTGCCCAGCAGCACTAGGTATAACAATATTAATTACAGGATAAATCTAGGTGTTGAACCGAAGCACAACGAGTATTCAAAATATGCATCCATTTGCAGGTTTTTTTTTTTTTTTAACAACCAATAGAAGAAATTTTATTAAATAACTAGCGAGCGGCTAACACCACACTTACAGTCACCAAATGGAGCAAAAAACAAACAGAACGAAACCACACGCCAACCAATTAAAAGACATCAAACTGGCGCCATTGGTCCCAAGTCATAGAAACCGTTGAGGTTTTGTTTGTAATTTATCAAAATAAAAATAAAAATTAAACCTCAACTTTTAACAAATCATTGATAAGATTGATGTTGATTTTGCCATTATAAAGGTGTACCCACCTCATGGGACCGCAATGAAGTCTATTCCGCAATCATTATGGTCCCCGATAATACATTTAACGATAACTTTTAAATAATAAAACAAATATAATAATTATTAATCATAACCATGCGCCATTAACCAAAAACACTAAATTAGAATGTTCATAAAGTTTAATTTCATATTACTTACCTAAGCTAAACATAGCCATCCCAAGACCAGCATCCGAGAGTATTGATATTGAATTTTTTATTATTTTTGGCATCGCCACATCCCACCTGTCATCATTAAACTCCTTCAAACATATATTTATTACTATTTATTACCAAATTTAGATTTATTCTACATTATCATAAACATTATCCTTTTATAAAATAATTTACTAAAGACTATTCAAACCTTCCAAAATATTTTCTTTCTTTTCACAGATAGAAAAGTATATAAATTTTGTTACGTTAACATGTCATTTAAAGACGTTTGTAGCGCACAAAATTCATACCACTAGACGAATAGATCATAGTTGAATATAACTCAGTTACCTGAATGAAACAAGAGCCCATACTAGACCAATAAGGCTCGAGTATGTGTTCGGGTTCCGGATAAGTTTCCGCCACACCATAATCAAAATCAAACGGGTCATAACACTCGCCGGTGGCATCATCTTTCCGACATTCCCTTCAACCTCCTTAGGATTGAGCGCCGCCGTCGAGCTCGAACCTAGTTTTATATCCTTCTCCCTCTCTTGATCTCCATCTTTACCGCCAACAAAACTAAACTCGTCACGCTTCAATTCTCCGGCCACTTTTGTATCCGGTTGATCTGAAGAAACCACCATCCGGATTTCTTTAGCGTCGTCGTGTTCAGGTCGACCCGAATTTTCATTTGTCGCTCCGAGTTCAGTACTGCCAAACACGTGGAGCCCACCACCTTCGGAAACCGGTGAAGCACTAGAGCTCCAGACAAACATGTGGAGTTCTTTGTCGTCATTCTTCGCTTTGGTTTGTGAGCCGTTTAGCTGAGCCGTCGTATTTGTCGGCTGCAAGCCTTTAACTCCTTTTGTACCCATGGATGTAATCTCCGGGTTCGGAGCCGGGTACGCCCCGAATTTCGGAGAATTTAACGGGCCCGGAGCCGTACTCTCTTCGAAATTCGACGGACGGGGCGTCGGACCTCTCGACGACTGAACCGAATACATATCCGCTGGACCAAAATTCGATAAACGCCCACCTGGAAACCCCATCATCGAGTAAAAATCCGAGTGGTTAAAATTCGACCCTCTTGGAGTTTGGTTTCTCGACGAGCTCAAGCTGTAGATCTCCGCACCCGTTAAATTCGACGGGCGCGGAGTCATTCCGGTGAGCCCGACCGAACGTCTCGAAACGTTAGACTTCCTCACCGTTACATGAAGCTTCCCATCATCTCCAATCTCCGCGTCCGTTTCCAAAAAATCATGTCCGTCAAGCGACACAACGTCAGATTCCACCTTATAACAAAAATATATATTAGTTAGAGTTTACTAGTATAAGTAAATAATAAATAGTTTTTAAAAGACTTAGTTTAGCTATTAAAAAATTGTTACACTACTTTATGTTACCTGTTTGAGTTGTATATTTGATTAAAAATAATAATAATACAAAATATCTTACGGGGTTTTCATTATTCTATACCTTAAACGACACGATCGAAGCGGCGGTTTCCGGGAACTGTTCCATGATCAGAATTTTCGCACCGCGATACTCGAACAAAAAAAGCAGCAAAGTATACCAAATAATACACTGCAGAACCACCACTTGAACCATCAAGGACCCAGAATACTCCCCATACATAGCAATTAGCAACGGAATACCCATAACCAAAGTGTTAGGTAAAGTCGAAACCGAAAAAATCGTAATCATCCATTCAAGACTCCCATTTTTCGTAAAATTCGCCCAAATCGCAAGCACCACAAGCATAATAATCTTCTGTAATGTATCCGCAGCGATAAACCGAAAATTCATCTCGTACGGATTGTTCAACGAGATGAAATGGAAGGAAAGGAGCGGAACGGCGAATATAGCGACGAAACGGTTGATACCCGAACACTGGTCGGGTGAAAAGATTTTCCACCAGCGTACGCTGCCGTACGCTAGGATCATGGCGACGTATAACGGCACCATGGCCGCCATGACGGTGTAGAAGTCATGACCGGTAATCATTATGGGTTCAAATCCTGCAAGGTACAGGTGTAATAGGTTTATGGGTACAACAGTTTTATCGACAAATGTGTGAATGTTTTGTCGGTAATGTTTGTGAAATGGAGGACTGATTGAACAGGAGGAAGCAGTGGTTAGAGAGAGAAAGTGGGCATGGTGGTGTTGGAGAGAGAAAGGGGTTGAGTGATTGAATATATGAATGACAGTGTATGTGAAGGATGGGTATATATAGGTGAAAGATAAGGTGTAGTTGTACTGTGTGTTATGTGCACGTGTAATGTGGGTGATAGTTGACTGTGGAAACGGGTCGGGTTAAGGAAGGGTTTGAGAAGTTGTAAATTTAGATGGTGAGATAGATGGTGAGATTTGATGAGAAGATATAGAAGTGAACGTAAAGAATCAGGAATGTTTGTTTTTAGTTTTTACTCTTCTGTTTTACTCTTTTTTATATATGAACTAGGTTAGTTCCCCGTGTGTTATACGGGTTGAACAATTTAAACTATATAGTATAGATATTTCCTGTAAATGCAAAACAAAGATAGAGACATTTACATACCATATTGACATAAATGAGTTAATATAAATGTTACCCATCAACTCGTACATGTTAATTAATGTCGTAGAGTTCGATAAGACGGCTCTAATGTCGGTTGAATGAGGTCAATCAGAGTCCATTTGATACCCTTTCAGGGCCGGTCCCGAAACGTCTCGGGCCCTATCAGGCCCCGTGCCAAGAAAAAAAATTGGGCCCCACATACCAAAGTAAAAACACATAAATATATATAAAAGTAAACAAAAAAAAAAAAACCTTGTATTTTTTCCAAAAACTGATTGTTTTACATTAGTTCATAAACCGTGTTGTTCTCCTAGCATTTTCCGAAGCAAACTTATGTATCAACTCTTCATAATTCATGTTCCTTAAAAGCTCGTTCTCAATAGATATCAAAGCCAATCCATTAAGTCTCTCTTGGGACATCGTTGACCGTAGGTAAGACTTTAACAACTTCAACTTTGAGAAGCTTCTCTCCGCCGATGCCACCGTAACTGGAATCGTCAACAACACTCTATATGCTACCAATGCATTAGGAAAATAACTGACTTGAGCCAGATATTCAAAAGCTTCAAATGGGGTGATAATTTCACTTGGTAAAAACACGTCCATCAACTTCAACTCCGAATAGAGTTCGTTAGCATCAATATCCGATGCTTCACCATGCTTTAAAGCATCTTCAAGATTACTACAATACGACTTCAAGTCTTCATCATCAAGTCTCCTCAATGTTTGGGGAAACAAAAAACCAAATAGTTTTTCGTATGCCTCGTATTGTGTAAATCTCGACTCAAGAGATTCAATTGCTTGATCAACGATAGTCAAAAAATAATTCACTCTAAAATCTTCTTCCGGTGAAAAAACAACTTCATTGTCATTTACCTCGTCAAATTGTCTTTTCCTACGAATTTGACGCTTTTGAGGAAACACTGGTTCAACATCCATTTCAAGTGCAATTTTCTCCAACATTTGAATTGCACTAGATAAACCCACTTCTCTATAACTCTTGAAGAACTTAACCAAGTTTTTTACTTCTTTCATGACAACATCAATAAGCATATTCTCGCCTTGCAACTTTTTGCTTGCAATATTGACCGTACTTAGTATTTGATACCAAATGACAATTGATACTATGAACTCAAAGTCACCAATTTCCGTTCTTGCAAGTGATTTGGCTTCACCTTGAATTTTAATATCATTATCCTTGTCTCCAACCTCAAGCAAAGCTTCTCTAATATCTGAAAGTTGGAATCGAATAGCCTTAACACTTTCAACACGGCTTTCCCAACGAGTAGTAGATAATGATTTGAGAGTTAACCCTTTAACATTGTCTTTCAAAATTTCCCATCTCTTGGTAGAATTGGCAAAGATGGTATATACTCGTTGTATGGTTCCAAAAAAATCTCTAGCTTTTGCACACGTATTAGCCATGTCACATAATGCAAGGTTAAGACTATGACAACCACATGGAGTGTAAAAAGCTCTAGGATTTATTTCTATAAATCTTGATTGAACTCCTTTATATGGTCCTTTCATGTTCGATCCATTGTCATACCCTTGACCTCGCAAATCATCAACATCAAGGCCAAGAGACACCAACTCATCACATGCAACTTTAAATATTCCCTCACCGGTGGTATCAACAATATTCAAAAATCCTAAAAATGATTCTTCAACTTTAAAAGAATTGGAGTTGTGATTGACATGCCTTATGATCAAAGACATTTGCTCTTGATGACTTACATCGGGTGTGCAATCAAGAATGATTGAGTAATACTTTGCTTCCTTTATGTTGTTAATAATATGAGATTTAATTTCACCGGCTAGCAAAAGAATTAACTCATTTTGAATTTTGTGCCCAAGATAATGCACATGTGCTTCATGACTTGTGATACGCCGAACATGTTCTTTCATGATTGGGTCGAACTCTTCCGTCATCTCAACCAAACCCAAAAAATTTCCATTGTTTTCTTCATACAACTTCTCATTTGACCCACGAAATGATATGTTATATTTTGCAAGATACTTAACGAAAGCAATAATTCTCAATAGTACTTGATTCCAATAATCTTTTTCCTTCTTAAATAGCTCGTAGGCTACTTTATCAATTGTTTCGCTAGCTTTTAACCTTTGACGCATTTCAAACCAAATAGTCATATTCGTAAGATGCTCCATGCTAACTTCATGCTCTTTAAGTCGCTGATGAACATGTACCCAATCATTGTAACCATCGTCATCCAATCCTCCCTTCGGCATCCCCTTTCTAAAGAGTTTACAACAAAAACAATAAGCTTTCTCATTCTCTTTAGAATATACTAGCCATGTTCGATCATGTTTCTCCCTATTTGTTAGTGTTCTAATATAAAAACTAGAACGAAATCGTCTTCCGGTTTTGCCTTCTTCATCCGGACCCTCAATGGTCAAATCTCGTTTTGGGCCTTTTTCTACCAAAACATTCTTCATATTCGGGCTAAGTTTATCCCAATTCTTAGGATTATAATGTGTCAACAACCGGTTCTTCAACGTTAGCATTTGTTTCATCCACATCATCTTCTTCACCGTTAGCATTTGTTTCATCCAAATCATCGACATCATTGACATTATCATTGACATCATTGTCAACTTCATTAACACCACCATCAACATTAGCTTCATCTACTTTAGGTTTTTTTGTTGAAAAAAAATAATTTTCAATTTTCTCCGCTTGTTTAACGTTTTTCTTTTTCTCTAGCTCCTCTAGTGCTTTTTTACGCTTTTGACAACCGGATAAATATTTATAAGGAGGCATGATTCCGAAAAACATTAGGAATAAATCTAACTTAATTTAAACCAAGTAACACATTCAAACCCAAAATACAACATCAAACTAATATTATAAACCTAAGCAACTAACCAAACAACTAATATAGAACAATAGAACATTATTAGAACCAAAATTGAATAACTATTTGTTCTTACCTTGTTGATTTTGTGCTTCACAAATCAATAAACCGAAATTGAATGTTTCTCTTCTTTGCTATTCCAAGTTTTGAACCCTAAATTCACAAAACAAACAACAATCTAACTTACTACATACACAAATATAAAAAAAATCAAAATCAAAAGCTAGGGATTCAAGTTTAAACACAAACAATAAACAAATAAAAAAAACTTACCAATATGTTGCAAAACCAATTTGTTGCAAAACCAACGTCCACCACTTAATTGCAAAAGCAATTTCTTGTTGAGGTTGCGATCGGCTAGGTATTCGGGAATGGAAAAGGCCGACACACAAACAGATCCGTATAGTATTAATGAATTGTTGAACTTGGTTTTAATTAATCAAGTTGGGCTATTTAATGGGTTAATTGGGTTTATAAGTTGGGGTTTTTTAATTCAGTTTTTTTATAAAATATATCGGGCCCCAACATACATATATATAAAAAAATTTCGAAAAACTTCGGGCCCCTAAAAATGTCGGGCCATGTGCGGTAGCACGACCGGCACACCCTCAGATCCGGCCCTGTACCCTTTGTACGACTTCTTATTTTTTGAATTTTTGAATTTGATTCTAAACCTATTATTAATATTATTGATAATAATTTTAGTTATATATATCAATAATATATTTTATATATATTATCAATAATATACTTAGTCTAACATATTAATATTATTATGAATTTCGAAACTTGTTTAGCTAGGATTTAAGATTCTATTGAAGTTTTAGTTTAACAATAGGTTATTGAATTAATAATAAGAATTTGTGTTAGATTAGATTAAATATTATTATTATTAGTATTATTAATAATTTTAATCAATTAAATGAGAGAATAACAAGTGTCCCAAAACAGGTTTCTTTTATTATATAAGTATATAGATTAATAATAAAAATTTGTATTAATTTAGATTAAATATTATTATTATTATTATTAGTATTATTAATAATTTTAATCAATTAAATGAGAGAATGACAAGTGTCCCAAAACAGGTTTCTTTTATTATATAAAGTATATAGATTAATAATAAAAATTTGTATTAATTTAGATTAAATATTATTATTATTATTAGTATTATTAATAATTTTAATTAATTAAATGAGAGAATGACAAGTGTCCCAAAACATGTTTCTTTTATTATATAGTATAGATTTTTCCGACTTTAGACTATACTGAGTGGTAGGGTTTGAAAAGGGACGTAAAGCGTCATGTGACAGCCACATCAACACATATTAGAAACGTGGTGTGGTGCAAAAGAAGGTAGGATGGGATGGGGCTTGAAAGGGTGGCGTGGCGCGATGCGACACGTGACATACCCTTTTTATATTTATTTTATATTTAAAAAAAAGAAAATCAAATGAAAAACTTATCACATATCAAAACAAGCCAAACTCGAGCTTTCATAAGTGAAATAAGCTTGAAGCTTAGTTGAGCCCCGGGTCTACTCCTTTGCACCAATGTGCAAGTCACAAAGGTCTAAATTAATCATTTTACTTTTTCCTTTCCAAAATTTTAAATCAATAATATTTACTCATAATCTTAGAAGATTACTCACCAAGAATACTTTTATCAAAATATAAGATTTACTATATAGTAAACAAAAGGATCGTATTCTAAAAAACAATTGTTATGTTTATTTATTTTATTTATTTAGGAACAAAGTTCACAGCTTCCTTCTGATGAAACCTTTGAGCACCCATCCTGTTATGCTTATGTTGGATCATGGATGACACATATGGACATCCACAGTAAATCACTCCTCTTGGCCCACACTCACAATAGTTCGACCCACCAAAACGGTCGTTAGATGGAGAAAGATAAAAACGCGGGAAAGGGGTTCGAACTACATCGCCCCTTTAAGGCGTATGGCCATTGAAAGCTCTGAACTTTGTCGCTCCTCGTCGTTGTTGCCCAAAGGGTCTTAAAATGTTCTAAGATTACAAGGAAAGAAGGATACAAAGGATTTTCAGGTTGTGGATAGTGAAAAAAAACGTGACACTCAGTTAGGATTCGCTCATCAAAAAATCAGGAAAAAGGAGATAGCCTGTGAATTCTAAATATTGTGCATTCATAAACATGAAAGTAAAATGTAAAAAGTTATATTTATAGTGTAAAGATCAAATACAAATGAGTATTAAAATAAAAAATGCACTGTGACTCGTGAGAAGTGAATGAAGCTTTTTTTTCGATTTTTTCCCCTACTACGTAAAAATGATGTTTAATTGCAAAATGTTAAAAAATTATGATTTTACAGTAGTAGAGTAATTATTGTAGGGTAATTATAATTACTCTACCAGTGTAAAATCACAATTAATTTTTAGATTCTGTAACTAAAACACGTGCTTAATAAGTAGAGAAAAAATTTCATAAAAAAATTCTACCATTCACTTATTATGTTAAGGGTATTTTGTATGTTAAGGCCACCCGTAGTGAGGCGGTATACCGCGGTGGAGGGTGCCATAGCGGATAGCGCCCCATAGCGCCCGGCCAAACCGCTACGGCTGGTGCTATAGGTTGATTATTTTGTGTCCTCGCAAAGGTGATAACGCCATGCATCTTCCTTCTCCCTTCACATATATAGATACATACATATGTATGTATACTTGAATGGGTTATATAACCCCTTACCATTACACCCGCTTGTGATATAAAGCCTCATAAAGCCCATTTTATGTACTTTTTGCCACTTGTTGTATAACGTCTCCTAAAGGGCTTTATTTGAACGATAACTTAACCCTTTATTTATAAAATGTAAATATGTCGTTAACTAAAAAAATCATTTAAAAATATTTGAAATGTTTGTAGAAGTATATATGACATTGTCCTATTTTCAAATTATAACATTTAAAATGTTCATTTATACAAGTTTAATTTATTTCTAATCATTACTTATTATTTATAATTATTAGAAAAATAACACATCTTTAGAAAGACGGAACAGTAGCTTAGTCTACACATAAACAAAGTAAAGTAGTGGAAGCCATAATCGTCATTGACATTAAGTGGACCAAAACCTTAATTAAATGAAAACGTTGTTTCCATTTTCTCATTTCTTATCTTGATTGGGTTTGCATGGCAAATGATATCACAATGGTCGGACATAATCCCACAAAGTACACTTTTTTATATTATTTTTTTATGAATAGTTACTCCTATTTCAAACAATATTAATAGAAAAGGTAGCATAAGTAGCTATTTTAGTAATGGCGGCATTTTTTAAGAAAAAAGAATATACAAGTAACCCGATCCAAATTCATATACAACCTTTATTGTGTGAGATAATATATTAAAGGCCTTTTAAACGTAGATAATATTATATTTGGTTAATAACAAATAAAAAAAAAAGTATAATCCTTTTTCTGATTTATGAGATTTATATGGTGTTATTTTTTTCCCTCTACTGAGATTTATTTGGTGTTATTCTTTTCCCTCTACTCAAATAAAGAGTCGTTGAACTTGAATCTGAATTTTTGTATGTTCGGGTTTGGTTTTTCGTGTTTGAGCCGTACCAAGACCGGTTCAAGCTTTTTGGAAACCTAAATTGAAAAGAAAACCGAAGGCCCTTTTTTCGAATTTCATTGTAATAAACTAGTAAGTTGCCCCGCGTGTTGTCGCGGCATTGAAACGTAAAATACCTCGAATTTATACTGTCTAACGAAAACGTCTTATATTTGACCCAACTGGTTTCCAAAATAAAATTTACGTTAAATCATAGACCAACTGAAAACGTACTTAAAAATAACATGAAAACGTATTATATTTTACTCGGTTCATTTATGGGAAAAAAAATAAAATATACGTCAAAATGTAGACCAACCGAATACGTACATAATAATAAGCCTAAGAACATAATATATTTGATCCAACTCATTTCCGGGAAAAATCTACGTCGAAACGTAAAGCAACTTGAATTTATACCGACACCTACATAAAAAAACATGTAAAACTCGATCATAAAGTCTTTAAAAAATTAAAGGGTTACAGGTGTCAATGCAGAAAGTTTGAGAGGTAAAAGTATAAAAAAGACAAAAAAAAAAAGTTAAAGTACTATTCACTCAAGTAGATAATTTCCAGCTACAAATTTTCTTTAAGTTTTTTTAAAAGACAAGATCTATAATTCTTATTATAATTTGACATTTAGTTAACCATAAAAACCAGATCAAATTTTATAATTGGCATTTGGTTAACCATAAAAACTAGATCAAACAATTAAAATGGAGTCATAAAAAAACTTGAAGGATTTTATTTGTTGTTGCTACACCACTGTTTGGGTCGACTGATCCATCATGTTTTTCATACAAAATATTCATCTTGATTAATTATTCAAGTTTCTCTCAATCTGAAACATGATTAAATAACTTGGTAAAGTAAGTGATGACTAAAATTAATTAGTTATTGTCTTGTCCATATTGTTTCGTTTCGATTATCCGGGATGATTGCACATCCAAATGGACGATTTCTTTGATTTTTTTCTACTTCACTTCGGTTATTCCTCGTAAGCAGTCCAAAACAGACTTCCAAGACTTGGTCCAACACTCCAACTTGCTCTATATAACTTTTCTTCCAGAAATGGGGCGCTATTTCTTTCCAGAACTTATACTGTTGGGCCGACCCCAAGGCGAAGCGTTATGGTTTCTCGCCCGCTGCCACAATCTGGAAAAAAAAAAAAACATCGAGTCAACCAATTAAACCAAAACACTACCATATTTTGGCTAAAAAAAAACTAAAACGATGGCAATCATGTAACATAGAGTTGGGGGCAAAACGGTAATTTGTCAGGATTAATGAGCGAGTGCTAGGCAACTGCTTGGCATGAATAAAAATTACATTGAGTCAACCAAGTAAAATAAAACACTATCATAGTTTTGCCCAAAAAATGATGACAAAATTGTAATTTTGAACTGAGCGTCAAATCATAATTTTGAACTGGTGGCAAAATCGTAATTTTTAGCTGGGGGCAAAACTGTAATTTTATTTTGAACTGAGGGCAAATGCGTAATTTTAAATTGAGGGCAAAAATGTAATTTAAACTATGGATAAAATCGTAATTTTATAGGACCAATAGGAGAGTGTCATACAACTTTTGAGATGGGGTTTGAACTGCGGATGAAATCGTAATTTAACTCGTGGATAAAATCGTAATCTAATAAGACTAATAAGGGAGCGCCAGGTAGCTGCCTGACACCATTCCCCATCTTCCATTTGTGGTTATAGATAATTGATTTGGAAATAGTTTTGGACCAAACTCGAACGATTTTTTATGGTTTGGTATTTTGGCAACTAACAAATGTGAGAAAAAGTAAAGGTGAGAAGGCCCATTTCTTGTACAGCTAAGTCTACTATACTCCCATGGAAGCTTTTGCCATGGACATGTGCTTTGAGGGCCAAGACTCATTTTCGGATTTTGGGGGTTTCCTAATTGTCGTTGCCACTTCTTGCACTTTTAATAATTTAAAACTACAAAGTAAAAACCCCAATTGGAATAGAAACACTAAAACGAGTATGTCGTTATTATATAAATTGTTTACATCCTGTCATATTTTGTTTGTATGAGATCGATGGATAAAGGAGGACAATAATTATGGGTCTAATGCGAAAAACTTATGAATGTGAAAATGTTTCGAAATGATATCGACACAAAGCCCTCATAACCACGGGCGAGTCTAGGTCATTTTTATGGGTTCTCAGGAACCCGTTCGGTTTGAAAAAAATGGAAAAAAAAAATAGTGAAAACCTTATATGATTTGAAAAAAAATAAAAAAAGTTTTTAGAACCGTCATTGTTGATAACAAGATTAAAAAATATAGAAATTTTAGTAAGAGTTAAGTGCCATTTACTTCCATGTGGTTTGTCCACTTATATCAATTCAGGCCAAATTTCAAAATTGCATCATTGGACTAAAATGGCACGTTTCGAGAATGCCAGGAAGGGAAATTGTGCAATTTTGAAATTTGGCCTGAAATGGCATAAGTGGAAAAACCACAGGGACGTAAATGACGCTTAACTCTTTTAGTACAGTGTAAATGAACAAGGTTACACAATGGCTTAGAGCATTCACATCACATCCATCATTTTTTACACTGTAATTTAACTGAAAATTCGGTCAAGCTTGTACGGGAGGAAATGAGTGAATACAAATGTACCAGGTGCTGACGATGTGGCTATGATCTGGTGCAAGCGGGTAACTCCGAAGGCAAACATGCTTGTATGGCGGGCTTTAGCCCGAAAGATCCCAACTAAGGTTGAGTTACTAAAAAGAGGTGTACAAGTCGGAAGTGACATATGTCCAAGGTGCGGATACGGTAGTGAAACAGTGGATCATTTATTAGGAACATGTCAAGCAGCTAAGTCAGTTTGGTGGCCAGTAGAAAAGTGGATTGAGGTGCCAAAGGTCGCCTTTTACACTTCGGTTCAGGAGATCTTAAAGGCAGTGAATGATCAGTTTTGCTCACGTATTACAAGGAAGGCTATGCTTGCAGTTGTGATAATGGTTTTTTGGTCCATCTAGAATAGCAGGGATAGTAAAGTGTTTGATGATAAAAGACTGTCTACACAGTGCATGCTGGATGAGATCAAAGAAACAACTTTTCTGTGGATGAAACACAGGGTGAGACGGAAGAGCTTAGATCACCCATACTCGTGAGATTTTGGACGTTTTTTTGGACGAAAACGCCGGAGCACGCCCCCCAAGCGGCCCCGTGGGCTTTTTTTTGACAAAATCTGCTTTTGGCGTTTTATTTTCTACGCCCAAGATGAAAACATTTGACCAATCACTGTTTTAATTGAATATTATTTGTCTTAGTAATTAAAAAAATAATAATTGGATAATTATGGGAGTGCCATGTGTCGAACAACGCCCAAGGGTGGGGGCGTTATTCCACTACGCCCTTTTCTTCAAAACGCCCCTTGGCTGACTAGGACGACACGTGGCGGACAACGCCCAAGGGTGGGGCATTATTCACCATAACCACTACGCATGGTCTTATCTCTCGATAAATGGCTTAAATTCGATGTAAACTTATTTTAGTGTCTTTTGTTGGCGGTTTGGTGTATGTTATTCCCCTCCTAGCATCTTGCTAGCTGGGTGTTTTTGGTTTTGGTGTAATAAAAGTGGGGATTAGGATCAAATACAAAGGATCCTAATTGTAAGAAGTGTAAGAAGGATTTATAGAGTGACAAGTGTCCAATAACCTAAAAAAACCCACTACACAAAAAAACTCCACTACAAAAAAAAACCTCTAAACATCCACCACCACCAAAAACCTAACCCCGGGGTGGGGGGGGGGTGGGGGTGGGGTGATGGTGGTGGGTGTTTAGTTTTTTTTAGATTTTTTTTTAGGTTAATTTTTTTTTTGGGAGAGGGGGGGGGGGGGGGAGGGGGGTTAGGTTTTTTTAGGTTTTTGGGGATGGGGGTGGGGGTGGGGGGGGGGTTAGGTTTTTTTTTAGGTTTTTGGGGGGTGGGGGTGGGGGGGTTAGGTTTTTTTTTAGGTTTTTGGGGGGTGGGGATGGGGGGTTAGGTTTTTTGGGGCTTTTTTTTTGGGGGGGGGGATTAGGTTTTTGGGTGGTGGTGGGGTGGGGTGGGGGTGGGTGTTTAGGTTTTTTGGTGGTGATGTAGTGAGTTTAGTTTTAGCTTATTGGACATTTGTCACTCTATAAATCATTCTTACACTTCTTACAATTAGAAGCCTTTGTAGAATAATTTGACCCATAAAAGTGGATCCCTGGTCTGTTATAAAAAAATTAACTGAAAAAATATTTCTCATTTTAAAAAACTCTCAAATCCTATTTATTTTTTATTTTTATCATACTCACAAACACTTATTTTATTATATTTTTCGTTTTTATACATTCGTAATAATTTGTTTGATAATGAATATTTAAAAATTTAAAGATGGTGGATTTTATAAATTTAAAGTTCGTGTAGCAATTTAGTGTGCTTTTATAAGATTTATTTAAAAATTTAAAGATGGTGGATGTTTTGATGGATGAATTGTTTTATAAGAGCATTCTCATCTAAACCATCAAAATCTGTGTGGGGGGTTTTTAAAATATAAGAAGTATAAAAAGTGGTTGTGAGTGGAGGAGAGAGAAAATGTTACTGTTCATCTGTATATTTGGGGGGACACTGTTCACCCCCTATACTTTTTTAATATATATTGAAAGTGGTTGTGAGTGGAGGAGAGAGAAAATGTAATATATATTGAAAAGGAGAGAGAAAAGTATTTGTTTTTAGTAGAAATATATTGATATAGGAGTTGTTTTTTAGTAGAATGTATGTATATTTTTAGTGGATTGGATGTGAATGCTCTAAGGGTATAGGGAGTGGTTAGACACTAACCAATGAGAGTGTGTCATGTCAAAGTGGTAAACTATGCTCAAAAGTGTTGGCAATGGTTAGACACTTCTTGGTAAACTATTTAAAAAAAAGAAAAATGTGTGATTGGTTGAGATGGCATGGACCCCACCCCACACTACCCTCTCTCTCTCATACCCTCCCTCCCCGCATCGGCAACCAGTCCCCGATCGACATTCACACCGAGCGGCAAAGGGGGGGGTAGGCGGCGGTGTTCCCGCGCGGCAAACCCCTTTGCCGATCCCCTTAACCGCACCACTCCGTATCCCCTAACTATCATTGTGAAAGCTGTAGTGTGAAATAGAACCTGCATTTTTTCTTTACTTATTATTAGTTCGATTTGTGAGGTAATTTGTTTTTAACAAGTCAAAAACACATTTTTTTAATGCAATACATATAATTTTTATAAAGACACATTGGATTTTAATCTTTTAATGCAATACATATTATTTTTATAAAGAAAAATTGGATTTTAATAGTTCAAACTATTTTCTATTGACAATGTGAACAATAACACACATAACATTCACTTTCGTTGTTGCGAGGAGTCATAGCCTAATATTTACAAAATTTTGGTTTGGGTAAATATTAGTTTTTTTTTTCAACGAAGAATGTTATTCTACCCATACTCACTCCTAAATTACAACAAATTAATAACAATCTACTCATGCTTGTGAAAGATCTCTCACCTAAGAAGCTTGTGCCTCTACTTACTATCTGGGCTAGTCTCACAATACGAGGTAAAAATTAGTTAATTGTTCATTAGGGGTGCTTTTCCAATAGGTTAAGATTATTATCGACAACAGAAGAAAAATTAGAAGCGTTATTACTCACATTGCTAGAATGTATTATTATCGACCAATAGATCATAATTTAGAATATAAAAATCCAATTTGCCTTTTTAATTTTGCATTAATAATATAATCAAATCTAATAAAAAATATATTACATTTTTTTAACGACAAATTTGGATCACTGACAGATCACTTCAGTATCATCGTACCACCAGCAGAACCACCCGATCATATCCATCTCCACTAGGTTATAATGTCTATACACCAATTCAGGAGGAAAATCAATAAATCTAGAAAAAAGTCCCTTGTAGGAATCGAACCCTCAACACGGTCCGTAAACCTTGTCTCACCCAAAAATGCTACTAGGCTATAATAGCATCGCCAAAAATATATTACATATAGTTTGACTACCAGAAAATGCGTTTCAAATCATGCAATTATTAATTAAAGTTGATGTTACATTTGTGTAGCTAAGATACAAGAGACCAATGAGAAACACACAAATTTGTTGATGGGTGGTAGGTTTGATGATGGCGTGGGAAGGTTGGCTCGGTATGGCTAGATGGGCATGGTACATGGGTGAGTGGGTGTGGGCGGGTTAGGACATTTGGCCGACAAGACGCGACTCATTGGGCTCACATGCCCCTCCCCTAACTTCCATATAAAAATCACTTTAAATCACTCACCTTGGACCACTCTATAGTCTATATCTTAGCTTCTTTTTTATTGAAAAAAATATATAATTTAATGAAATCATCTTTTTTTAACATTAAAATTGGATCGCTAACAGATTACTGTAGTATCATCGTGTCACTTGTGAAATCATCTGATTATATCCATCTTTATTAGGCAATAATGATTATACACCAATTCAGGGGGAAACCCAATATATCTTTGAAAAACCTTTTTGTGAGAATCAAACCCAAAACTTAAGCCTTATCCCACCCCAAGATGCCAGCATCAAATCATCTTTTTCATTATGTAATCTTCATGTAAGTATTTTTCGAGTAAATGAAACATGTAACAAATTTTAGGCTACACGTTTATGTTTAGACGAAAGAAAAGATCGGTTTATGAATGATCTAGAAATGATCGACCGATAGATGACCGGCCTCTAGAGTAGATATTTTTTTTCTGACATTAGTTTGCGTACGTTATACTTTACACGGATGATTCATTTTAGGCTACACGGGTGACGGCGCAATTTGTGGCCCGACTACCTGTCATTGCTTTGTAATTGCCCTTTTTCGTGTGGAATGAAAGTGAAACTCATTAATTTATCTTTGAGCTTAAGTCAATATGGAATTCTTGAAACATCCACTGCGATTGTGACCATCTCTATTGCAGAAATCACAATGTTCTTCGTCGCCGGCCATGGTACACGGTTCAGTGAGAAGCGAATTTTAGGGCTTTGGGGTTTTGGTTGAGCGGTATATGACCCGCTCTATACCATGAAAAATATCAGAGGGAATTTACATTAAACTTTGTTGTCTTTTTCACAAGAATAAAGGAAGACCAGTACATAAATACAGGAAGGTTTAGGCATGAATCAAAGAAAATAAACCAATACATGGAAACTAAATATATGGTGCATATATTTTGACGAATAAAATATCTCCAATATAGTCTCTTAAGTAAAAGGTTCTTGATGTTTGAACAATGATTGTCCATATGACCATATTGTGATATTGTCTCGTTTCAATTATCCGGGATGACTGCACATCCAAATGGACGATTTCTTTGATTTTTTTTTTCTATTTCACTTCGGTTATTCCTCGTAAGTAGGCCAAAACAGACTTCAAGACTTGGTCCAACACTCCAACTTGCTCTATATAACTTTTCTTCCAGAAATGGGGCGCTATTTCTTTCCAGAACTTATACTGTTGGGCCGACCCCAAGGCGAAGCGTTATGGTTTCTCGCCCGCTGCCACAATCTGGAAAAAAGAAACATCGAGTCAACCAATTAAACCAAAATACTATCATATTTTGGCTAAAAAAACTAAAACGATGGCAATCATGTAACATAGAGTTGGGGGCAAAACTGTAATTTGTCAGGATTAATGAGCGAGTGCTAGGCAACTGCTTGGCATGAATAAAAATTAGCATGAATAAAAATTACATTGAGTCAACCAAGTAAAATAAAACACTATCATAGTTTTGCCCAAAAAATAATGACAAAATTGTAATTTTGAACTGAGCGTCAAATCGTAATTTTGAACTGGTGGCAAAATCGTACTTTAGCTGGGGGTAAAACTGTAATTTTATTTTGAACTGGGGGCAAATGCGTAATTTTTAATTGAGGGCAAAAACGTAATTTAAACTTTGGATAAAATCGTAATTTTATAGGACCAATAGGAGAGTGTCATACAACTTTTGAGATGGGGTTTGAACTGCGGATGAAATCGTAATTTAACTCGTGGATAAAATCGTAATCTAATAAGACCAATAGGGGAGCGTCAGGTAGCTGCCTGACACCATTCCTCCATCTTCCATTTGTGGTTATAGATAATTGATTTGGAAATAGTTTTGGACCAAACTCGAACGATATTTTATGGTTTGGTATTTTGGCAACTAACAAATGTGAGAAAAAGTAAAGGTGAGAAGGCCCATTTCTTGTACAGCTAAGTCTACTATACTCCCATGGAAGCTTTTGCCAAGGACATGTGCTTTGAGGGCCAAGACTCATTTTCGGATTTTGGGGGTTTCCTAATTGTCGTTGACACTTCTTGCACTTTTAATAATTTAAAACTACAAAGTAAAAACCCCAATTGGAATATAAACACTAAAACGAGTATGTCGTTATTATATAAATTGTTTACATCCTGTCATATTTTGTTTGTATGAGATCGATGGATAAAGGAGGATAATAATTATGGGTCTAATGCGAAAAACTTATGAATGTGAAAATGTTTCGAAATGATATCGACATAAAGCCCTCATAACCAGGGCGGGTCTAGGCCACTTTTGTGTGTTAGGAACCCATCCGGTTTAACAAAAAAAAGAAAAAAATAATGAAAACCTTATATGATTTGAAGAAAAATAGTAAACCTAGTAAAAAAAAAAAAAAGATTCACCACTCCTCATAACAAGATAAAAAAAGAGAAATTTTAGTAAGGTAGTGTTTGGTATGCATGAATGAGAGGTGAAATGGAATGGATGATTACGAGGGAATGAAGAAAATGGTGTTTGGTTGGTCAATGGAATGGAATCACTCATTCCAAAATGCATTCCATTTCCTCAAAATCATTCCTTCCACCCCCATGTTTTTTTTCCATTCCATCCCCTCTTCCACCATTCATCCACAACACCACAACCCACCACCTTCGCCACAACCCACCACCACCACCACCCACCACCCACCACCGACGCCATCGCCGCCACCCACCACCACCTCACCTCGACAGCCACCGTCGCCGTCGCCACCCGCTCGCCACCGTTATCACCCACTACTGCGACCAATCGCTAACGACACTCGCCTCCACCGCACACCACCATCGTCGACGCCACCACCACCGCCACCATCAGCCGCTGCCGCCACCACCAACCGCCACCTCTGCTGCCACCCACCACCAACAACCACCTTGCCACCACCACTATTTGTCGTCGCCGCCGCACCGCCACTCGCCGCCACCACCACCACCCATTGCCGCCGCCGACACCCACCACCGCCACCTATAACCACCCACAATCACTACCACCGACCACCACCACCACTCACCGCTGATTTTATTACTCCGTATTTCTTGCCTACCGAACAATACACAATAATAACTCATTCCATTCACACATGGTAACCAAACAAGACATGGAATGGTAATGATCCATTGCATTTCCTCGTCCATTCCATTACCTCGTCCATTCCATTCCTTCGTCCATTCCATTACCCTATACCAAACAGACCCTAAGAGTTAAGTGCCATTTACGTCCATGTGTTTGTCTACTTATGTCATTTCAGACCAAATTTCAAAATTGCACCATTTCCCTCCCTGACATTCTAGAAACGTGTCATTTTAGTCCAAAAAACTAACCACAGTTAAAAACTTTAGTTTAATGAAGGGTAAAAATGTCATTTCCCTTTTTTCTTTTAATTTCCATTTTTTTAATTCTTGTTAAAACCCATCCAAATCACAGGGATGTAAATGACAAGCACTTTGGACATTCGTTGGTCTTCAAACATCTAGGAAACATTACTTGAGAATACCCCTGAAGCTGTAGAATGAGATCCTCCACTGTTGGGTTATCATCTTTCAACCCCATTTTCCCTAAATTTATCGATTATGTTTTTCAACATGGATGTAATGCAATGATTCCTCTCAATTGAATAGACTGACACTTGCTTCATAGGGCTCACTTGAATCGTCTCGGATGTAATAACAGTACGTTTAGCATCCGTGCCTGCTTGAATTGCAGAAAGCAAAGGATAACGAAGATGAACATTGTATTTATCACGAAAGTACTGAACAACCGAGATAACAGCTCCGGTTTCATCGGCTGCATTTGGAACAGGAGAGTTGAAAAAACTGCAATTGGAATTGATCTTGGAACAACATACTCTTGTTACCATATAACACATGATAAAAGCACTTCTCTAGACAATCTGGGATTATGTTCCGCAAATTGGGGACCACATATTTGCTTCATGATTTACGTTTGATGTCCAAGTTTGATCACATTTGACTTCATTTGCGGCAGTCTAATGACTTTCTTCCCACGTGTCTGCACCGTGATGTTCATATTCTTGGTTCAATACCAACTCATCTTTAGTAGTGTTTGTTTGAGAACCTGATTCAGATACACAACGGTTCTCCAATTCCAGATCTGCAAGCAAATACACAACGGTTCTCCAATTCCAGATCAGTAATGTAAGGATAAGCGTTGAGATAACGGACATCCATCAAGCTCAAAAAGAAAACTTGTGTTTCCCATAGTCACAAACGATTGCGGTTTGTATTGCGCATAGCCACCATTTCGGTAGTCAAAAAAGGTTGCGGTTTGCAGATTCAATCTTCATTGCTTCATTAAAATTAACAAGGCGGTCTCTTTGATTCGTCCACTAGAACTATTTGTGTATGCATTCTTTTGGTAGTTAAAGCGCTAATGAGGCGCCATTAGAAGAAGTACCCAAGCACTCTCTCTCTCTCTCTCTCTCTCTCTCTCTCTCTCCTCAGCTATATAACTAATTCCTCTGGGTTTCTTAAATCGGATTTTCACTTAGGGTTTTTATTATTTGATCAACGGAAGTTGAAATCGACATAAAGGACATCGATGATTCAATCACAAACAAAACCAAACACGATCAGGTATCGGAGAATGTGTACTTCAAAAATTCGGTTACGTTTTTCAACAGGGATGTAATGCAATGATTCCTCTCAATGGAATAGACCGACACTTGCTTCATAGAACTCACTTAAATCGTCTCGGATGTAATAACAGTACGTTTAGCATCCGTGCCTGCTTGAATTGCAGAAAGCAAAGGATAACGAAGATGAACATTGTATTTATCACGAAAGTACTGAACAGCCGAGATGTTTTTCAAGAATTAGTAGTGTTTTTGTGGAACTATTTGTGTATGCATTCTTTTGGTAGTTAACAACGCTATAACAGGATGGATGTGACACACACAGATAGATAATATCTGATTGTTTTAGTTTTTTTTCAGACTGTTTCAGTTGTGTTTCAATAAATAATATCTGATTGAGAAGCACTAAATTAACAACGGTTCTCCAATTCCAGATCAATAATGTAAGGAGAAGCGTTGAGATAACGGACATCCATCACGCTCAAAAAGAAAACTTGTGTTTCCCATAGTCACAAACGATTGCGGTTTGTATTTCGCATAGCCACCGTTTTCGTAGTAAAAAACGGTTGCGGTTTGCACATACAATCTTCAATACTTCATTAAAATACCTCTAGTAGAAGAACCCGACACGTCTTCATATTACGGAGAATGTTCTCGAACTTGAAAGAAAAGGAGTAAAAAAGATGAATTAAGACGTGCATTGTTTAAATCTGAATCAGTTGTTAGGGTTTCGTTTCTTCATGCTCCAACTAAACCCTTGAATCCCAATGCTTCTCAAAAAATATTCATTGCACATTCAATATTCACAGTTGCATTTGGAAGCACGCAATGAATTTGACAACTGTTACGATTTGCAGATTCAATGGTTCTCTAATCTTTGTTGCGTACTGACTATTGAAAAGATTTGTTGAAATCGAAGAAAAGAGTAAAAAGATGAATTGAGGCGTACATTTGGAACAAGAAGTCCAGCCATCCGTTCATTATATGTTGTTGTCTAAAACAATATGAATGCACGCAACGAATTTGACAATTGTGAATAACAAACTATGGAGAACTTGTTTGCGTTATCCTTCAACATAACAATTTTGAATGTATATAAGAACGTGATCAACTACTTTGGGTATATTCGAAACCAACTAAAATACGTTAAAGTACGTTAAAATACGCAAAAATACGCTAAATTACGCTAAATTACGCTAAATTACGTTAAATTACGTTACAATACGCTAAAATACGCTAAAATACGTAAAAATACCCTAAAATAGGTTAAAATACGCTAAATTACGTTAAATTACGTTACAATACGTTAAAATACGCTAAAATACGTAAAAATACCCTAACATAGGTTAAAATACGCTAAAATACGTTAGAATACGCTCAAATACGTCAAAAATACTATTAAATACGCAACAATATGTTAGAATACATCAAAATACGCAAAAATACGTCAAATATGCGACTAACGATATTTACACACACGTATACATATAACACGACACTATGGAGTCTAAGTGGATTTCAAACTAAACTGTACGTAATAATGGAATACGATATTCGCACACAACCGAGCGGCACCGAAACGAATTATGTTGAAGGTATACGTCATGAAACGACAAAATATGCGAAAGTTCGGCAAAAAACGAGACATATACGCGTCGAACCGAGGGAAACACGATAAAACTAAATCTGAAATAATGTCATATACGATCGTATAGGCCTATGTTGTATCGTATATCAGCTTAATACGAATCGTATAGGCCTATACGATTCATATTAAACTTTGAATTTTCTCAAAAATACCCCTGACTTTATCAGAAAACAGGGGTATTTCAGTAAATTCATCGATTAATACGCATCGTATAGGGCTATACGATGCGTATTGAACTATAAATTTCTCAAAAATGTTTTTCAAATCAAGGGTTCCATCATTACAACCACTTGTTTTCAACGGGGATGTAATGCAATGATTCCTCTCAATTGAATAGATAGACACTTGCTTCATAGGACTCACTTGAATCGTCTCGGAAGTACTGAACAACAGAAATAACAGCTTCGGTTTCATCAACTGCATCGTTTACCGTGGAATGCATCCGTATTTTTGTAAATCGCACAAACAAGCATGCCTTGAACGAGTCTAGAACACTCGTAATCCTCAACCGGCTTTGAAACCGGACGGAATCTACGAAGAAACTGTTCGATTTCACGGCGAGTGGAGAAATTAGCGACGGAGAAACTGTTCGATACAGACATGCATCAGGAAAGAAGCATATAATGATTCCTCTCAATTGAATAGTGTTATTACAAGCAACTATGTAAACATTTTAACATCTCATTAACTTAAATGCAATACTTACAAAATTTGATAGGCACTAGTTGTCAATATAGAAACTTAACAAGAGAAGCAACTAAAAAAGCGATGAACGGTATTTGACGTACACACCGCATTTGAAGATCCTTGTATTAGACACAATTTGTTGGAATTTGTGGATTTCGGTTGGTTCAGATCTCTATTCGGTCATCTTTCATCTCAATTGAATAGACAGACACTTGCTTTATAGGACTCACTTCAATCGTCTCGGAAGTACTGAACAATAGAAATAACAGCTTCGGTTTCATTCTGCTGTGAACTTGTTCTCTATGAAATGTCTCACTTAACAAGAGAAGCAACTAAAAAAGCGGTGAACGGTATTTAACGTACACACCGCATTCGAAGATCCATGCATTAGACACAATTTGTTGGAAATTGTGGATTTCGGTTTGTTCAGATCTTTATTCGATCATCTTTCCTCTCAATTGAATAGACAGACACTTGCTTCATAGGACTCACTTCAATCGTCTCTGAAGTACTGAACAACAGAAATAGACACAATTGGTTGGAATTTGTGGATTTCGGTTGGTTCAGATCTCTATTCGGTCATCTTTCCTCTCAATTGAATAGACGAACACTTGCTTCATAGGACTCACTTGAATCAAACAGGAATGCTTTGAAGTACTGAATCAACAGAAATAACTAACAGCTTCGGACTCACTTGAATCAAACAGGCATGCCTTTGTGGATTTCAGTTGGTTCATACACTTGCTTCATAGGACTCACTTGAATCATCTCGGAAGTACTGAACAACAGAAGGATGAGATATCGGCAGTTAGCTCGAAGAAGTTTTTCTCAATTAGGTGTTCCAATAGATTCTCCCTTGCTTCATTATAATTAATAATGCGGTCTCGATTGAAGATGTAATTGCAAGACTGTTTGTCGGGCTTCCAATACTCACACAGGGTGATAAACAACGCTGATATTGAACGGATTATTGAACCAACTACTCGAAATCCCTTTCGTTTCTCGAAATTGAACGGATTATTGAACCAAGAAAGTCATTGGACTGCCGCAGATGAAGTCAAATGTGATCAAACTTTGACATCAGACGTAAATCTTGAAGAAAGATCCAAGGGCCCTATTGTCAGATTTGTGACTCAATGGAAGATGTGATTAAGGTAAGCGTGTCGTATCATGTGTCATAAAACGGAACATAATCCCAGATTGTCTAAAGAAGCGCTTTTATCATGTGTGATCCAGAGGTCGGTCTCGGGTGGGCATAAGATCCGTGGGCCCTATTGTCGGATCTGTGACTCCATGGAAGATGTGATTAACGTAAGTGTGCCATATCATGTGTCATAAAACGGAACATAATCCCAGATTGTCTAAAGAAGCGCTTTTATCATGTGTGATCCAGAGGTCGGTCTCGGGTGGGCATAAGATCCGTGGGCCCTATTGTCGGATCTGTGACTCCATGGAAGATGTGATTAACGTAAGCGTGCCGTATCATGTGTCATAAACAGAACATAATCCCAGATTGTCTAAAGAAGCGCTTTTATCATGTGTGATCCAGAGGTCAGTTGTCACACCCTGGCTTTGGGGAAGCGTGGTTAATTTGGTGTGACTTCTTAATACCATAACTTAAGCATAACAAAGCTATATGAATAAAATCATGCAAGATCATCCATTTAATTAAGTTTTAAAATCTGAAAACAACAACATTGTTTTAACGGAACATACCCTAACAACATAAACATTGTTCAACAAACATAAACATCAACAAACACAGTTTAAGGACTGTGACTTGTCCAGGAAAGAGTCACATTCCCTAAACCCGGATGACCTCGTACTAGTGCAGCGGGAAAACGTGCCATACCGTGCCAGATCCTTTAATTCCCTGAAATACATGTAAGTTGAAAAATCAACAATAATGTTGAGCGAGTTCATGTGTAAGTGGGTAAATAAACCTTTGTATTTATCAAAATCCTGGTATGTAGCAAATAAGGAAAAAGAGATCACCAATGGTTTGCAAGGCCATTGATATGTGTGAAATGCAAGTAGGAAGGCTCAAACCTAGCAGATTTATGCGCCGGGTACAAAGTCATCCCGAGGTCCGTTATGCTGGGCCTGGGACTGGGCTCGCTACACCCAAATAGATCTATCGCTCCTGCCCCTCGGTCCTACCCTGAGGATTAATGACCTCAAGTTTCCGCCTACCCATTCACATGATCTAAGTAACAACCCTCCTTACGCTAACCATACCATGTAAGAAATATTCGTAATCATAGTAACATGTATTTCACCCCCGCAGTTTAGAAAACTGAAAACAGTTAAGAGAAAAGGGGGACATGAACTCACAACGGTGCGTCTCTACCAAGTATGTCTCCGAATGCAAGCAACTGTGCAACGACCTACAAGTTCTAACTCTATTAGACGGACGGCCGTGCCTTAGCTTTATGGTTTACGTTTTAGGAAAATAGTTAGACAACTATTTCATGTTTACATTCCGTATATACTTGGTAATAATTTTCCTTCCCAAGGATGGGGGATTTAATACATGTGCGTTCGAATTATATCATTAAGTCTCACTTAATATATATTTATTTCCAATCCCAAAATATAAATATTTTTCTCAAAAATATTATATTTTTACTTTACAAAAATTTTCCCAAAACAATACTTTGTCAAATATTCGCGTGAATGAATATTTCCGTAAATTGCGTAAGTTACGTTTTAACGATCGAGTGGTAATAGTAATTACCGGTGTAACTTATATGATTATCGTGAAAGCGTTCGTATTATTTTGGATACGTTACGTTTGATAATATTATTTTTACCCTAAAAACAATATTATATATACTTCACAAAATAATGACAAATAATGTTGTGAAAAATATATTTACTAAATACATATTTATCACGTTTAATTTTGTGAAAATCCCACCTCCGATATTTTGTAAATAAAGTCGTGGCAAAACTTATATATTTTGAAAACATGTCAAAAAGTATTTCTAACACTTCAAATATTCGCGTGAATGAATATTTCCGTAAATTGCGTAAGTTACGTTTTAACGATCGAGTGGTAATAGTAATTACCGGTGTAACTTATATGATTATCGTGAAAGCGTTCGTATTATTTTGGATACGTTACGTTTGATAATATTATTTTTACCCTAAAAACAATATTATATATACTTCACAAAATAATGACAAATAATGTTGTGAAAAATATATTTACTAAATACATATTTATCACGTTTAATTTTGTGAAAATCCCACCTCCGATATTTTGTAAATAAAGTCGTGGCGAAACTTATATATTTTGAAAACATGTCAAAAAGTATTTCTAACACTTATGGTGAAAATAATTCTAAGTGTTAGGTTTTTGGAAAAATTTCGCCAGAGTTTCCTCTGTAACTGGAGGTGTCCACGCTTTCAAGCGTATCATTTTCTTTTACAAATCAATTCAACAATTTTCTTATTCAATCAAAACAACGTTCAACACAACAAACTAGTTAATATATATGTAAATCGCATAAATCACATGAACTTGTGATTTACTCAAAAATACGAAGTAAATCTCGTTACTTTTAGCGGATCTTAATATAAATTAGTCCGGTTTCGTAAAAACCCCGTTTTTATAGAAAGTCCGTCTTTACATCTTCTTGTAAATTTTACAAAAATAGTTATTTTGTCGAAACTTTGCGTTACACAAGTGTTTACACACTTGTGTGTTCTAAAAATCATACTTATTAGTGTAAGATCCGTTTTTAGAAAACATGATTTCCTTGATTCTTGGTTCTTTGAAAATACCACTTGTAGATCCGTAGATCTACTAGTTTTAAACACCATTTCACAAGTAAAAACGCTTTTACACAAGTTCATGATTCGTGTGTGGTAGAGTTTCATCCTTTAACCCTTGCTTCATTCAAAACAACCCTATGTCATGATTCATGATCATAACCAACCCGGGTTAAATGATGATCCGAGCTACCACACATAGATCGGGTCCAAATAACCACACAAATCAATTACTACAACATTTACACATCATATGAGCTTTTAACCATCATTATTTGTGTTTTTAGTAGTCTTTAAAGCATCATCTTGTAAGATTTCGAGTTTTAACCGTTACACATCATATTAACCACTTCAAAATAGTTCGAGAAGGTGTTTTAAGTAACATACCACTAGCTCGAGGCTAGGGAAGAATCTAAGCGCAAATAGGGTGGATAAAAGCAAGAGAATGAGGTCCTTCAAGCTCCGAGTGCACCAAGCCTTCTTATGCGGGATCCTTGACACTTGTATGTTGTTGGAATGTGATGAACAAAATCGAAAATGGATGGATGTATATGGGGAGTGTTCGGCCGAAGCCTATAGAGAGGGAAAGAGAGGTGTTTTGTGTGTGGTTGTGGAGTGAAAATGATCTTGTGTAAAGGCTTGTTACTTATAGACATTCATAAAGTTAAGATCCAATGGTTCTAGTGTCTTAAAGATATTAAACATTCTTGATTAAAATAATCAAAGAGGACAAAGTGTGTCCCCCCCTAGTTGGGGACGGTTTAGTGAGGGGGGGGGGGGGTTCTAGTCCAATTCTAACCATTAGTTAGCTTAAAGTTAGGTTAAGTTAGTTAGTTAAGTGCTTAACTCGGTTAGTTGTGCGTTGTGTTTTATAGCGGGTGTTAGGGTATTCGGGGACCCTAACTGGCTCGGAAAAAGGAAAATAATATTAATGACAATATTTTCATGTTCTGGGTAAAGTCCGGTTGGATAGTAATCCGTTAAAGTGCTTAACAAAGCTTTTAAGTGTCGTTAATACCCTTTTTAGTGACACAACTTATTCCCGACACTTTGGAAAGTGTCTAGTAATATTTTTCTCATGTTTTGGCACTTTATTAGTTAACCAAATGCTGAATTTTTGGTTAATGCGCTGAATTTTGTGCTTAGTGTATGTTTTAGGCACATTCAGTCATTGTAACTTATTCCTAGAGACGCAGTTCTACAACCCTTGTATCCCTACACTCACTATGGGTGTAGTGAAATATTTCTGGCTCATACAGGCCTTAGAGGCAATATCTGCTTGATGCTGGCTTATCAGCATGTTCAATAGGTTATCCGTTCATAGTGCTACTGTGCTTTTGTGCATCATGTTTGTCACTAAGGTTCAGCATGTAAATAATATAGTGACGGTATGTAAAGTATGATGCAGGAATATACAAGTATCAGAAATCAAGTAGCAGTTCATCAGTAATTTCAAGCAAGCATAGTAATTAAGCAGTAATTAATTATTAATTAAACCGTACGGATACCTGATTTGGTGAGGGTTGTCACATTCTCCCCCCGTTAGAAAAATTTCGTCCCGAAATTTTAAGTTCTGCTTGTAGAAGCAGGGTTCTTAGGAAATAGGTGGGGGTATTTCTCTTTCATCCGGTCCTCACGTTCCCAGGTGTATTCAGGACCATGTCTGGCATTCCAACGAACCTTGACGAGCTTGACACTGCTCCGGCGGGTCTTGTTCACTTTCCAATCCGTAACCTCAACGGGTTCTTCAACGAAGTGGAGCGTGTCATCAACATGAATTTCGTCGGTAGGAATGACAATGGTATCTTGCGTTGGACTCTTCCTCAAATTTGATACGTGGAACGTATCGTGAACACCATCCAGTTCAGCAGGTAAGTCCAGCTTGTATGCTACGGACCCAATTCTTTCCAGAATTCTGAACGGGCCAATATACCGCGGATTCAACTTCCCACGCTTCCCAAAGCGTGTCACACCCTTCCAGGGTGATACTTTCAACAAAACCATATCTCCTACCTCAAACTCCAGAGGCTTTCTTTTTCGATCCGCGTAGGCTTTCTGACGGTCACGAGCCGCACTGATGCGATCTCAGATCTGTGCAATCTTATCAGTGGTTTCCTGGACCACATCAGGACCAACCAACTGTCTATCACCTGTGTCAGACCAACAAAGCGGTGATCTGCACTTGCGGCCATATAGAGCTTCGAATGGTGCAGCACCAATACTGGCGTGATAGCTGTTGTTGTATGAAAATTCAACCAAAGGCAAAAGCTTATCCCAGCTACCGCCCAAATCCATCACACATGCTCTCAGCATGTCTTCCAAAGTCTGTATCGTTCGCTCACTTTGACCATCTGTCTGCGGGTGAAACGCGGTGCTCATATTCAATTGCGAGCCAAAAGCTTCTTGGAAGGATTGCCAAATCCTTGATACGAACCTTCCGTCTCTATCAGAGATGATTGAGAGAGGTACTCCATGGCGTGTAACAATTTCTCTCATGTAAATTTCAGCCAACTTGCTCGTATTTTCCTTCTCCCTGATAGGTAAAAAGTGCGCTGACTTTGTTAATCGATCACTATTACCCAAATAGTGTCATGGCCTTTTGGCGTTCTTGGCAACTTCGTAACAAAATCCATGGAGATTTGTTCCCACTTCCACTTGGGAATTTCCGGTTGTTGCAGAAGTCCTGAAGGCTTCTGGTATTCCGCTTTAACCTTAGTGCAAGTTAAACATTTGCTCACATCGACGGCCACATCGCCTTTCATCCTAGGCCACCAATAATAATCCTTAAGATCTTGGTACATCTTATCCGCTCCTGGGTGGATAGAGTACCGCGACTTGTGTGCTTCATTGAAAATAACTTACCTTAAACCTCCAAACAAAGGAACCCAAATCCCTTTCTCAAAACATAACGTTCCTTCCTCGTTTGGTACCAATAGCTTCTCCATCCCACGGAGATATTCTTCTTCAAGGTTTCTTTCCTTGAGAGCTTCTTTCTGCGCGGCACGAATGCGCAAGGAAAGATCGGTCTGAATTATCATTTCTAAAGCCCTAACCCTTATGGGCTTGATCCTCTCTTTTCGACTTAGGGCATCGGCGACCACATTCGCCTTCCCTGGATGATACTTTATTTCGCAGTCGTAGTCATTCAACAGCTCAACCCATCGTCTTTGTCTCATATTCAACTCATTCTGGTTGAATATATGCTGGAGGCTCTTGTAATCTGTGAAGATTGTACACTTCGTACCATAAAGGTAGTGTCTTCAGATCTTTAAAGCAAAAACCACTGCGCCAAGCTCCAAGTCATGTGTGGTATAGTTCTTTTCATGTACCTTCAGCTGGCGTGACGCGTAGGCAATAACCTTTTGGCGTTGCATCAACACGCAACCCAATCCTTGGTGCGAAGCGTCACAGTATACCACAAAATCTTCCGTACCTTCCGGTAGTGCTAAGATTGGCGCGTTGCAGAGCTTATCCTTCAATATCTGGAATGCTTCTTCCTGTTTGATTCCCCAATCAAACTTCTTATCTTTCTGAATGAGGAGCGTCAATGGTTGAGCGATTTTTGAAAAGTTCTCAATGAACCTTCGTAATAGCCAGCCAAGCCCAAGAATTGCCGAATCTCGGTTGGCGTCTTAGGCGTTTCCCAATTCTTGATCGCTTCGATCTTGGTGGGATCCACGTGAATTCCATCGCCATTCACCACGTGTCCAAGGAACTGTACTTCTCGTAGCCAAAACTCGCACTTAGAGAATTTGGCGTACAACTGTTCCTTCTTTAGCAGCTCCAAAATGGCTCTTAAATGCTGTTCGTGCTCGGCCTTCGTCCTTGAATAAATCAAGATATCATCGATGAACACTATGACGAACTTATCCAAGTACGGCTTGCAAACTCTGTTCATCAAATCCATGAACACTGCAGGTGCGTTTGTCAACCCAAACGGCATAACGAGGAACTCATAGTGTCCATATCGAGTTCTGAAGGCTGTCTTCGGGATACTCTCCTCCTGTATCCTTAACTGATGGTACCCAGATCGAAGATCGATCTTAGAGTAAAAACTTGAACCTTGCAGTTGGTCGAATAGATCATCAATCCTTGGCAGAGGGTATCTATTCTTGATCGTCAGCTTGTTCAACTCTCTGTAGTTAATGCACATACGAAAACTACCGTCCTTTTTCTTGACAAACAAAACTGGAGCTCCCCAAGGCGAGAAGCTTGGTCGGATAAATCCCTTGTCTAACAACTCCTGAAGTTGTGTCGACAGTTCTTGCATCTCAGAAGGGGCAAGTCTGTAAGGTGCCTTAGCCACAGGCGCGGCGCCTGGAACTAAATCGATGCGAAACTCCACTTGCCTCTGAGGCGGCAATCCAGGCAAGTCCTCTGGGAAGACTTCTGGATATTCCCTCACGACAGGGATGTCTTCGATCTTCGGTTCTTCAGCTTTCTTATCTACAATGTGTGCCAGAAAGGCAGCACATCCCTTCTGTAAACATTTTCGCGCTTTGAGGCAGCTGATAATCCTTAACGGCGTATCACGCTTCTCTCCGTGAACCACAATGGTCTCACCATCTTCGGTTAGGATACGAACGACCTTTTCGTGACAAACTATTTCTGCCTTGTTGCCTGATAACCAATCCATTCCTACCACCACGTCGAAGCTTCCCAACTGGACTGGTAGTAGATCCAGAGCAAACTAACGCTCTCCCAATTCGATCACACAACCTCTGATAACTTCATTGGCTTCTACCAACTTTCCATTGGCCAATTCGATTGAGTACGGAACATCTAATTTACTAGCGGCTAAACCAAGCATATTCTTAAACTCTAACGACACGAAGCTATAATCGGCGCCAGTATCAAATAAAACGGATGCATAGCGTTGGTTTACAGGGAACGTACCAGTAACGACATTGGGGTCCTGGCGTGCTTCCCTCGCTTCAATGTTAAACACTATACCACGGGCTTGGTTTAACTCCGGGCAGTTCCTCTTGTAGTGCCCAAGATCACCACAGTTGAAGTATCCGGGCCTTTGCCCATTTCCACCAGCTTGATTATTCCTCTGATTACGATTCACAGCGCCCGCTTGATTAGCATTGTTGACTCTATTCCCATCACCTCCATTGTTCCCTTGTGGGCGATTTCCATTTCCGCCCTGGTTGGTGTTTCTGTTTCCGAACCCTCCCTGGCCTCTCTGGCCAGCTATGGCCCAACAAGAATCCTTCAAGTGGCCAGTCTTTCCACAAGCTTCATAGACTTTCAAACCACAGCGGCCAGAATGGTGGCGCTGGCAGGTATTACACTTGGGCTGGGTGCCCATGTATCCTTTTCCTTTCCTCCCACTACCAGCTGTAACCTGAGCTGGCGTGCTTGCTTCTCCTTTCTTGACAACACCACTGGTGCCCTGCATGAAGTTTGAAAACTTCCGCTTGTTACCTCCTGATGACTCCACATGAGTCTCTTTGCCAGGGTTTGCAAGTTTTTCTAGTCTAATGACTTCCGTAACGAGTGCCAAGCCCATCTTACTTGCAGCCATAGATGTTAGTGGCGTAAATGCTATCATTAAGCTCAGGACTTGAGGTGCCAGTTCCCAAATGAAATGTCCTAATTTCCTCAATTCTGGTTCTACCAAGTACGGAACGACTCGTGCCAAATCATGAAGTCTTTGCATGAATTCCAACATTTTCGGACCTTCCATTATCAGGCTCTGGAATTCACCTTCCAACCTCTGGGTTTCTGTTTGGGCGCAATACTTCTTACGCATTATTCCTTTCAACTTATCCCAAGTCAACGCGTATGCTGTAGTTAGGCCCATTATTCGAACCTGAAGATTCCACCATAATCGAGCTCCATCTTGAAACAACTCAGTAACGTATGGGACTTGTTGTTCTGGCGTACAACCACTCATTCGAAAGATGGATTCCATACTTTCAATCCATTTCACAAAAGCTATGGCACCCCCAGTGCCGTCGAACTTCGGAGGCTTGTAATTGAGGAAGTGCCAGTAGGAACAACCGTTATTTTCTGAGGTGCCTCTGCTAGGTCCGGAGCGTAGGGCCTCGTGCTGTGCGATAGCTGCAGCAATTATCTTTTGAAGTTCCGCCCCTGAGGTGGGCATGCGCATTTCGCATCTTGGTGGCATTTTCTAAAAGATGTTTCATGTAGGTTAGGTCATAGCAGGTGAAACGTACATATGTATTCAACAATATCAGCACTTAACATCTCATGTTATAAATAAATCAGCCACATAACATCCCATGTCATAGAACATAAACAATAGATCACTGCGATTGCATTGCCACAAATCGAGACCAGAATGTAAGGTTTACAGGTACCCAACTGTATCATACAACATTAATGACTTAGTAGGGGATGACCCTAGGCAAGTCATGCGATCGCTGGACATGTTCAGGAATCTCTGGTTCGTCCATTTTCAAATTCCAGGACTCTATCTCAAGCTTCTTAATTCCAATCTTAGAACCACATTTCTCCTCCATCATTTCCTTGAGCTCATCCCAGCTCAGTGCATAAGCAGCATCTGTGTCAAGGGCCTGAACCTGATGGTCCCACCATGAGAGTGTGCCGTCTAGAAATGACCCCGAGGTAAAGGTATCACTCTGTTGGGGCGAACAGTTAGTCTTTCTTAGAATGGAGTCAATCTTTTCGGACCAACGAACAAATGCAATGGCGCTACCTGTTTCGTCTAAGTTCAAAGGCTTGCAGTTTGGAACTGCTTATAGGTGCGGTCAGCTGGGGGGTTATTTCTAGTAGTGCCATTGCTGTGCTAAAAGCGGAGAGCTTTATGTCGTGCAATTGCCTGTGAGTTGCGTTTTTGCAGCTCGGCTTCTATCCTTGGCAACATACTGGTGTTTGTGTCATGCCTGGGTGGCATCTTCTTCTGCCGAAATGGCATGAAGTGGGTTAGACAACTTTCCAATTGTCTATGAGATACATAGCACCATAAGCCATCATGTACTCACCCAATTTTACACATAAATATACTCAATGTATGGGTGGGGAAATAAATTTTCCGAGCCTTCACATAGGCTTGCCAATATGGCTTGTTGCTTGAAATAGAATGAACTCGAGGCTTCATCGCCTTGGTCATTCGTGTTCGAGTTATTTCCTGCTACATTGGTTTTCATTAGCTTGACCCGCAGAGTCCACCAGGATTTTTGTGCACTACAAGTCGTTATTACGTGGGCCCCCGTAATAATAAATTGTCTTGCACAGTTACCCCAAATTTTCTCTCGTCCAAGCAGATGATCAATCAAGGAGCAACAGCAGGTGCATCGGCATGAACAGGGTCATGCTCCAATGCGGTGTTAGGATCAACGCCTGGCTTAGGGGCCACGGCTGGCTCCGGATCAACAAACTCCATCTCAAAATCAGCTGGATCAACCATCACAGAGGGTTACAGGATCCTCCAAGGGCTGGTCTAAGTGTATGACTCAAGGTCATGGTCTGGATCAAAACCGGGTGGAAGAACAAGATCACCCTCAATACTGTGATCAAACTCAAAGCTGTGTGCGGGAACCGGTGCAGCTGATGATGTCGTATCAGGGTCGGCGTCGTGTGAATGGTGCTGCACTCCCTGTATATGCGAAAATGCGGATGTCAGGAACTCAAATGAGTCTGGGACAGGGGAATGGGCATGAGTTTCCCCTGCAGGAGCGTTCGCAAGCAGTAGGCTAATACCAGCAACAATAGGGCCTCGCCCTCGAATGGGTCCTCCTCTAGTAGATCGTTATCGTCGTCAGAGGCCACGTCGGGGGGCATATCAACAATGGGATAAGCGGCAAGGGGCACAGGAACAGGGATCACCACGAGTGGCAAATTCCCAACAAGATGGCCATCAGTAGGCTCTGCTACGACATCAGGCAGCGTAAAAGGGGCTGAAAGTCGTCATCGTCTGTGCCGGTAGTATCGGAAATGTACACCTCGTGCTCCGATGAAACTATGTCGTCTGATACTATGGCCATGGGATTCGTAGTGTCCATCTTTCTAGTACATGATGAAAACATGACGTTTGTAACACAAACACATATACGTATAATAATCAATCATATATTCATATAAACATGTAAGTCAACAATAAACAATCAAATAATTCTCCTAGTCCCACTAGCCTCCCAGTCTCCTAGACTGACATTCCTAGTCCCACTAGCCAAATTCTCCCAGTCTCTAAGACTGCTCTATCATCTACCTCGACCTCTCAGATCGAGCCTCGGCCTCCAAGACCGAGCCTCAGCCTCCAAGACCGAGCCTCAGCCTCCAAGACTGAGCCTATTCTCCCTAGTCTCACTAGCCTTCTACCGCGATCTTTTAGATCGAGCCTCGGCCTCCAAGACCGAGCCTCAGCCTCCAAGACTGAGCCTACTCTTCCTAGTCTCACTAGCTATCTACCTTGATCTCTCAGATCGAGCCTCGGGCTCCAAGACCGAGCCTCAGCCTCCAAGACTGAGCCTAAAAATAAATAAATAAAATGTGCTCAACATTTGTTTGTAAAAACGTTTTGGATCTGGACTTAAGTGGTATGCAGTAAAAATGTTTTCGTGAGAGCCCTAGTGATCATAGTCTAGACTCGAGAAGGAATCCTAGTTCGCTATGATCAGAGCTCTGATACCAAGCTGTCACACCCTGGCTTTGCGGAAGCGTGGTTAATTTGGTGTGACTTCTTAATACCATAGCTTAACCATAACAAAGCTATATGAATAAAATCATGCAAGATCATCCATTTAATTAAGTTTTAAAATCTGAAAACAACAACATTGTTTTAACGGAACATACCCTAACAACATAAACATTGTTCAACAAACATAAACATCAACAAACACAGTTTAAGGACTGTGACTTGTCCAGGAAAGAGTCACATTCCCTAAACCCGGATGACCTCGTACTAGTGCAGCGGGAAAACGTGCCATGCCGTGCCAGATCCTTTAATTCCCTGAAATACATGTAAGTTGAAAAGTCAACAATAATGTTGAGCGAGTTCATGTGTAAGTGGGTAAATAAACCTTTGTATTTATCAAAATCCTGGTATGTAGCAAATAAGGAAAAAGAGATCACCAATGGTTTGCAAGGCCATTGATATGTGTGAAATGCAAGTAGGAAGGCTCAAACCTAGCAGATTTATGCGCCGGGTACAAAGTCATCCCGAGGTCCGTTATGCTGGGCCTGGGACTGGGCTCGCTACACCCATATAGATCTATCGCTCCTGCCCCTCGGTCCTACCCTGAGGATTAATGACCTCAAGTTTCCGCCTACCCATTCACATGATCTAAGTAGCAACCCTCCTTACGCTAACCATACCATGTAAGAAATATTCGTAATCATAGTAACACGTATTTCACCCCCGCAGTTTAGAAAACAGAAAACAGTTAAGAGAAAAGGGGGACATGAACTCACAACGGTGCGTCTCTACCAAGTATGTCTCCGAATGCAAGCAGCTGTGCAACGACCTACAAGTTCTAACTCTATTAGACGGACGGCCGTGCCTTAGCTTTATGGTTTACGTTTTAGGAAAATAGTTAGACAACTATTTCATGTTTACATTCCGTATATACTTGGTAATTATTTTCCTTCCCAAGGATGGGGGATTTAATACATGTGCGTTCGAATTATATCATTAAGTCTCACTTAATATATATTTATTTCCAATCCCAAAATATAAATATTTTTCTCAAAAATATTATATTTTTACTTTACAAAAATTTTCCCAAAACAATACTTTGTCAAATATTCGCGTGAATGAATATTTCCGTAAATTGCGTAAGTTACGTTTTAACGATCGAGTGGTAATAGTAATTACCGGTGTAACTTATATGATTATCGTGAAAGCGTTCGTATTATTTTGGATTTGTTACGTTTGATAATATTATTTTTACCCTAAAAACAATATTATATATACTTCACAAAATAATGACAAATAATGTTGTGAAAAATATATTTACTAAATACATATTTATCACGTTTAATTTTGTGAAAATCCCACCTCCGATATTTTGTAAACAAAGTCGTGGCGAAACTTATATATTTTGAAAACATGTCAAAAAGTATTTCTAACACTTATGGTGAAAATAATTCTAAGTGTTAGGTTTTTGGAAAAATTTCGCCAGAGTTTCCTCTGTAACTGGAGGTGGCCACGCTTTCAAGCGTATCATTTTCTTTTACAAATCAATTCAACAATTTTCTTATTCAATCAAAACAACGTTCAACACAACAAACTAGTTAATATATATGTAAATCGCATAAATCACATGAACTTGTGATTTACTCAAAAATACGAAGTAAATCTCGTTACTTTTAGCGGATCTTAATATAAATTAGTCCGGTTTCGTAAAAACCCCGTTTTTATAGAAAGTCCGTCTTTACATCTTCTTGTAAATTTTACAAAAATAGTTATTTTGTCGAAACTTTGCGTTACACAAGTGTTTACACACTTGTGTGTTCTAAAAATCATACTTATTAGTGTAAGATCCGTTTTTAGGAAACATGATTTCCTTGATTCTTGGTTCTTTGAAAATACCACTTGTAGATCCGTAGATCTACAAGTTTTAAACACCATTTCACAAGTAAAAACGCTTTTACACAAGTTCATGATTCGTGTGTGGTAGAGTTTCATCCTTTAACCCTTGCTTCATTCAAAACAACCCTATGTCATGATTCATGATCATAACCAACCCGGGTTAAATGATGATCTGAGCTACCACAACATAGATCGGGTCCAAATAACCACACAAATCAATTACTACAACATTTACACATCATATGAGCTTTTAACCATCATTATTTGTGTTTTTAGTAGTCTTTAAAGCATCATCTTGTAAGATTTCGAGTTTTAACCGTTACACATCATATTAACCACTTCAAAATAGTTCGAGAAGGTGTTTTAAGTAACATACCACTAGCTCGAGGCTAGGGAAGAATCTAAGCGCAAATAGGGTGGATAAAAGCAAGAGAATGAGGTCCTTCAAGCTCCGAGTGCACCAAGCCTTCTTATGCGGGATCCTTGACACTTGTATGTTGTTGGAATGTGATGAACAAAATCGAAAATGGATGGATGTATATGGGGAGTGTTCGGCCGAAGCCTATAGAGAGGGAAAGAGAGGTGTTTTGTGTGTGGTTGTGGAGTGAAAATGATCTTGTGTAAAGGCTTGTTACTTATAGACATTCATAAAGTTAAGATCCAATGGTTCTAGTGTCTTAAAGATATTAAACATTCTTGATTAAAATAATCAAAGAGGACAAAGTGTGTCCCCCCCTAGTTGGGGACGGTTTAGTGGGGGGGGGGGTGGTTCTAGTCCAATTCTAACCATTAGTTAGCTTAAAGTTAGGTTAAGTTAGTTAGTTAAGTGCTTAACCCGGTTAGTTGTGCGTTGTGTTTTATAGCGGGTGTTAGGGTATTCGGGGACCCTAACTGGCTCGGAAAAAGGCAAATAATATTAATGACAATATTTTTATGTTCCGGGTAAAGTCCGGTTGTTCGGTTGGATAGTAATCCGTTAAAGTGCTTAACAAAGCTTTTAAGTGTCGTTAATACCCTTTTTAGTGACACAACTTATTCCCGACACTTTGGAAAGTGTCTAGTAATATTTTTCTCATGTTTTGGCACTTTATTAGTTAACCAAATGATGAATTTTTGGTTAATGTGCTGAATTTTGTGCTTAGTGTATGTTTTAGGCACATTCAGTCATTGTAACTTATTCCTAGAGACGCAGTTCTACAACCCTTGTATCCCTACACTCACTATGGGTGTAGTGAAATATTTCTGGCTCATACAGGCCTTAGAGGCAATATCTGCCTGATGCTGGCTTATCAGCATGTTCAATAGGTTATCCGTTCATAGTGCT
The DNA here is from genome assembly GCF_002127325.2 of Helianthus annuus. Classification (NCBI taxonomy): domain Eukaryota; kingdom Viridiplantae; phylum Streptophyta; class Magnoliopsida; order Asterales; family Asteraceae; genus Helianthus; species Helianthus annuus. Next base: position 150,062,075 of record NC_035444.2, on the reverse strand, counting down.
ACTGTGCTTTTGTGCATCATGTTTGTCACTAAGGTTCAGCATGTAAATAATGTAGTGACGGTATGTAAAGTATGATGCATGAATATACAAGTATCAGAAATCAAGTAGCAGTTCATCAGTAATTTCAAGCAAGCACAGTAATTAAGCAGTAATTAATTATTAATTAAACCGTACGGATACCTGATTTGGTGAGGGTTGTCACATTCTCCCCCCGTTAGAAAAATTTCGTCCCGAAATTTTAAGTTCTGCTTGTAGAAGCAGGGTTCTTAGGAAATAGGTGGGGGTATTTCTCTTTCATCCGGTCCTCACGTTCCCAGGTGTATTCAGGACCATGTCTGGCATTCCAACGAACCTTGACGAGCTTGACACTGCTCCGACGGGTCTTGTTCACTTTCCAATCCGTAACCTCAACGGGTTCTTCAACAAAGTGGAGCGTGTCGTCAACATGAATTTCGTCGGTAGGAATGACAATGGTATCTTGCGTTGGACTCTTCCTCAAATTTGATACGTGGAACGTATCGTGAACACCATCCAGTTGGCAGGTAAGTCCAGCTTGTATGTTACGGACCCAATTCTTTCCAGAATTCTGAACGGGCCAATATACCGCGGAAATCCCTTTCGTTAATATCATCGACCAACTGCTCAAAATCCCTTTCATTTATCGGGTTCGCATTCGACACAACACAACAAAAAATAAATTCAAAAAACAGTGGCCTGATACGCATCGTATAGACCTATACGATGCGTATCAAGCCCGCCGCCAGACATAACCTGCACCTGTCAGTCTGCCATGTTTTTTACTTTATTCAATACGCATTGTATAGGCCTATACGTTGCGTATTGAATTGAAAAAGTGTGCAGATAGACAGGGGGTGTGCCACTAGAAAATCCCTTTAGTAAAGTGTAAATGAACAAGGTTACACAATGGCTTAGAGCATTCACATCCCATCCATCATTTTTTACACTATAATTTAACTGAAAATTCGGTCAAGCTTGTACGGGAGGAAATTCGAGTGAATACAAATGTACCGGGTGCTGACAATGTGGCTATGATTTGGTGCGAGTGGGCAACTCCGAAGGCAAACATGCTTGTATGGTGGGCTTTAGCCCGAAAGATCCCAACTAAGGTTGAGTTACTAAAAAGAGGTGTACAAGTCGGAAGTGACATATGTCCAAGGTGCGATACGAGAGTGAAACAGTGGATCATTTATTAGTAACATGTCAAGCAGCTAAGTCAGTTTGGTGGCCAGTAGGAAAGTGGATTGAGGTGCCAAAGGTCGCATTTTGCACTTCGGTTCAGGAGATTATAAAGGTAGTGAATGATCAGTTTTGCTCAAGTATTAGAAGGAAGTCTATGCTTGTAGTTGTGATAGCGCCCAAAGGTGGGGCATTATTCTTGTAGTTGGCTGACTAGGACTACACGTGGCGGACAACGCCAAGGGTGGGGCATTATTCACTATAACCACTACGCATGGTCCTATCTCTCGATAAATGGCTTAAATTCGATGTAAACTTATTTTAGTGTCTTTTGTTGGCGGTTTGGTGTATGTTATTCCCCTCCTAGTGTCTTGCTAGCCGGGTGTTTTTCGTTTTGGTGGAATAAAAGTGGATCCTTGGTCTGTTGAAAAAAAATTAATTGAAAAAATATTTCTCATTTTAAAAAAACTCTCAAATCCTATCCATTTTTTTTTTATTTTTATCATACTAACAAACACTTATTTTTCTTATATTTTTCGTTTTTATACACTCGCAATAATTTGTTTGATAATGAATATTTAAAAATTTAAAGATGGTTATATCACTTTTACATTTTTAGCTTAAAAAAGAATCTTTTAACATCTGAGCCCCTAACGTCTTTTTTTTCTAACCCTTTTGGCCCCTAAAAGTAAATGGATGGGGTTAGTGTTAGGGGCCAAAAGGGTTAGAAAAAAAGACGTTGAGGGCTGAGATGTTAAAAGATTCTTTTTTGAACTAAAAGGATAAAAGTGATATAACCACATGAGCCAAAATCGTAATTTACTCTTTTATAAATTTAAAGTTACTGTAACAATGCAGTATGTTTTTATAAGATTTATTTAAAAAATTGAAAGATGGTGGATGTTTTGATGGATGAATTGTTTTATAACTATCGTTGTGAGAGCTGTAGTGCATTTTCTGTTTACTTATTCTTATTTGGATTTGTGAGGTAATTTGTTTTTAACAAGTCAAAAACACTTTTTTTAATGCAATACACATTATTTTTATAAAGACAAATTGGATTTTAAAAATTATGGTTGGAAATAACCCACATTGACAATGTGAACAATAACACACATAGGTAAGATTAAATATATTTTTTATGTTATATTTAATCTAGTAGCCATTATAATCATTTATATTATACAGATCAAAATATATAACAACCTATTAATTAATTAGTTGGTAATTGTTGATGGGCCTAATTACCCTTATTAACTAATTAGGGTTTCCTCTTGGGTGCATATATAAGGAGACTTATGTAGAGGTTCTAGGGTTAGACACATAACCTAATTACTCTCATAATATCAATCGACCTCCTCTCATCAACCGACCACCCTATTCGGTTTTCTTCATCACCATCATTAGATTGCACCCTAAGGAGGAACCAGATCAAGCTGACAATCATGTTAAACAGTGTTGTTGCATCTCCATCTGGATTCTCTGCTGGCCTGTACTGATGCAATCAAAGGTAGGTTTTCATGTTTTCCTTTATGTCTAAACAGAACTGATCAACATGTGGTATCAGAGCATATGTTGATTAATCAGTTCTGTTTTCGTATCCATTAATTCTGGGATTGAAATCATGAAAACAGAAATTTTGAATAACTTCATAATCATAACCGCCGGTTTCGAGTCATGACCCGAAATCATTGTTTTCGGAAAAGAATGTTAAATCAATGACACGAAATCGTAATAGTTAAAATCAACAAATCCGAAATCTGTTTTAGAAGCCTTAATTTTCAGGTTTTGGGTTCCCGAATTATTATTTTATTTTTTAGGGTTCATCATGTGTTCTTAGAAAATTCGAAATTCCTTTATGTTTTGGAATATGATTTGGATTATTGAGTGTTTTTCTATGTTTTGATTTGTTTTAACTATTAAAAATTTTCGAAAAACTGTTATTAGATCAACAGATAAAATTTTCGAAATATTTGATGAAATTAGATCATCACTAAAACAGGAAACCATATTTCAAAATCCCTAAGAATTCGAATTTTCAGTTATGCTTTTACATTAACAGCTGTTAACAGGAGTTTCGAGATCACTTTTAATGACCCGAGACCAAGATCTCGACTCGAGATCACAAGGTCTCGACTCGAAATCATAAGTGTTCTCAAATCTTTATAACTCGAGACCATAAGGTTTCGACTCGAGACCACTAAGGTTTCGACTAAGGGCTTTAATCTTCACAACTCAAGACAATGGTTGCGACTCGAGACCTCATCACTGAGTTGAGATCTCATAAAACACAGCAGTCGAGACCATGATTATGACTCGAGACACTGAGGTTGCGACTCGAGACCTTAATGAGTCAAGACCTCATAATGTTTCAAGATAAGTCGAGACCTGACTCGAGATCTCACTCGAGACCTCATAACTGAGTCGAGATCTCACTCGAAATCTCATCACTTTAGGCTGTTTAATGTGAACTAACATTTAGCTCGGGGCTCCGCCCCGAACCCCATGTAGGGGGCACGCTGTCCCCTTGCATCAACAGGTGGTTTGATATTAAAAAATTGGTTTTTGTAAATACTTAGTTAATTAATGAGGATCAAATAATGTTTTACAAAACCAAAATGGCTTTACTTGAATGAGCTTTTGATGTATCATTTCTGGCCAAAGCTAATTTGATACATCTACTTATCGTTCCAGTATTACGAAAGCTATGTTAAGTGTGCATTACAAATGTGAATGTCTTAATATCTGGCCAAAGCTGATTTAATTCTTTCATGTATAGCATACTTAACAAGTGCATAACTAAAGTGATTGTCTCATTTCTGGCCAAAGCTGATTTGTCACGATTACTTTGCACACATGCTTAAATGATTACACTTCTGGCCAAAGCTGATTAGTCTTCGTTTAAGTAGAACTTTAAATAAGTCTATTATTTTGATGTTAGTAATAGACATATCACAACATCTTCACATAATGATCCTTATATCAATGATCATTCATTAATTTTATGATCATTTCGTCTGCCTTATCTTTTTAGTACCCATAATTTTAATCACTGTAATTTTCTTCTATAAATCTATATCTCATCCACTCTAATTCCTAAATCTAATATGTTTTGCTTTACTTAAAGTTTCTATAAGAATTAGCTCTTAAATTGAATCCTTGATTATCCCTATAATCCTACTGCTCTCTTCTGATAATGATTACTACAGAAGAAAAATAGAGCATGATTAATAGGACAAATCGAACATGATGTCTCTTATTATAATCAAGATCTCTCTAAACATAAATGCGATCACTAAAAGGTTATTCTAGATTAGGTCTTTCCTAAGACTAATCTATTATTGTGGAATGATCACAAGAACTCCTAAGATGCATGCCTTCATTTAAAATTCTAAACTATAAAGTTAAGTGGTACATGTGAATAAATTATAATGCACAATCTCATGACCCATTAAATTAAGGGCTTAGCTTAAGCATGGAAATAAGTACATTTTTCCAGTACATTACATACTAAGATTTTCACTTGTATAATTTGATGCCTTACAAATCAACTATAACACTCAAAGTACCAAAGTATAATGAGTGTGTTGATAAGCAACATATGTACAAAGAAATAAATGTTTGAAGCTGGAAAATAAATTGTTACTCACCTTACAACCACTTAAACTTTAAAAGAGGATTGTTTTAAGGTCCATGGTCAAAATACAAGTACAAAATTCCAACTCTAAGGTTCTTCAAAGGAGAATCTCACTGCATGATTTTGCCATTAGACTAGGCATAAGCAACGAGAGTATCTATTATTCAAAAGAACAGTTGGATAAGTTAATTAGGTAGTCACTTACTAATGATATTTAAGTCTGCTAATTTTAATATTCCAATTAACACATGATTAGTTGACTCTAGTTCCATACGTTTCATTACCAGAACTAAAGAAATAACTAACATGAGAGTTAGTGACAAAATTAAAAGTTAAGGCTATAAGAACCATAATAAGCAGTCTTCTAACAACGCCTTTCGATACCTTACATATTCTGAAGATTAATCAGAATATAGTATCATAATTAAGAAGTGTTATGAAGGTTGTGAGGTTCGCATAGTCAGCTTAAAGTCACACTTACCTTAAACTCTCATCTTATTTGTTCTCAATATCTGGGTAGAAACATTATTAAGATGGAACTAGATGATACCTTACACTTTCACAACTTTTGTCATCATGTAAATGAGAATTTGACAAAAGGAAAATGAGACCTATAAATTTCATCCATTATAACCGAAATTCATGAGAAATCATGACATGGTTAATGAGGATGATTTATTTTATCTAATCTCATTCTAACTGAGTTTAAATCATGACGTTACAACCCTAAATATTACTTGGCTTAAGGAATAAGTATGGGTCCATCATAAGTCATTCGTGGAACTTATTCCAAAGGGAATATTCAGACATAATTCATTTATCATTTAAAAGACTATCAACTTGTATCTAAATTTTGTCGTATATGGCCCACGGTCTTAGAAGAAATCTATTCATACATATACTTAATAAGATTTCTATTAAATATGTCCCTAAAGTTTCTTATGATATCTGAACATTAAAGAAATCAAATAAAGTCTAACATATATGTGATAGGTTTCCACGTTACGTAGCTCATTGAAACTTCTCTTGTAGCATTCTAGAGATATTAAAGATCAGTGGGAGCATTAAGTGTCTTAATAATAACTTGCAATAGTTGCAAGAGGTGGGGAGTGAAAACTTTATATTACTTCAATTTACACCTCTTGTACAAGACACCACTCCATCACGACACTGTTCCATCAAAAACTTGTCTCCTTAAAATCTAATGTTACTCTTACAAAAGTTTCATTGTTGCTTAATTGTGGGCACACTTAGATTTCTTACCTAAACTAACATAATCCTCAACAAGAGAAATCACAACGACTAACGTCATTAACTCGTCTCTCTATTAGAATTTGTTGGTCGTTAAATATTGACCCTAAGACCATGGGGTATGGTGGGGCTTGGGTTGGGGCTTGGTTGACACGTGGAATGGGGTGGCAGACATGGGTTAAACCCACATTCAACACGGTATGGTGGGGCGTGGGTTTGGTGGGCTTCGTGGGCTGACCGGCTGGGCTGACCCGCTGGGCTGACCCAATATTATTTAAAAAACAAATTTAATTTTTTTAATATTTTTAAATAAAGAAAATTACAAAAAAAAAAATTCCTAACTTTTATATTTGTTTTTTATCTCTTCTCTCAACGCCAAGACTAGTTCTAACTCGTCACCCTGTAGGTGATCAATCGGCTGGGATAGAATTTTCAAATCATCCCGTCTTTGTTTCAGGGCATCTCTAGCGGCATCTCTAGCTTCTTTGCTCCTTCGTATTTCAGCCCTTTATTGTTGGAATACGTTGAATGTATCCAACTTGCATGAAATGTCATCCAACTGGTCACTGTATATTCCCCTACGCGAGCCAGAACTCCCAGCTGAAGGCGATGCCGTATCAGATCTAGATTTTTGAGCACGCCTTCTTGAGGCATTTCTTCCATGCTCAGGCCGGTTTGGGCTTGGCGAATCATCCAAAAGGTCCTCAAACTCTTGATCTCGTGCATCAGATTGGGCTTGAGACGAGGCCCTTAACCTTTTGGAAGACGAGTTAGTTTCGCTACCAATGGGGACAGTCGCCCACTTTGGATGGAATTTACAAATCTCCCAACAATGCATGAAACGGAAGTCGGTCTTCATATTTGATTTGAATGCGACCACTGCATTTGTCAAAATGTCGGCTTCGGTTTCACCACTTTTAGGGTTTTGCTTTGCTTTATTTAAAAAACCACTAAATTTTGTAAGTTGGGAGCTTATCTCGCTCCACTTTGAGGATAAGCTATCGTTTTCACGATAAGTCTCCCTACCCATTTCTTCATGGAATAGTCTACTAACTGATTCCCACAGGGCGGTTCGATGTTGCGAATTTCCTATTTTAATAAAAAATATTAATATATTACAAACTTATATAAAAAATAACCATTCCATTAATATAAACAAAGGTTAAGAATACCTAAAGTTGAATGTTGAGATTGTTCACACCAAGTCCTCGCCAATGCAACTTCTTTAGCATAGACCCATTTCTGTTGTTTTTGTTTGGCGGTTTCAACTACTTTATCCTCCTCGGTTTTTTTCTTATGACTTCTTTTTTTGATGGGTTTCGATGCGGAAGGACCATCATTGGGTGGTTGAGTTTCGGGAACGGATTCGTTTTGTGAAAGGTCGATGGAGGTTGGTGAAAGGTCGATGGGCGATTGTGAAAACAGGGTAGGTATCGAATCTTCGGTGAGTGGGAAGTTAGTAAACACACGATTCCCGATATATGATGCATAACTCGCCATGTCAGGCATAGGAGAGTGTATGAAAAATGGACGAGCTATTGGACGAGTGGGTGGTGGGCTAGGATTATTTTCTTGGAATCCATACGGGTTGCTCGGGTCAAAAGGACGGTTGCAAGGATGCATTTTTTCGTTTTATAGAAGTAGAATTGAAGATGTATAGAAGATGTGGTTGAATGTAGTAAAAAATGGAAGAAAAAATGTGAGTTTTATAGTGAAAAAATGGAAGAAATTTTTTTTTTAATATAGCTGTTGGCCAACGGCTAGCCCAACGACTCTTTTTTTTGGCCATACACAGCCCGCCATGTCACCTTGCTCCCCCGCCCCACGCCCGGCTTGAAACCCAAGCACCAAGGGCCACGCCACCAACCCAAGCCCACCCGGGGTGGTGCCTTGGGCGTTTTCCCCCAACCCAAGCCCCATACCCCATGGCCTAAGCATGCTGAGTTCCTAAAGATTTCTAAGGTCAGTGGGAGCAGTCAAAGTCCTTATCATGATTTGCAAGGAATACAAGAGGCGGGGGGAAAAGTGTCATTAAATTTCACTCCGAATTTAACTCCGATTACACATCTTATACACCATACTGCACCAACTCTTATAGACTTAGAATCCTGAAAATGATAGTAACCTAACCAAGAGCTAATCCATAAAACTAAAACTTCTAATGAACCCAATAATCAACTCAGGAGGTCATCTAGATTTAAAAACCTACTAACTTTGATGATTACATAACCTCCCTAACTGAAGTTGAAATGGATTTTGGAAATGTTTACTGATCCTATCTCTTCAAATTAAGCCAATAGTGTCAATTAATCTTCTAAATGGAATAAAACAGTTTTCTAGTAAAACTGATTTTATGTGTTCGCATAACGTTTGGGATTTGATTGAATTACCTAAGAGTGTTCATAACTAAACCAAATCCTAATATAAGCGTTAAGACACTCAGAAGCATGATTGATTGTCAAAGGTTGTACTCAGGAAGAGATAAATTATTAAAGAATCTTTATTACATATCTAACAAAAGATTTCTTTGAGGATCATCACTGTTCTAGTAGCTTATTATAGTTTAAAGCTACATTAGATGAACATTAAAAACAATTTTCCCTAACAATTGGCTGACACATTTACATGTTCATAAAGCAACCTGAAAGTTCTAACCTTAAGGTTAAAGAACACTTTATTTGTAAGGCAATAAAATCCATATATGGGTTAATGCAAACATCATAATGTGATGAAATCTTAAAGTAATTATTTTCATCAAGAATCAAGTGGATTAATGTACCTACCTCAAAATGAGTGGGAGCAACTAAGATAAACTTGTCTATATAGATGATATTCTTTTGACAAGTATATGTTACATAAGTCAAAGCATTGTTAACATAAACTTTCATATAATAGATCTCAGAGATATCTCTTATGTAATAGATATCATAACATACCGAGATAGACTTTGGATGATAAACGATCATATCTATATCTCCTATTTATTGTTAGGGCTGGATTTTTATGACCCATGATCCTTACATGTGATCCTAACAAGTGATCCTTACTTCTTTGGCAGATAGTGATCCTCAGAGGAGCTCCAGGATCAGGATCACGGATCATCCTAAGGATCCTCACACTAACGATTGTTCTCTTTGGATTAAATGTTGTTTTGCAGGAATTACGAGTTGGACTTGGTCTTAGCAACGTAAACAAGGAATCTATCACGCTAATTTTGCACATGCATAATCAAAGATGGACGTTATGAAGAATATGGAAACTCAGCACAATTTAAGGGCGATTATTTAGGCTAAATTTACTTCTATTTCTAAAGGGGTAACGAGCTAGTAGTTAGGTGATTTGCCTAAAATAGAACCACACACACTTGTATAAATGGCACTCTTGAACATTCGGAAGACACAACACACTTCCCACACGCTTTAGCATACGATACTATAGTGATCCTTGTACCTAGCCCGTTACCATCCGAAGTTGTAACCATTATTTGTTATATTAAAGTTTGGTGATCGGTAGTTTCCATCACCCGAGGTTTTTTATGCCGGAGATCATTGATCAAGGGCTTTTTCCTCGTATAAATCCTTGTGTCACTTGTGCATTTTACATTTGAGTGATCCTTCACTTTGTTCATCGTACCAAGCATCATTCCCCGTTTACATAAAGTTTGGTTGCATTATCTTTAAGTGATTTTTGACCAAAACAGTTTGGCGCCCACCGTGGGGCAATTGGTGCTTCATTCATAAGAAAATTTTTTCTGTTGGTGATCATTTTGGAAGTGTAGCATGGCTTCATCGTTGAAGAATACTTCCACAGCGATGTCTGCAGTCAATTCATCTAATGGCATTCCACCTTTGCCTCCACCACCACCTGGATCTCAGAAAAATGCTGAGAAGAGACCAACTCCCATCTCCTCTAAACCATCATCTTCTGCTCTAACTTCTTCTGTTCCCAGTACTAGTGATATATTTTCTTTGATTTTGCAGATGAGGGATCGTATGCAGCAGCAGGATGAAACTAATGACAGGATCCTCAAGGAAATCGGAGATCTCAAAAGGCAAAAGAAAACGACAGAGGATCATTCCCCACTCATGCCCAAATCTTTGAATTTTGATACCCCGATGATTACTTCTCAGCCGTCAGAGGTCCCAAACATTCAACATACTGATGGATTAAGAGAAGTGCATTTCGGCCCAGCAGCAATGACTCAGGCATCAGGATCATATTTCCAACCGGCAGGATCCTACACACAGCATATGGGATCCTTCATGAGCTTAGGATCCTCCTTTGTTCCAGGATCATCCCAGGTTCAAGGATCCTCCTTTGTTCCAGGATCATCCCAGGTTCAAGGATCCTCCTTTGTTCCAGGATCATCCCAGGTTCAAGGATCCTCCTTTGTTCCAGGATCATCCCAGGTTCAAGAATCCTCCTTTGTTCCAGGATTGTCCCAGGTTCAAGGATCCATTCAGATACCAGGATCCTTGAAGAATTTGCAAACAGGAAGTCTAGATGTCCATCAAGGAGATTTTATTCCAATGCAAACCATTGCTTCCACTGGTCCCTCCATCATCCCAGAATCCCTGCAACATGGATTCACATCCAATGTTCCTAATTTGAACCCGATGGGAGGTAACACTTTTAATAATTCTTATACCACTAACCATGGATTCATGCAGGATACAGGTATCAATCATGCTATGGCCAGAGAACTACAAAAACTGAAGGATATGATATCAAGTGTTCCAGGGGTAGTCAAACCTATCCCGGAGATTGCAGATGGAAGCCATAAGGTATCTCTTTTTGCACCACCAATCTGTGATGCTGAGATACCCAAAAGATTCCATATCCCTACTATGAGGCTGTATGATGGTACAACGGATCCTGAGGAACACATAGCACAATACATGGAGAGGATGGAGATCAATCCTATTCCAGAAAGGTTAAAGGAAGCATGCTTGTGCAAGGGATTTGGATCCACTCTTACTGGATCAGCTCTTAAATGGCTGCTAAGTCTTCCCCTATACTCTATTACTTCATTCGCTAATTTAGTTAACTTATTCAATAATCAATTTTCTTGTAGTAGAAAATTTGAACGATTGACTAGCGATTTATATAGGATAACTCAGGGTCATAATGAATCATTAAGGGATTATATAACCTAGTTTAGTAAAGAGTCCTTGGATATTCCTAACTTGGATGTGGCCACAGCTGTTGAGGCCTTCAAGATGGGTTTACTTAAGGATTCATTGTTCTATGATGATCTTGTTATGACACCATGCAGGAACCTAGACGAAGTAAGAACTCGGGCACTCAGGTTCATCCGGTTAGAGGATGACAAGAGGATCCAGGAGAGACAAGTAGGATCCTCAAAACAAGAAAAGCAAGGATCCTCTTTCAAAAGCAACAGATTCAAATCCTATAACAGAACTGACAACCAGAACGTGCATGCTGTTGACCAAGAAGAGGATGATGAAGATTATCCTCCAATTTCTGAATACTGTTTTTCCGTTGATAACCATGAACTAATCCTTGCAATGCAGAATCTAGGAGAAAAAGCCAGATGGCCTAGAAAAAATGACAAACCAGCCGGAACTAAAGACAAATCGAAGTGGTGTGCATACCACGAGGATTTTGGGCATTTAACCGAAGAATGCATCGCGTTAAGAAAGGAAATTGGATATCTGCTAAGCAAGGGGCATCTAAAAGAGTTGTTGGGAAGAAAAAAGCAAAGGACTCAGGATCCTGAAAGGATCCCTGAGAAAGCTCCAGCTCCTCCGGCAGATGCACAAGTGATCAACTTTATTTCTGGAGGATCAGACATCTGTGGTACATCCTTCTCATCAGCTAAGAGGCATGCGAAGGAAGCTAAAATGGATAACGGAGAAAGACCTATTCGAACATCAAGTGTCTCGGAAGGAAGAGTGATAACCTTTGATGAGGATGATCGAGTTGACATCCAGGATCCTCATCATGATAGTTTAGTTATTACTCTCTTTATTTCTAACCACTTTGTCCGCAGGATCCTTATTGACGGAGGAAGCTCAGTAAACGTTATCCAGCTTGATGTTCTGAAGAAAATGGGTATCCCTGAATCAGATATCACACCAAGATCCTCCGTGCTTGTAGGATTTAGTGGCGAAACTAAGAAAACCCTGGGGGACATCAAACTCCCAATTTACGTGGAAGGATTACATAATTATCAGAAATTTTGTGTTATTGACTGTTTGTCTTGTTGTAATGTTATCCTTGGCAGGCCCTGGATACACGATATGAAGGCAGTCCCATCCACCTACCATCAATGTGTGAAGCTCCCTAGCCCATGGGGAATAATCAAGATCGATAGTGATCAACAGGAGGCTAAGGATTGTTACACCTCATCAATGAAACCAGCCTCGAAACCAAGGGAGCAATAGCAATTAAAGTATCCTCCAAGGGGTGTCTTGGAGGCAAGAGAGCAGGATGTGGACGAAATCCTCTTGGATCCTGATGATCCTGAATCCAAGATATACATCGGATCAGGGATCCTTGGTAAAATGAAAGAAGACATAGTATCCTTCCTCAAAAGAAGAAAATCTACCTTTGCATGGAAACATGAGGATATGACAGGTATATCTAAGGATATTATCACTCATAAACTTGGCATAGACAGGTCAGTTAAACCGATCCATCAAAAAAGGAGGAAGTTTGAACCAGAAAGAAATGCCATTATCCAGGAAGAGGTAGAAAGATTACTACGAGCAGGTATGATTAGAGAAGTGAAGTATCCGAAATGGTTAGCCAATGTGGTTGTTGTTCAAAAGAAAAATGGAAAGTGGAGGGTATGTGTCGATTTCACTGATTTGAATAAGGCATGTCCCAAGGATCCTTTCCCATTACCCCACATTGACTCCATGGTGGATGCAACGGCGGGTCATGAACTGTTAACCTTTATGGATGCATCATCTGGATTCCAACAAATCCAGATGGAACCATCTGACCAAGAGGATACGGCCTTTATGACCCCAACCGGTTTGTATTGTTATATTGCTATGCCTTTTGGATTAAGAAATGCAGGTGCAACATATCAAAGGATAGTGAATATGATGTTCAAAGATCAAATTGGACAAACTATGGAAGTGTACATAGACGATATGGTGGTGAAATCCAAAAAAGCTGAGGATCACCTAAGGGACTTGGAGGAAGCATTTGATATCCTTGATAACTATAATATGAAGCTTAATCCTTCAAAATGTCACTTTGGTGTTAAAGCAGGAAAATTCTTAGGATATATGGTAACCCAGAGGGGCATTGAAGCAAGCCCGGAACAAATCAAAGCATTGGTAAATATCAAATCCCCTGCCAACGCTAAGGATGTGCAAAGGCTAACAGGCAGGATAGCAGCTCTAAACAGATTCATATCCAAATCCTCAGAAAAGTGTAAAGAATTCTATGATATCCTAAGAAAGAATAAGAAATTCGAATGGACTGAAAAGCATGAGAATGCTTTACAAGCCCTAAAAGAATACATGTCCTCAGCCCCAGCATTGATGAAACCAGAAAAAGGAGATGTGTTATCCTTATTGTTAGGGCTGGAATTTTTATAATACATGATCCTTACATGTGATCCTAACCGGTGATCCTTATTTCTTTGGCAGATAGTGATCCTCAGCAGAGTTTTAGGATCAGGATCACGGACCATCATAGGATCCTCATGCTAACAGTTGCTTTCATTGAATTTAATGTTATTTTGCAGGGACATCTAGCAGGATCCGCTCTTAGCATCACAATCAAAGGACGCGTCTTTACAACTATAGCATGTGCTTAATCGGAGATGGACGTTGTGAAGGATATGGAAACTTGGCATGATTTAAGGGCGACAATTTAGGCTAGATTTACTTTTATTTCTAAAGGGGTAATGAGCCGATTATTAGTCTTTTTACCTAAAATAGGCCACTCACACTTGTATATATAACACTCTTCCCCATTCGGAAGACACACAACACAATTCTCACACGCTTAGACACACATTACGATAGTGATCCTTGTACTCAGCTCATTATCATCCGAAGTTGTAACCATATTTTGATATATTGAAGTTGGTGATCGGTAGTTGCCATCACCCGAGGTTTTATATGCCGGAGATCATTCATTGATCAAGGGCTTTTTCCTCGTATAAATCCTTGTGTCACTTGCATAATTCCTACTAAAGTGATCCTTTACTTTTTCAACAAACCAAGCATCATTCCCCGTTTACTTGGAGTTTGGTTACATTATCCTTGTGTGATTTTTGACCAAAACAGTTTGGCGCCCACCGTGGGGCAATTGGTGCTTCATTCATAAGAAAACTTTCTGCTCGGAATCATTTCAAAGAGTTACATGGCTTCATCATTGAAGAATACATCCACAGCGATGTCGGCAATCAATTCATCTACTGGCATTCCACCTTTGCCACCACCACCAGCTGGATCTCAGAAAAATGCTGAGAAGAGACCAACTTCTATCTCCTCTAAACCATCATCTTCTGCTCTAACTTCTTCTGTTCCCAGTACTAGTGATATATTTACTTTGATTTTGCAGATGAGGGATCGTATGCAGCAGCAGGATGAAACTAATGACAGGATCCTCAGAGAAATCGGAGATCTCAAAAGGCAAAAGAAAACGGCAGAGGATCATTCCCCACTAATGCCCAAATCTTTGAATTTTGATACTCCAATGATTACTTCTCAGCCATCAGAGGTCCCAGACATTCAATATATGGGTGGATCAAGAGGAGTGCATTTCAGCCCAGCAACAATGACTCAGGCATCAGGATCATATTTCCAACCGGCGGGATCCTACGCCCAGCATTTGGGATCCTTCATGAGCTTAGGATCCTCCTTTGTCCCAGGATCATCCCAGGTTCAAGGACCCTCCTTTGTTCCAGGATCATCCCAGGTTCAAGGATCCTCCTTCGTTCCAGGATCGTCTTAGATACCAGGATCCTCCCAGATGCCAGGATCCTTGAAGAATTTGCAAACAGGAAGCCTAGATGTCCATCAAGGAGATTTTATTCCAATGCAGACCATTGCTTCCACTGGTCCATCCATTATCCCAGAATCCCAGCAATATGGATTCACACCCAATGTTCCTAACTTGAACCCGATGGGAGGTAACACCTTAAATAATTATCTTACCACTAACCATGGATTCGTGCAGGATACAAGTATCAATCATGCTATGGCCAGGGAGTTACCGAAGCTAAAGGATATGATCTCAAGTGTTCCAGGGGTAGTCAAGCCTATCCCGGAGATTGCAGATGGAAGCCATAAGGTATCTCGTTTTGCACCACCAATTTGTGATGCAGAGGTACCCAAAAGGTTCCATATCCCTACTATGAAGCTGTATGATGGTACAACGGATCCTGAGGAGCACATAGCACAATACAGGGAGAGGATGGAGATCAATCCAATCCCAGAAAAGTTAAAGGAAGCATGCCTATGTAAAGGATTTGGATCCACTCTTACTGGATCAGCTCTTAAATGGCTGCTAAGTCTTCCCCCTTACTCTATCACTTCATTTGCTAATTTAGTTAATTTATTCAATAACCAATTCTCTTGTAGTAGGAAATTTGAAAGATTAACTAGTGATTTATATAGGATAACTCAAAGTCATAATGAATCATTAAGGGATTATGTAACTAAATTCAGTAAAGAATCCTTGGACATTCCCAACTTGGATATGGCCACGGCTGTTGAGGCCTTCAAAATGGGACTGCTTAAGGATTCATTGTTCTATGATGATCTTGTTATGACACCGTGCAGGAACTTAGATGAAGTAAGAACTCGGGCACTCAGGTTCATCCGGCTAGAGGATGACAAGAGGATCCAGGAGTGACAAGTAGGATCCTCAAAACAGGAGAAGCAAGGATCCTCCTTCAAGAGCAATAAATTCAAATCCTACCATAGAAATGACAACCAGAACGTGCATGCTGTTGACCAAGAAGAGGATGATGAGGATTATCCTCCGATTTCTGAATATTGTTTTTCTGTTGACAATCATGAACTAATCCTTGCAATGCAGAATCTAGGAGAAAAAGCCAGATGGCCCAGAAAGAATGACAAACCATCCGGGATTAAAGACAAGTCAAAGTGGTGTGCATACCACGAGGATTTCGGGCATCTAACTGAAGAATGCATAGCATTAAGAAAAGAGATTGGATATCTGCTAAGCAAGGGGCATCTAAAAGAATTGTTGGGAAGAAAAAAGCAAAGGACTCAGGATCCTGAAAGGATCCCTGAAAAGGCTCCAGCCCCTCCGGCGAATGCACAAGTGATCAACTTTATTTCCGGAGGATCAGATATTTGTGGTCCATCCTTCTCGGCAGCCAAAAGGCATGCAAAGGAAGCAAAAATGGATAATGGAGAAAGACCTATTCGAACATCAAGTATCTCGGAAGGAAAAACGATAACGTTTGATGAGGATGATCGCATTAACATCCAGGATCCTCATCATGATAGTTTAGTTATTACTCTCTTTATTTCTAACCACTTTGTCCGCAGGATCCTTATCGACGGAGGAAGCTCAGTAAACATTATCCAGCTTGATGTTCTAAAGAAAATGGGTATCCCAGAATCAGACATCACACCAAGATCCTCCGTGCTTGTGGGATTCAGTGGAGAAACGAAGAAAACTCTGGGAGACATTAAACTCCCAATCTACGTGGAAGGATTACATAATTATCAAAAATTTTGTGTCATCGACTGTTTATCTTGTTGTAATGTTATCCTTGGCAGGCCCTGGATACATGATATGAAAGCAGTCCCATCTACCTACCATCAATGTGTGAAACTCCCTAGCCCATGGGGGATAATCAAGATCGACAGTGACTAGCAAGAGGCTAAGGATTGTTATACCTCATCCATGAAACCAACCTCGAAGCCAAGGGAGCAATAGCAATTACAGTATCCTCCAAGGAGTGTCTTGGAGGCAAGGGAACAAGATGTGGACGAAATCCTTTTGGATCCTAGTGATCCTGAATCAAAAATCTATATCGGATCAGGGATCCTTGGCGAGTTGAAAGAAGACATAATATCCTTCCTCAAAAGAAGAAAATCTACCTTTGCATGGAAACATGAAGATATGACAGGTATATCTAAGGATATTATCACTCATAAACTTGGCATTGACAGGTCGATCAAACCAATCCATCAAAAAAGGAGGAAGTTTGCACCAGAAAGGAATGCCATTATCCAGGAAGAAGTAGAGAGACTACTTCGAGCAGGTATGATCAGAGAGGTAAAGTATCCAAAATGGTTAGCCAATGTGGTTGTTGTCCAAAAGAAAAACGGAAAGTGGAGGGTATGTGTCGATTTCACTGATCTGAATAAGGCATGTCCCAAGGATCCTTTCCCATTACCCCACATTGACTCCATGGTGGATGCAACGGCGGGGCATGAACTGTTAACCTTTATGGATGCATCATTTGGATTCCAACAAATTCAGATGGAACCATCTGACCAAGAGGATACAGCCTTTATAACCCCAACCGGTTTATACTGTTATATTGCCATGCCTTTTGGACTAAGAAATGCAGGTGCAACATATCAAAGGCTGGTGAATATGATGTTCAAAGATCAAATAGGACAAACTATGGAAGTATACATAGATGATATGGTAGTCGAGTCAAAGAAAGCTGAGGATCACCTAAGGGACTTGGAGGAAGCATTTGATATCCTTGATAATTATAACATGAAGCTTAATCCTTCAAAATGCCACTTTGGTGTTAAAGCAGGTAAATTTCTAGGATATATGGTAACTCAGAGGGGCATCGAAGCAAGCCCGGAGCAAATTAAAGCACTAGTAAATATCAAGCCCCCTGCCAATGCTAAGGATGTGCAAAGGCTAACAGGCAGGATAGCAGCCCTAAACAGGTTCATATCAAAATCCTCAGAAAGATGTAAAGAGTTTTATGATATCCTAAGGAAAAACAAGAAATTTGAATGGACTGAAAAGCACGAGAATGCTTTACAAGCCCTCAAAGAATATATGTCCTCAGCTTCAGCATTAATGAAACCCGGAAAAGGAGATGTGTTATCCTTATACCTAGCGGTATCCTGAACCGCTGTAAGTGCTGTCCTTGTTAAGGATCACGAAGGTACTCAACATCCTATTTACTATGTAAGTAAGAGTTTACTTGATGCAGAATCCAGGTACTAACACCTTGAGAAACTTATCCTCGCATTAATTATGGCATCTACTAAGCTAAGACATTATTTTGAAACCCATACTATTGTTGTTAGAACTAATTTTCCAATCAAGAATGTCCTCAGGAAACCAGAGATGTCCGGAAGGATGGCTAAGTGGGCAGTAAAGCTCAGTGCCCATGATATAAGATATGAGCCTAGAACAGCCATTAAATCCCAAGCACTAGCTGACTTTGTGGCTGATTTCAGTAGTGATCTACAAAAGGAAGCAGAATTGGAAGTCCAGCAGCTGGATGAGACCAAGGATCCTTGGATACTACACACTGATGGATCCTCAAATGTCAAGGGCACAGGGCTCGGGATACTACTAAAATCGCCACAGGGGGACATAATACCCCACTCCATAGATTGTGAGTTCCAAGCAACCAACAATGAGGCTGAATATGAAGCCTTAATTGCTGGCTTGCAAATTGCTAAGGATATGGGGGTGAAATATCTTAAAATATATGTAGACTCATTATTGATCACCAATCACTTTAATGGATCCTATGCTGTTAAAGGTGAAAAACTAACCAAATACTTAGAGATAGTCAAAGGATTGGCACTCTCTTTTGTCTCTTTCAGCTTAACACAGGTACCAAGGGAGGAAAACACAGAAGCTGATGCATTGGCCAACCTAGGATCATCCTTGAAGATCCCAGAGGATATAAGTATCCCCATCATCCATATCCTAGCTCCTGCTATTGAAAATCAGGTGGCCATGGAAATAGAAGAGGATACTGCAGTGATCCCTAGTGAAGAAGCTCAATCTTATTCAGGATCATGGATCTCACCAGTCATGAGATACTTGCAACATGGGGAGATTCCTATGGGAGAAAATCCTAAAGCTTTCAGGATTAAGGTATCTCAATTCACAATCTTAAATAATATGCTATATAAACGATCTCTTGCAGGACCATATTTAAGATGTATCGAGGATCCTGAAATTCAAGAAGTATTGAGAGACTTCCATGAAGGAGATTGTGGAAACCACATTGGGGGCAGGGCATTGTTCTCAAGGATCCTTAGAACAGGATACTACTGGCCAACTATGAAACGGGATGCTGTAGAATATGCTAAGAGGTGTGATCCTTGTCAAAGACACAGCAATATCCTCCATCAGCCAGCTGAATTTTTGCATCCAATGCCATCCTCTTGGCCATTCATGAGATGGGGGATGGATATAGTTGGCAAGCTCCCTAAAGCACCTGGTGGAAAAGTATTTATGCTTGCCATGACCGACTACTTCTCCAAGTGGATAGAAGCTGAAGCTTTTGCTCAAGTCAGAGAAAAGGAAGTTATATCCTTTATTAAGAGAAACATTATAACCAGATTTGGCATTCCCTCTGAAATTGTATGTGATAATGGTTCCCAATTCATTGGGAGCAGAACCACTAACTTTTGTGACAGTTGGGGAATTAAGATGATAACATCAACACCAGTCCATCCACAAGCCAATGGTCAAGCAGAATCATCCAACAAGATCATCATCAACAATCTGAAGAAGAAGCTAGGATCCAAGAAGGGGAAATGGGCAGAAGAATTGCCTTATGTGCTATGGGCTGATAGGACAACTCCCAAGAATGCCACTGGTCAAACACCCTTCGCTTTAGTATTTGGGGCAGAAGCAGTGATTCCAACAGAAATGGTGGTTCCAACTGCTAGAACAAGTACTCGTGATCCTGAAGAGAATGCTGCAATCTTAGCTTAAGACTTGGATACTATTGAGGAAATCAGGGATTTGGCTAGGATAAGGATGGCAAGCTACCAACAAAGAATGGCTGGTGCCTACAACAAAAATGTCAGGATAAGGAAGTTCCAAGTCGGGGATATGGTGTTGAGGAAAGCATTCCAAAACACTATCAATCCTGCTGACGGGAAGTTAGCACCAAAGTGGGAAGGCCCTTACTTGATCGAAGCCGAAGCAGGAAAGGGGGCATACAGATTGCTAACCATGGAAGGAAATTTGTTACCAAGAGCCTGGAATGCTGTTCACTTAAAAAAATATTTCATGTGAACAGGATCCTCCGAGCATATGATCCTTACATTGGAAGCATCCTCGAAGGATCCCAGCGATATCAGTGATCCTTACTCTGGTAAAGTCCTTATCTCAGAACTTTTACGTTTTCTTATTTTTACCTAAGGATAAGGATCATGCATCCTTCATCCTCTTCTCACGGGCCATTTGAGTTATGATAGTCCAGGTATCTTCAGCATATCGTTAAAGATCTTCAAAAGCACCACAGATCCTTGGGTTCAACCCCGGTTATCCTTAGGCTTGTCCCCAGTTTTCGCCAGTAGCGCACGATGATCCTGGTATAGTTCACGTCTTTGGGACCAGTACCCACTTTCGGGGCTGACAACCTCATCGTACTGGCTATACCTAGGATCCTACGTATAATGGTAGACGTACCATACATCCGTTCCTAAGGTTTCTAACGTTTTCACGTTAGCTAAGGTTTTGACATTTCCATGTCACCAAGTTTGGATAGTCGCCAGTAAGGGCCATACTCCAGTTTACATACGATCCTTGGGCTTGTCCCCAGTTATCCTTTGGGCTTGTCCCCAGTGATCCTTTGGGCTTGTCCCCAGTTATCCTTTGGGCATGTCCCCAGTTACTAACTTATCTATTACATTGGGTTAGTCCCAAGTTATGTTCCATTTTTCAGGTTTTCAAAGTTAAACATATAAGGATCCTTAATCTTTATTATCCATTAAAATTTCACTTATGGTTATCTGGATTAAAGGCTAGGATCCTAACTTGGATTCTCAGGTATGATCCTTAACTATTTTGATTATACTTGTTATTATTGAATAACCCTTACACTTTGACAACTAAACCTATGATCCTCGATCATAAACTATTTCTGAAAATCTTCAATGATAGGATATTTGATCTAGGATCATATCCTAAATTTCTTAAACATGATTTGCTCAGCTTTTGCCACTTTGACAAATATGTTTCTAAAATAATTGGACAACAAGAGGATAAGTAAAGGATAACGGAACAAGATAAGCCAGAAAGATTAAGGTTATTTTATTAACAAAAGGATCTTAAACCCTTTCAAAAAAGTTGTCAAAATTGCCAACCCACGTTTCTACCAGCAAAACGTGGCCCGTCCACATGGGTTGGCAAAGGGTGTCCATTGTCTATGCGGTAATAGCAGGTGCAGGAAATTAAAGGCGGCAGGATCACAAAGGCTTCATCCCCCAAACAGAGGATCCCTCCACCATTTGCGATCCTACCTATTGTTCAAAGGATCCATGATCCTTAACCCTAAAAACTATTGTTTAAGTTACAAACCATAAATTGTTTCAAAACACCAACAACCACAAAAACCACTACCAAACTTAAAAAATTGGGCTCCGGCCTAGTCTCGAAATATCCATCATCGCCCAATCCTGCAGCTCAAACCTTTGCTGCTCCATCTCCACCAGCCTCACCACCTTCCAGCATTGGGATCTCCTCAGCTTCGTCCTCATCCTCCAGCTCTGCCAATCTTGCCTTCCAACCCTCCACGTCCCATGAGCTTTTATCAAAGGCAGGATCCTGAGCCTCCGCAGCCATCTGCAGTTGTATCTTATACATAGCTATTGCGGCAGAGACCTTGGCATCCTGGGTGATCTCCTGCTTCTCTCCATCCATGTTGACCAACATTTGAGCAGCTTCATCCTTTGTAGCCCGGAGTTCCCTCTCAAGATCAGCTATCTTGAGATCCTTCAACACACCCATTTGTTGGAGGTCGGCGATTTGGCGATCCTGATCCTCGACGTGGCCAAGGTAGGTTTCTATTTCAGCGAGTTTCTGCAGAAAGGGAAAAGGGTAAGTTCAGGACCAGGTGATCCTCAAAGAAGCAGGATATACAGGCAGGATATTCAAGTAGGATAACCAACAGGGGCAATGATCCTTACTTCATTAACGTAATCAAGAAACTGCTGGCGGAGCAGGGGAAATCCTTGAAGATCCTCAGAAGTCTTTCTCTTCTTTCCCTTACCCCTAATAGGAGCTTTAGGGGCTGAAGCAGAGGGACTAGCAGCAGGGGTCTTCTTCCTTGAAGGCTTGACATTGGCGAGTTCATCAATACCAAACTTGGAGGCAGACTTGACAGATTTCCCAGCGCCTACACAATCAAAATAAGATAAGTACTTTAACTAATTCAAAAAATCCTACATAGAACTACTTTTTAATGAGGATACTTACTTGACATTGTGGCAGATGCGGAGGATACTTCCTGTGAATCTAGAATGGCAACTTGAAAACTTCTGGTTTCAGGATCAAGCTTTTTGAAGGCTAGAACTCTCTCTCTTGCAGCAGGAGTTAACTTGAGATGAGCAACAGATATAGCTGCACAAAAGACAAAGAAGACATTAGTGATCCTCATCATAAGGAACAAGTCTGATGGTGATCCTTCCAGGATCCTCTATCCTACCATGAGTAGCCCACTCCTTGGGCAGATCCTTCCCATTAGGGATGGTATCCCTCCTAACAAAGAAGAATCGTCGCTTCCAATTTGTATCATTCTTGGTGACCTTAAGAACAGGGTGATCCTCCCCAGCTTTCCGTTTCAACAAGTATCGACAGGAACCAAACGTGGTAAGATCATATAGCTCAGCCAGCTCCGACATCCCTAAGTCAATCCCCTCCTGCTCGATGATCCTCTCAAGGGTATACAGAACCCTCCAGATCATCGGCATGGCTTGGATATAAGACATGCCGGTCAGGGAAAAGAAGGATTGGGTGAAAGCTGGAAAAGGATACGAATATCCTATGGTAAACGGAGTTACAGGAAAAGCTACCCATGTGTCAGAAACAAAATCACTTAGAGCGGTGGGAGTGAAAGACTTGAAGATAGTATCCGCCGGAAAGCAGTGACGGATCCTATCGATGTGAGCATCGGTGAAGCAACACCTCTCAGTAGGAGAGTCCTTGATAATCCCTTGACCTTTCACGGGGCTGTTCTTCTTGTGATCCTTGTGAGGGGAATTCCGGAGCAACATATTCACAGAAGAATAGAAACAGAGGAGCAGAAAAACAGAGTAAGAGAAGGAAGAAAGAAAAGAGGAGAATACCTGATCGATCTTCGGACGAGATTATAAAGGGAGTATATCTTGAATTTAAATGCAAATTGATCCTAACCCTATCTCCTATTTATAATCATGATCTGCAGGATTGTCACGTCTATGACGTAAGGGTTGCAACGTCTAGTCCGAGTTTAACGGCTAGTTATCCGAATCGTTCGTTGCAGATAAGATCAAAGCAAAATATAACTCATTTATTTACAAAATCACTCCTTATATTTTGGGGGCAATTGTTAGGGCTGGAATTTTTATAATACATGATCCTTACATGTGATCCTAACCGGTGATCCTTATTTCTTTGGCAGATAGTGATCCTCAGCAGAGTTTCAGGATCAGGATCACGGACCATCATAGGATCCTCATGCTAACAGTTGCTTTCATTGAATTTAATGTTATTTTGCAGGGACATCTAGCAGGATCCGCTCTTAGCATCACAATCAAAGGACGCGTCTTTACAACTATAGCATGTGCTTAATCGGAGATGGACGTTGTGAAGGATATGGAAACATGGCATGATTTAAGGGCGACAATTTAGGCTAGATTTACTTTTATTTCTAAAGGGGTAATGAGCTGATTATTAGTCTTTTTACCTAAAATAGGCCACTCACACTTGTATATATAACACTCTTCCCCATTCGGAAGACACACAACACAATTCTCACACGCTTAGACACACATTACGATAGTGATCCTTGTACTCAGCTCATTATCATCCGAAGTTGTAACCATATTTTGATATATTGAAGTTGGTGATCGGTAGTTGCCATCACCCGAGGTTTTTTATGCCGGAGATCATTCATTGATCAAGGGCTTTTTCCTCGTATAAATCCTTGTGTCACTTGTATAATTCCTACTAAAGTGATCCTTTACTTTTTCAACAAACCAAGCATCATTCCCCGTTTACTTGGAGTTTGGTTACATTATCCTTGTGTGATTTTTGACCAAAACACTTATACCTTGCGGTATCCTCAAAAGCAGTAAGTGCAGTCCTTGTTAAGGATCATGAAGGTACACAATATCCTGTCTATTATGTAAGTAAGAGTTTACTTGACGCTGAATCCAGGTATTCACACCTTGAAAAACTTATTCTTGCACTGATTATGGCATCTACTAAACTAAGACATTATTTTGAAACACATGTTATTTTCGTTAGAACTAATTTCCCAATTAAGAATGTCCTCAGGAAACCAGAGATGTCCAGAAGAATGGCTAAGTGGGCAGTAAAGCTTAGCGCCCATGATATAAGATATGAACCCAGAACAGCCATCAAATCCCAAGCATTAGCAGACTTTGTGGCTGATTTCAGTAGTGATTTACAAAAGGAAGCCGAATTGGAAGTCCAGCAGCTGGATGAAACTAAGGATCCTTGGATACTACATACTGACGGATCCTCAAATGTCAAAGGCACGGGGCTTGGTATACTACTAAAATCGCCACAGGGGGACATAATACCCCATTCCATAGCTTGTGAGTTCCAAGCCACTAATAATGAGGCTGAATATGAAGCCTTAATCGCTGGTTTACAAATCGCTAAACATATGAGGATCAGGTATCTTGAGGTATACGTGGATTCATTGTTAATCACCAATCACTTTAATGGATCCTATGCTGTTAAAGGTGAAAAACTAACCAAATATTTAGAGATAGTCAAAGAATTGGCACTCTCCTTTGTTTCTTTCAGTTTGACACATGTACCAAGGGAGGAAAATACAGAAGCTGATGCATTGGCCAATCTAGGATCATCTTTGAAGATCCCAGAGGATATAAGTATCCCCATCATCCATATCCTGGCTCCTGCTATTGAAACTCAGGTGGCCATGGAAATAGAAGAGGATACTGCAATGATCCCTAGTGACGATACTCAATCTTATTTAGGATCATGGATCTCACCAATCATGAGATACTTACAACACGGGGAGATTCCTATGGGAGAAAATCCTAGGGTTTTCAGGATTAAGGTATCTCAATTCACAATCTTAAATAATGTGCTATATAAGCGATCTCTTGCAGGACCATATTGAAGATGTATCGAGGATCCTGAAGTTCAAGAAGTGTTAAAAGACTTCCATGAAGGAGATTGTGGAAACCACACTGGGGGCAGGGCATTGTTCTCAAGGATCTTAATGACAGGATACTACTGGCCAACTATGAAAAGGGATGCTGTGGAGTATGCTAAGAAGTGTGATCCTTGTCAAAGACACAGCAATATCCTTCATCAGCCGGCTGAATTTCTACATCCTATACCATCCTCTTGGCCATTCATGAGATGGGGGATGGATATAGTTGGCAAGCTCCCTAAGGCACCTGGTGGAAAAGTATTCATGCTTGCTATGACTGACTACTTCTCCAAGTGGATAGAGGCTGAAGCTTTTGCCCAAGTCAGAGAAAAGGAAGTTATATCCTTTATTAAGAGAAACATTATAACTAGATTTGGCATTCCTTCTGAAACTGTATGTGATAATGGATCCCAATTTATTGGGAGCAAGACTACTAACTTTTGTGACAGTTGGGGATTAAGATGATAACATCAACACCAGTCCACCCACAAGCCAATGGTCAAGCAGAATCATCCAACAAGATCATCATCAACAATCTGAAGAAGAAACTTGGATCCAAGAAGGAGAAATGGGCAGAGGAATTGCCTTATGTGCTTTGGGCTGATAGGACAACTCCCAAGAATGCTACTGGTCAAACACCCTTCTCTTTGGTGTTTGGGGCAGAATCAGTGATCCCAACAGAAATGGTGGTTCCAACTGCTAGAACAAGTACCCGTGATCCTGAGGAGAATGATGCAAACCTAGCTCAAGACTTGGATACTATTGAAGAAATCAGGGATCTGGCTAGGATAAGGATGGCTAGCTACCAACAAAGAATGGCTGGTGCTTACAACAAAAATGTCAGGATAAGGAAATTCCAAGTTGGGGATATGGTATTGAGAAAAGCATTCCAAAATACCATCAATCCTGCTGATGGGAAATTGGCACCAAAGTGGGAAGGCCCTTACTTGATTGAAGCCGAAGCAGGAAAGGGGGCATATAGATTGCTAACCATGGAAGGAAATTTGTTACCAAGAGCCTGGAATGCTGTTCACTTAAAGAAATATTTCATGTGAAGCAGGATCCTTCTGGCATAAGTGATCCTTACATTGGAAGTATCCTTCAAGGATCCCTGAAGCATCAATGATCCTTACTCTGGTAATGTCCTAAGCTCGAACTCTTATTTACATACCTTCTTATTTAAGGATAAGGATCATGTATCCTTCATCCTTCTCTCACGAGATTTTAAGTTCTGATAAGTCCAGGTATCCTTAGCATAATGTCAACGATCTTCAGAAGCAACTCAGATCCTTGGGCTTGTCCCCAGTTATCCTTGGGCTTGTCCCCAGTTTTCGCCTGTAGTGCACGATGATCCTGGTATAGTTCATGTCTTTGGGACCAGTACTCGCTTTAGGGGCTGATAACCTCATCGTACTGGCTATACCTAGGATCCTACGTATAATGGTAGACGTACCATACATCCGTTCCTAAGGTTTCTAACGTTTTCACGTTAGCTAAGGTTTTGCATTTTCATGTCACTAAGTTTGGATAGTCGCCAGTGAGGGCCATACTCCAGTTTACCTACGATCCTTGGGCTTGTCCCCAGTTATCCTTCGGGCTTGTCCCCAGTGATCCTTTGGGCTTGTCCCCAGTTATCCTTCGGGCTTGTCCCCAGTTATCCTTTGGGCTTGTCCCCAGTTACTAACTTATCTTTTATATTGGCTTAGTCCCAAGTTATGTTCTAGTTTTCAGGTTTTCAAAGTTAAACAATTAAGGATCCTTAATCCTTATTATCCATTAAAAGTTTCACTTATGGTTATCCTGATTAAAGGTTAGGATCCTGACTTGGATCCTCAGGTATGATCCTCAACTATTTTCAATTTCATTCATTAATTGTTTAAATAACCCTTAGACTTTGACAACTGAACCTATGATCCTTAAAATAAACTACTTTGAAAATTTTCGATTATAGGATATTTGATCCAGGATCATATCCTAAATTTCTTAAACATAATTTGCTTAACCTTTCTCACTCAGGCAAATATATATCAAAACAATTGGAAATTAAAAGGATAACAACACAAGATAAGCCAAAAAGATTAGAGTTATTTTATTAACAAAGGTTTAAAACCCTTCATAAGTTGTCAAAATTGCCAACCCACGTTTCTACCAGCAAAACGTGGCCCGTCCACATGGGTTGGCAAAGTGTGTCCATTGTTTGTGCGGTCATAGCTTGCAGGAAATTAAAAGGCGGCAGGATCACAATGGCTTCATCCCCCAAACAGAGGATCCCTCCACCATGTGTAATCCTACCTATTGTCTGAAGGATCCTGGATCCTCAACCCTAAACCTATTGTTCGAAGTTACAGACCATAATTGTTTAAAAACATCAACAAACACAAAAAAAAAAAAAATTGGGCTCCGGCTATGTCTAGAAGTTTCCTTCATCGCCCAATCCTGCAGCTCAATCCTTCGCTGCACCATCACCACCAACTCCACTTGCCTCTCCACCCTGATCCTTGCCAACATCACCACCCTCAAGCATCGGGACCTCCTCAGCCTCTTCATCATCCTCCAACTCTGCCAGCCTCGCCTTCCAGCCCTCAACGTCCCATGTGCTCTTGTCGAAGGCAGGATCCTGAGCCTCCGCAGCCATCTGCAGCTGGATCTTATACATGGTTATCGCAGCAGAGACCTTGGTATCCTGGGTGATTTCATGCTTCTCATAATCAAAATTGATCAGCATCCTGGCAGCTTTATCCTTGGTGGCCCGGAGCTCCTTCTCAAGATCAGTTATCTTAAGATCCTTCAGCACACCCATCTGTTGGAGGTCAGCAATTTGGCGGTCTTGATCCTCGACGTGGCCAACATAAGTCTCTATCTCAGCAAATTTCTGCAAGGAAAACAAGGCATAACGTCAGAAACAAGTGATCCTCAAAACTGTCAGGATAACAAACAGGGGCAGTGATCCTTACCTCGTTGAAGTAGTCCAGAAACTGTTGGCGGAGCTGGGGCAGACCTTGTAAATCCTCAGAGGCCTTTCTCTTCTTTCCTTTACCCCTAATAGGTGCTTTAGGGGCTGAAGCAATTGGGCTGGCAGCAGGAGTCTTCTTCCTTGCAGATTTGACATTAGCAAGATCATCAATACCAAACTTTGAAGCAGACTTAGAGGATTTTCCAGCACCTACACAACCAAAATAAGATAAGTATTCTAATTAAACTTGAAAATCCTACATAGAATTACTTTTTAAATGAGGATACTTACTTGACATTGTGACAGAGGCAGAGGATACTTCTTGAGAATCCTGGGTAGCAACCTGGAAAGTTCTTGTCTTCGGATCAAGCTTCTTAAAGGCCAAAAGTCTCTCTTTTGCAGCAGGTGTCAACTTCAGATGAGAGATGGAGATAGCTGCACAAAAAATAACAGAACATCAGTAATCCTTATTCTAAAAGATAGGTCCTATGGTGATCCTTCCAGGATCCTCTATCCTACCATGAGTAGCCCACTCATTGGGCAAATCCTTCCCATCAGGGATGGTATCTTTCCTAACAAAAAAGAACATCGCTTCCAGTTCGTGTCGTTCTTGGTAACTTTGAAGACAGGATGATCCTCTCCAGCTTTTCGCTTAAGCAAGTATCGGTGGGATCCGAAAGTGGTAAGATCATACATCTCAGCCAACTCCGCCATGCCAAGGTCAATACCCTCTTGCCCAATGATCCTTTCAAGGGTGTATAACACCCTCCAGATCATCCGCATAGCCTGGATGTAGCTGATGCCGGTAAGGGAGAAGAAAGATTGGGTGAATTGGGGAAAAGGATACGAATATCCTATCAAGAAAGGAGTGACCGGGAAAGCTACCCAAGTCTCAGAAATATAATCACTCAGAGCGGTAGGGTCAAAAGATTTAAAGAGGGTGTTCGCCGGAAAACAATGACGGATTTTGTCAATGTAAGGATCAGTAAAACAACACCTCTCAGTGGGAGAATCCTTGATGATCCCTTGACCCTTCAAGGGACTGTTCTTCTCAGGATCCTTGTGCGGGGAATTCCGGAGTAACATCTTTTCAAGACGATAGAAAGAAAAAGAAAAACAGAGCAAGCAAGATAGAAGGAGAAGGGGAATACCTGTTCAATCCTCTGATCGCGGTTATAAAGGGAAGAGTTCTCGAATTTAAATGCAAACGATCATATCCCTATTTCTATTTATAATGATGATTTGTGCAGGGCTGTCATCTCCATGACGTCAGATCGCAACGGATAGTTCATTCTTAACGGCTATATATCCGTTGAGTTAGTTATAGATAAGATTCGGCAAAATATAACTCGTTAATATTACATAAATACTCCTTATATTTTGGGGGCAATTGTTAGGGCTGGATTTTTATGACCCATGATCCTTACATGTGATCCTAACAAGTGATCCTTACTTCTTTGGCAGATAGTGATCCTCAGAGGAGCTCCAGGATCAGGATCACGGATCATCCTAAGGATCCTCACACTAACGATTGTTCTCTTTGGATTAAATGTTGTTTTGCAGGAATTACGAGTTGGACTTGGTCTTAGCAACGAAAACAAGGAATCTATCACGCTAATTTTGCACATGCATAATCAAAGATGGACGTTATGAAGAATATGGAAACTCAGCACAATTCAAGGGCGATTATTTAGGCTAAATTTACTTCTATTTCTAAAGGGGTAACGAGCTAGTAGTTAGGTGATTTGCCTAAAATAGAACCACACACACTTGTATAAATGGCACTCTTGAACATTCGGAAGACACAACACACTTCCCACACGCTTTAGCATACGATACTATAGTGATCCTTGTACCTAGCCCGTTACCATCCGAAGTTGTAACCATTATTTGTTATATTAAAGTTTGGTGATCGGTAGTTTCCATCACCCGAGGTTTTTTATGCCGGAGATCATTGATCAAGGGCTTTTTCCTCGTATAAACCCTTGTGTCACTTGTGCATTTTACATTTGAGTGATCCTTCACTTTGTTCATCATACCAAGCATCATTCCCCGTTTACATAAAGTTTGGTTGCATTATCTTTAAGTGATTTTTGACCAAAACATTTATAATGATGATTTTGCAGGGGTGTCACTTCTGTGACGTCATAATGCAACGGATAGTTCGATGATAACGGCTGTTAGGGCTGGATTTTTATAATACATGATCCTTACATGTGATCCTAACCAGTGATCCTTGTTTCTTTGGCAGATAGTGATCCTCAGTAGAGTTCCAGGATCAGGATCACGGACCATCATAGGATCCTCATGCTAACAGTTGCTTTCATTGAACTTAATGTCATTTTGCAGGAATGTCTAGCAGGATCCGCTCTTAGCATCACAATCAAGGGACGCGTCTTTACAACTTTGGCATATGCTTAATCAGAGATGAACGTTGTGAAGGATATCGAAACTTGGCATGATTTAAGGGCGATAATTTAGGCTAGATTTACTTTTATTTCTAAAGGGGTAATGAGCTGATTATTAGTTTGTTTACCTAAAATAGGCCACTCACACTTGTATATATAACACTCTTCCCCATTCGGAAGACACACAACACATTTCTCACACGCTTAGACACTCAATACTATAGTGATCCTTGTACTCAGCTCATTATCATCCGAAGTTGTAACTATTTTTTGTTATATTGAAGTTTGGTGATCGGTAGTTGCCATCACCCGAGGTTTTTTATGCCGGAGATCATACATTGATCAAGGGCTTTTTCCTCGTATAAATCCTTGTGTCACTTGCATATTTCTTACTAAAGTGATCCTTTACTTTTTCAACAAACCAAGCATCATTCCCCGTTTACTTAGAGTTTGGTTGCATTATCCTTGTGTGATTTTTGACCAAAACAGTTTGGCGCCCACCGTGGGGCAATTGGTGCTTCATTCATAAGAAAACTTTATGTTCGAAATCATTTCAAAGAGTTACATGGCTTCATCATTGAAGAATACATCCACAGCGATGTCGGCAGTCAATTCATCTACTGGCATTCCACCTTTGCCTCCACCACCAGCTGGATCTCAGAAAAATGCTGAGAAGAGACCAACTTCTATCTCCTCTAAACCATCATCTTCTGCTCTAACTTCTTATGTTCCCAGTACTAGTGATATATTTTCTTTGATTTTGCAGATGAGGGATCGTATGCAGCAGCAGGATGAAACTAATGACAGGATCCTCAGAGAAATCGGAGATCTCAAAAGGCAAAAGAAAACGGCAGAGGATCATTCCCCACTAATGCCCAAATCTTTGAATTTTGATACTCCAATGATTACTTCTCAGCCATCAGAGGTCCAGACATTCAATATATGGGTGGATCAAGAGGAGTGCATTTCAGCCCAGCAACAATGACTCAGGCATCAGGATCATATTTCCAACCGGCGGGATCCTACGCCTAGCATTTGGGATCCTTCATGAGCTTAGGATCCTCCTTTGTCCCAGGATCATCCCAGGTTCAAGGATCCTCCTTCGTTCCGGGATCATCCCAGGTTCAAGGATCCTCCTTTGTTCCAGGATCATCCCAGGTTCAAGGATCCTCCTTCGTCCCAGGATCATCCCAGATTCAAGAATCCCTACAGATACCAGGATCCTTGAAGAATTTGCAAACAGGAAGCCTAGATGTCCATCAAGGAGATTTTATTCCAATGCAGACCATTGCTTCCACTGGTCCATCCATTATCCCAGAATCCCAGCAATATGGATTCACACCCAATGTTCCTAACTTGAACCCGATGGGAGGTAACACCTTAAATAATTATCTTACCACTAACCATGGATTCGTGCAGGATACAAGTATCAATCATGCTATGGCCAGGGAGTTACCGAAGCTAAAGGATATGATCTCAAGTGTTCCAGGGGTAGTCAAGCCTATCCCGGAGATTGCAGATGGAAGCCATAAGGTATCTCGTTTTGCACCACCAATTTGTGATGCAGAGGTACCCAAAAGGTTCCATATCCCTACTATGAAGCTGTATGATGGTACAACGGATCCTGAGGAGCACATAGCACAATACAGGGAGAGGATGGAGATCAATCCAATCCCAGAAAAGTTAAAGGAAGCATGCCTATGTAAAGGATTTGGATCCACCCTTACTGGATCAGCTCTTAAATGGCTGCTAAGTCTTCCCCCTTACTCTATCACTTCATTTGCTAATTTAGTTAATTTGTTCAATAATCAATTCTCTTGTAGTAGAAAATTTGAAAGATTAACTAGTGATTTATATAGGGTAACTCAAAGTCATAATGAATCATTAAGGGATTATAAAACTAAATTCAGTAAAGAATCCTTGGACATTCCCAACTTGGATATGGCCACGGCTGTTGAGGCCTTCAAAATGGGATTGCTTAAGGATTCATTGTTCTATGATGATCTTGTTATGACACCGTGCAGGAACCTAGATGAAGTAAGAACTCGGGCACTCAGGTTCATCCGGCTAGAGGATGACAAGAGGATCCAGGAGAGGCAAGTAGGATCCTCAAAACAGGAAAAAAAAGGATCCTCTTTCAAGAACAATAAGTTCAAATCCTACCATAGAAATGACAACCAGAACGTGCATGCTGTTGACCAGGAAGAGGATGATGAGGATTATCCTCCGATTTCTGAATATTGTTTTTCTGTTGACAATCATGAACTAATCCTTGCAATGCAGAATCTAGGAGAAAAAGCCAGATGGCCCAGAAAGAATGACAAACCATCCGGGACTAAAGACAAGTCAAAGTGGTGTGCATACCACGAGGATTTCGGGCATCTAACTGAAGAATGCATAGCATTAAGAAAAGAAATTGGATATCTGTTAAGCAAGGGGCATCTAAAAGAATTGTTGGGAAGAAAAAAGCAAAGGACTCAGGATCCTGAAAGGATCCCTGAAAAGGCTCCAGCCCCTCCGGCGAATGCACAAGTGATCAACTTTATTTCCGGAGGATCAGATATTTGTGGTACATCCTTCTCGGCAGCCAAAAGGCATGCAAAGGAAGCAAAAATGGATAATGGAGAAAGACCTATTCGAACATCAAGTGTCTCGGAAGGAAAGACGATAACGTTTGATGAGGATGATCGCATTAACATCCAGGATCCTCATCATGATAGTTTAGTTATTACTCTCTTTATTTCTAACCATTTTGTCCGCAGGATCCTTATCGATGGAGGAAGCTCAGTAAACATTATCCAGCTTGATGTTCTAAAGAAAATGGGTATCCCAGAATCAGACATCACACCAAGATCCTCCGTGCTTGTGGGATTCAGTGGAGAAACGAAGAAAACTCTGGGGGACATCAAACTCCCAATCTACGTGGAAGGATTACATAATTATCAAAAATTTTGTGTTATTGACTGTTTATCTTGTTGCATTGTTATCCTTGGCAGGCCCTGGATACATGATATGAAAGCAGTCCCATCCACCTACCATCAATGTGTGAAACTCCCTAGCCCATGGGGGATAATCAAGATCGACAGTGATCAGCAGGAGGCTAAGGATTGTTATACCTCATCCATGAAGCCAACCTCGAAGCCAAGGGAACAATAGCAATTACAGATTCCTCCAAGGAATGTCTTGGAGGCAAGGGAACAAGATGTGGACGAAATCCTCTTGGATCCTAGTGATCCTGAATCAAAAATCTATATCGGATCAGGGATCCTTGGCAAGATGAAAGAAGACATAATATCCTTCCTCAAAAGAAGAAAATCTACCTTTGCATGGAAACATGAAGATATGACAGGTATATCTAAGGATATTATCACTCATAAACTTGGCATTGACAGGTCTATCAAACCAATCCATCAAAAAAGGAGGAAGTTTGCACCAGAAAGGAATGCCATTATCCAAGAAGAAGTAGAGAGACTACTTCGAGCAGGTATGATCAGAGAGGTAAAATATCCAAAATGGTTAGCCAATGTGGTTGTTGTCCAAAAGAAAAACGGAAAGTGGAGGGTATGTGTCGATTTCACTGATCTGAATAAGGCATGTCCCAAGGATCCTTTCCCACTACCCCACATTGACTCCATGGTGGATGCAACGGCGGGGCATGAACTGTTGACCTTTATGGATGCATCATCTGGATTCCAACAAATTCAGATGGAACCATCTGACCAAGAGGATACAGCCTTTATGACTCCAACCGGTTTATATTGTTATATTGCCATGCCTTTTGGACTAAGAAATGCAGGTGCAACATATCAAAGGCTGGTGAATATGATGTTCAAAGATCAAATAGGACAAACTATGGAAGTATACATAGATGATATGGTAGTCAAGTCAAAGAAAGTTGAGGATCACCTAAGGGACTTGGAGGAAGCATTTGATATCCTTGATAATTATAACATGAAGCTTAATCCTTCAAAATGCCACTTTGGTGTTAAAGCAGGTAAATTTCTAGGATATATGGTAACTCAGAGGAGCATCGAAGCAAGCCCGGAGCAAATTAAAGCACTAGTGAATATCAAGTCCCCTGCCAATGCTAAGGATGTGCAAAGGCTAACAGGCAGGATAGCAGCTCTAAACAGGTTCATATCAAAATCCTCAGAAAGATGTAAAGAATTTTACGATATCTTAAGGAAAAACAAGAAGTTTGAATGGACTGAAATACACGAGAATGCTTTACAAGCCCTTAAAGAATATATGTCCTCAGCACCAGCATTAATGAAACCCGAAAAAGGAGATGTGTTATCCTTATACCTGGCGGTATCCTCAACCGCTGTAAGTGTTGTCCTTGTTAAGGATCACGAAGGTACACAACATCCTATTTACTATGTAAGTAAGAGTTTACTTGATGCAGAATCCAGGTACTCACACCTTGAGAAACTTATTCTCGCATTAATTATGGCATCAACTAAGTTAAGACATTATTTTGAAATCCACACTATTATTGTTAGAACTAATTTTCCAATCAAGAATGTCCTCAGGAAACCAGAGATGTCCGGAAAAATGGCTAAGTGGGCAGTAAAGCTTAGTGCCCATGATATAAGATATGAGCCTAGAACAACCATTAAATCCCAAGCACTAGCTGACTTTGTGGCTGATTTCAGTAGTGATCTACAAAAGGAAGCAGAATTGGAAGTCCAGCAGCTGGATGAGACCAAGAATCCTTGGATACTACACACTGATGGATCCTCAAATGTCAAGGGCACAGGGCTCGGGATACTACTAAAATCGCCACAGGGGGACATAACACCCCACTCCATAGCTTGTGAGTTCCAAGCAACCAACAATGAGGCTGAATATGAAGCCTTAATTGCTGGTTTACAAATTGCTAAGGATATGGGGGTCAGATACCTTAAAGTATACGTAGACTCATTACTAATCACTAATCACTTTAATGGATCCTATGCTGTTAAAGGAGAAAAACTAACCAAATATTTAGAGATAGTCAAAGAATTGGCACTCTCTTTTGTTTCCTTCAGTTTAACACAGGTACCAAGGGAGGAAAATACAGAGGCTGATGCATTGGCCAATCTAGGATCATCCTTGAAGATCCCAGAGGATATAAGTATCCCCATCATCCATATCCTAGCTCCTGCTATTGAAAATCAGGTGACCATGGAAATAGAAGAGGATACTGCAATGATCCCTAGTGAAGAAACTCAATCTTATTCAGGATCATGGATCTCACCAATCTTGAGATACTTACAACACGGGGAGATTCCTATGGGAGAAAATCCTAGAGCTTTCAGGATTAAGGTATCTCAATTCACAATCTTAAATAATGTATTATATAAACGATCTCTTGCAGGACCATATTTAAGATGTATCGAGGATCCTGAAATTCAAGAAGTGTTGAGAGACTTCCATGAAGGAGATTGTGGAAACCATACTGGGGGCAGGGCATTGTTCTCAAGGATCCTTAGAACAGGATACTACTGGCCAACTATGAAAAGGGATGCTGTAGAAT
Organism: Helianthus annuus; assembly: GCF_002127325.2. NCBI lineage: Eukaryota > Viridiplantae > Streptophyta > Magnoliopsida > Asterales > Asteraceae > Helianthus > Helianthus annuus. Next base: position 150,025,781 of record NC_035444.2, on the reverse strand, counting down.
ATGCTAAGAAATGTGATCCTTGTCAAAGACACAGCAATATCCTTCATCAGCCAGCTGAATTTTTGCATCCAATACCATCCTCTTGGCCATTCATGAGATGGGGGATGGATATAGTTGGCAAGCTCCCTAAAGCACCTGGTGGAAAAGTATTTATGCTTGCCATGACCGACTACTTCTCCAAGTGGATAGAAGCTGAAGCTTTTGCTCAAGTCATAGAAAAGGAAGTTATATCCTTTATTAAGAGAAACATTATAACCAGATTTGGCATTCCCTCTGAAATTATATGTGATAATGGTTCCCAATTCATTGGGAGCAGAACCACTAACTTTTGTGACAGTTGGGGAATTTAGATGATAACGTCAACACCAGTCCATCCACAAGCCAATGGTCAAGCAGAATCATCCAACAAGATCATCATCAACAACCTGAAGAAGAAATTAGGATCCAAGAAGGGGAAATGGGCAGAGGAATTGCCTTATGTGCTGTGGGCTGATAGGACAACTCCCAAGAATGCCACTGGTCAAACACCCTTCTCTTTAGTATTTGGGGCAGAAGCAGTGATCCCAACAGAAATGGTGATTCCAACTGCTAGAACAAGTACTTGTGATCCTGAAGAGAATGCTGCAAACCTAGCTCAAGACTTGGATACTATTGAGGAAATCAGGGATCTGGCTAGGATAAGGATGGCAAGCTACCAACAAAGAATGGCTGGTGCCTACAACAAAAATGTCAGGATAAGGAAGTTCCAAGTCGGGGATATGGTGTTGAGAAAAGCATTCCAAAACACCATCAATCCTGCTGACGGAAAATTGGCACCAAAATGGGAAGGCCCTTACTTGATTGAAGCCGAAGCAGGAAAGGGGGCATACAGATTGCTAACCATGGAAGGAAATTTGTTACCAAGAGCCTGGAATGCTATTCACTTAAAGAAGTATTTCATGTGAACAGGATCCTTCAAGCATATGATCCTTACATCGGAAGCATCCTCGAAGGATCCCGGCGACATCAGTGATCCTTTACTCTGGTAAAGTCCTTATCTCAAAACTTTTCCATTTTCTTATTTTTACCTAAGGATAAGGATCACGTATCCTTCATCCTTCTCTCACGAGAATTTGAGTTCTGATAGTCCAGGTATCCTCAGCATATTATCGATAGTCTTTAAAAGCATCTCAGATCCTTGGGTTCAACCCCAGTTATCCTTGGGCTTGTCCCCAGTTTTCGCCTGTAGCGCACGATGATCCTGGTATAGTTCACGTCTTTGGGACCAGTACCCACTTTAGGGGCTGACAACCTCATCGTACTGGCTATATCTAGGATCCTACGTATAATGGTAGACGTACCATACATCCGTTCCTAAGGTTTCTAATGTTTTCACGTTAGCTAAGGTTTTGACATTTTCATGTCACCAAGTTTGGATAGTCGCCAGTAAGGGCCATACTCCAGTTTACATACGATCCTTGGGCTTGTCCCCAGTTATCCTTTGGGCTTGTCCCCAGTGATCCTTTGGGCTTTTCCCCAGTTATCCTTTGGGCATGTCCCCAGCTATTAATTTATCTTTTACATTGGCTTAGTCCCAAGTTATGTTACATTTTTCAGGTTTTCGAAGTTAAACAAATAAGGATCCTTAATCCTTATTATCCGTTAAATTTCACTTATGGTTATCTTGATTAAAGGTTAGGATCCTAACTTGGATTCTCAGGTATGATCCTTGACTATTTTGATTATACTCACTATTCTGAACAACCCTTACACTATGACAACTAAGCCTATGATCCTTGAAATAAGCTACCCTGAAAATTTTCAATGATAGGATATTTGATCTAGGATCATATCCTAAATTTCTTAAACATGATTTGCTCAGCTTTTGTCACTTTGACAAATATGTTTCTAAAATAATTGGACAACAAGAGGATAAATAAAGGATAACGAAACAAGGTAAGCCAGAAAGATTAAAGTTATTTTATTAACAAAGGATCTTAAACCCTTTCAAAAAAGTTGTCAAAATTGCCAACCCACGTCTCTACTAGCAAAACGTGGCCCGTCCACATGGGTTGGCAAAGGGTGTCCATTGTCTATGCGGTCATAGCAGGTGCAGGAAATTAAAAGCGGCAGGATCACAAAGGCTTCATCCCCCAAACAGAGGATCCCTCCACCATTTGCGATCCTACCTATTGTTCAAAGGATCCATGATCCTTAACCCTAAAAACTATTGTTTAAGTTACAGACCATAAATTGTTTCAAAACATCAACAACCACAAAAACCACTACCAAACTTAAAAAATTGGGCTCCGGCCTAGTCTCGAAATATCCATCATCGCCCAATCCTGCAGCTCAAACCTTTGCTGCTCCATCACCACCGGCTCCACTAGCCTCTCCACCCTGATCCTTGCCAGCCTCACCACCTTCCAGCATTGGGATCTCCTCAGCTTCGTCCTCATCCTCCAGCTCTGCCAATCTTGCCTTCCAACCCTCCACGTCCCATGAGCTTTTATCAAAGGCAGGATCCTGAGCCTCCGCAGCCATCTGCAGTTGTATCTTATACATAGCTATTGCGGCAGAGACCTTGGCATCCTGGGTGATCTCCTGCTTCTCACCATCCATGTTTACCAACATTTGAGCAGCTTCATCCTTTGTAGCCCGGAGTTCCTTCTCAAGATCAGCTATCTTGAGATCCTTCAACACGCCCATTTGTTGGAGGTCGGCGATTTGGCGATCCTGATCCTCGACGTGGCCAAGGTAGGTTTCTATTTCAGCAAGTTTCTGCAGAAAGGGAAAAAGGTAAGTTCAGGACCAGGTGATCCTCAAAGAAGCAGGAGATACAGGCAGGATATTCAAGCAGGATATTCAAGTAGGATAACCAACAGGGGCAATGATCCTTACTTCATTAACATAATCAAGAAACTGCTGGCGGAGCAGGGGAAATCCTTGAAGATCCTCAGAAGCCTTTCTCTTCTTTCCCTTACCCCTAATAAGAGCTTTAGGGGCTGAAGCAGAGGGACTAGCAGCAGGGGTCTTCTTCCTTGCAGACTTGACATTGGCGAGATCATCAATACCAAACTTGGAGGCGGACTTGACAGATTTCCCAGCGCCTACACAATCAAAACAAGATAAGTACCCTAACTAATTTAAAATCTTACATAGAACTGCTTTTTAAATAAAGATACTTACTTGACATTGTGGCAGATGCGGAGGATACTTCCTGTGAATCCTGGGTGGCAACTTGAAAACTTTTGATTTCAGGATCAAGCTTTCTGAAGGCTAGAACTCTCTCTCTTGCAGCAGGGGTCAACTTGAGATGAGCAACGGATATAGCTGCACAAAAGACAAAGAAGACATTAGTGATCCTCATCATAAGGAACAAGTCTGATGGTGATCCTTCCAGGATCCTCTATCCTACCATGAGTAGCCCACTCCTTGGGCAGATCCTTCCCATTAGGGATGGTATCCCTCCTAACAAAGAAGAATCGTCGCTTCCAGTTCGTATCATTTTTGGTAACCTTAAGAACAGGGTGATCCTCCCCAGCTTTCCGTTTCAACAAATATCGACAGGATCCAAACGTTGTGAGATCATACATCTCAGCCAGCTCCGCCATTCTTAAATCAATCCCTTCTTGCTCAATGATCCTTTCCAGGGTATACAAAACCCTCCAGATCATCGGCATGGCTTGAATATAAGACATGCCGGTCAGGGAAAAGAAAGATTGGGTGAAAGCTGGAAAGGGATACGAATATCCTATGGTGAACGGAGTTGCAGGAAAAGCTACCCATGTGTCAGAAACAAAATCGCTTAAAGCAGTGGGAGTGAAAGACTTGAAGATAGCATCCGCCGGAAAACAGTGACGGATCCTATCGATGTGAGCATCGGTGAAGCAGCACCTCTCGGTGGGAGAGTCTTTAATGATCCCTTGACCTTTCAAAGGGCTATTCTTCTTGTGATCCTTGTGAGGAGAATTCCGGAGCAACATATTCGCGGTGGAATGAAAAGAGAAAGAAAAACAGAGAAAGAGAAGGAAAGAAAAGAGGAAGAATACCTGATCGATCTTTTGGACGAGATTATAAAGGGAGTAGCTCTTGAATTTAAATGCAAATTGATCCCAACTCTATCTCCTATTTATAATGATGATCTGCAGGATTGTCACTTCAATGACGTAAGGGTTGCAACGGCTAGTCCGACTTTAACGGCTAGTTATCCGAGTCGCCCGTTGCAGATAAGATCAAAGCAAAATATAACTCGTCAATTTACAATATAACTCCTTATATTTTGGGGGCAATTGTTAGGGCTGAATTTTTATAATACATGATCCTTACATGTGATCCTAACCCGTGATCCTTGTTTCTTTGGCAGATAGTGATCCTCAGCAGAGTTCCAGGATCAGGATCACGGACCATCATAGGATCCTCATGCTAACAGTTGCTTTCATTGAACTTAATGTCATTTTGCAGGAATGTCTAGCAGGATCCGCTCTTAGCATCACAATCAAGGGACGCGTCTTTACAACTTTGGCATATGCTTAATCAGAGATGAACGTTGTGAAGGATATGGAAACTTGGCATGATTTAAGGGCGATAATTTAGGCTAGATTTAATTTTATTTCTAAAGGGGTAATGAGCTGATTATTAGTTTGTTTACCTAAAATAGGCCACTCACACTTGTATATATAACACTCTTCCCCATTCGGAAGACACACAACACATTTCTCACACGCTTAGACACTCGATACTATAGTGATCCTTGTACTCAGCTCATTATCATCCGAAGTTGTAACTATTTTTTGTTATATTGAAGTTTGGTGATCGGTAGTTGCCATCACCCGAGGTTTTTTATGCCGGAGATCATACATTGATCAAGGGCTTTTTCCTCGTATAAATCCTTGTGTCACTTGCATATTTCTTACTAAAGTGATCCTTTACTTTTTCAACAAACCAAGCATCATTCCCCGTTTACTTAGAGTTTGGTTGCATTATCCTTGTGTGATTTTTGACCAAAACAACGGCTATAATTCTGTTGAGTTTGTTGCAGATAAGATCAAGAAAACATAACTCGTTAATTTTACATTTTACTCCTTATATTTTGGGGGCAATTGTTAGGGGAGGATTTTCTAACAATTAGTGATCCTTATTTGCTATCCTAATAGTGATCCTTACTTCTGTGACAGATAGTGATCCTCAGAAGAGCTTCAGGATCAGGATCATGGATCACCCTAAGGATCCTCATACTAACGATTGGCTGTTTGTGTTTACTATTGTTTTGCAGGAGTATTGAACTTGACTTGGTCTTGGCAACGTTACTATGGAATATTCCACGGGTATTTCGCACACATTTGAATAGAAATGGACTTTGTGGAGAATGTGGGAGCATGGCACAAAAGTCGGACGATTAGTTAGCTTTCATTTTTAAAGGGGTGACGAGCTAAATTTAGAACACTTAGCCATTTTCATTTACACACACACTCTCGAGCAATCGCAGTCTCAAAGCTTTCGTGAACACTTAACAATTCTCACACTTTCACACGAATAACCATAGTGATCCTTGTACTTAGCTCGTCACTATCCGAAGTTGTAAACTTTTATTGATTTATTTGAGCTTGGTGATCGGTAGTTTCCATCACCCGAGGTTTTTTATGCCGGAGATCATTCATTGATCAAGGGCTTTTTCCTCGTATAAATCCTTGTGTTGTTTGTGCAATTTACATCATAGTGATCCTTATTATTGTTCTTCATTTCAAGCATCATTCCCCGTAACTAAGAGTTTGGTTGCATTATCCTTATTAGATTTTTGACCAAAACACTTAACAAGGACTGCACTTACTGCTTTAGAAGAAACTGCCAAATATAAGGATAATATATCCCCTTTTTCTGGTTTAATTAAGGCAGGAGCTGAGGATAGGTAATCCTTAAGGGCTTTGAGAGCATTCTCATGCTTTTCAGTCCATTCAAATTTCTTGTTCTTCCTCAGAATCTCATAGAATTCCTTGCATTTTTCTGATGACTTTGATATGAACCTGTTCAAGGCTGCGATCCTCCCTGTCAACCTTTGCACATCCTTGGCATTGGCAGGAGATTTGATATTCACAATCACCTTAATTTGCTCTGGACTTGCCTTTATCCCTCTTTTTGTTACCATGTAGCCTAGGAACTTGCCTGCTTTAACACCAAAGTGACACTTTGAAGGATTCAATTTCATATTGAATTTATCAAGGATATCGAATGCTTCCTCCAATTCTCTAAGGTGATCCTCAGCTCTCTTGGACTTAACCACCATGTCATCTATATAAACTTCCATAGTGTGTCCAATTTGCTCCTTAAACATCATATTGACTAGCCTTTGATAGGTAGCACCTGCATTTCTTAGTCCAAATGGCATAGCAATATAACAATAGATACCAGTTGGGGTCATAAAGGCTGTATCCTCTTGATCAGATGGTTCCATCTGAATTTGCTGAAATCCAGATGAAGCATCCATAAAAGTCAACAACTCATAACCCGCGGTAGCATCCACCATGGAGTCAATGTGGGGTAATGGGAAAGGATCCTTGGGACATGCCTTGTTTAAATCAGTAAAATCGACACATACCCTCCACTTTCCGTTTTTCTTTTGAACAACAACCACATTGGCTAGCCATCTTGGATACTTAACCTCTCTAATCATACCTGCTCTGAGCAGCTTGTCTACCTCCTCCTGGATAATGGCATTCCTCTCAGGTGCAAACTTTCTCCTCTTTTGATGTATGGGTTTGAATGACCTGTCAATACCAAGCTTGTGAGTAATAATATCTTTAGAGATACCTGTCATGTCCTCATGCTTCCAGGCAAAGGTAGTTTTTCTCTTCTTGAGGAAGGATACTAGATCCTGTTCGATGTTGCTGAGGATCCCAGATCCTATGAAGACTTTGCATTCAGGATCCTGAGGATCCATAAGGATATCTTTCGCATCTTGTTCTCTTGCCTCCAGGACATCTCTTAGAGGATGCTTTAATTGCTATTGCTCCTTGGGTCTTTAGGCTGGTTTCATCGATGAAGTGTAGCAATTCTTGGCTTCTTGTTGATCGCTCTCAATCTTCACCACACCCCACGGACTGGGAAGTTTCACACATTGATGATATGTAGATGGAACTGCTTTCATGTCATGTATCCATAGCCTGCCAAGGATAACATTGCAACAGGATAAGCAATCTATAACACAAAATTTCTGAAAAGAATTAAGTCCCTCTATGTAAATGGGAAAATTAATTTCCCTTAATGTGTTCTTGGTTTCTCCACTGAATCCCACAAGAACTGATGACCTTGGGACAATATCTGATTTAGGGATGTTCATCTTCTTGAGGACATCAAGCTGAATGATGTTTACTGAGCTTCCTCCATCTATCAGGATCCTGCGAACAAAATGATTAGATATAAACAAAGTGATAACAAGACCATCATGATGAGGATCCTGAACATCCACACGATCATACTCATCAAAAGTTACAATTTTTCCAGTGTAACAGTAGAGGTTCGGATGGGTATATCCCCATTATCCATCTTGGTCTCCTTGGCATGCCTCTTGGCTGCTGAAAAGGAAGTGCCACATATGTCTGATCCACCGGATATGAAGTTGATAATCTGTGCATCAGCAGGAGGAGCAGGAGCCCTTTCTGGAACTTTTTTAGGATCCTGGATCCTTAACTTTTTTCTTCCCAACAGCTCCTTCAAACTTTGCTTAACGAGTAACCAATCTCTTTTCTGAGTGCAATACATTCTTCAGTGAGATGGCCGAAATCTTCATGATATGCACACCATTCGGATTTGTCTTTTGTTGCAGCTGGCTTATCACTTTTCTGGGCCACCTTGCTTTTTCACCTAAGTTCTGCATTGCAAGGATTAGTTCATTGTTATCAACAGAAAAACAATATTCAGAAATGGGAGGATAATCCTCATCATCCTCTTCCCGGTCTACTACATGCACGTTCTAATTATCAGACTTGTTGTAAGACTTAGACTTGTTGTTCCTGAAGTAGGATCCTTGTTTTTCCTGCTTCGAGGATCCTGCCAGTCTTTCTTGGATCCTTTTATCATCCTCTAGTAGGATGAATCTAAGGGCCCTGGTTCTCACTTCATCAAGATTCCTGCAAGGGGTTATGACAAGATCATCATAGAACAATGAATCCCTAAGTAAACCCATTTTGAAAGCTTCTACAGCCGTAGAAATATCCAAATTTGGAATATATAAGGATTCTTTACTAAATTTAGTGATATAATCTCTAAGTGATTAATTTTGACCTTGTGTTACCCTATATAGGTCACTAGTTAAACGTTCAAATTTTCTACTACATGAGAATTGGCTATTAAACAGATTAACTAGATTAGAAAATGATGTAATAGAGTAAGGGAGAATTGGCTATTAAACAGATTAACTAGATTAGCAAATGAAGTAATAGAGTAAGGGGGAAGACTTAGCAGCCATTTAAGAGCTGATCCTGTCAGTGTGGATCTGAAACCCTTGCCTAGACATGCTTCTTTTAACCTCTCTGGGATGGGATTGATCTCCATCCTTTCTCTGCATTGAGCTACATGTTCTTCTGGATTCGTTGAGCCATCATATAGCTTCATGGTTGGTATTTGAAACCTCTTTGGAATTTCTGCATCACAAATTGGTGGTGCAAAACGAGATATCTTGTGGCTTCCATCTGGGATTTCAGGAATGGGCTTAACCACTCCTGGGACGCTGGATATCATATCCTTCAGTTTCTGTAATTCCCTAGCCATAGCTTGGTTGATACCTGTATCCTACACAAACCCATGGCTAGCATTATAAGAATTATTCAAAATGTTACCTCCTGAAGGATTCAAGTTTGAATTCCAGATGTAAATCCATATTGACGAGATTCTGGTATGATTGAGGACCAGATGAAGCAATGGTTTGCATAGGTATGAAGTCTCCCGAATGAATCACCGAACTTCTGGGTTCTGCACTTCTTTAGGATCCCTGATCCTGAAAGATGTTGGATCCTTGAGGCATCGAAGTTGGGGGTCTCGGAGGATAATCCATGGATCCATGAGCCTGTGATGAGGATCCTTGACACTAAGATGAGGATCCCTGAACCTGAAACGAGGATCCTAGATGCTGAGAGTAGGATCCTTGAACTGTTTGCGTCCCCATGTATCCTCCTGAACTAGTGAAAGATCCCTGATGCTGGAAGGAGGATCCTTGAGGCTCAAAAGAGGATCCTGAAGGCTGAAAGTAGGATCCTAGAGCCTGAGTCATTGTCGTTGACCCATAACGCATTCCCAATGATCCACCCTGGTACTGGATATCTGGAGCTGCAGATTGCTGGGCAGTTATAGCTGGAGTGTCGAAATTCAGTGATCTAGTCTCCAATGGAGAGTGATCCTCCGCTGATCTTTTCAATTTCCTGATGTCATCAATTTCCCGAAGGATCCTGTCATTGGTTTTGTCCTGCTGTTGCATGTAATCCCTCATCTGCAAAATCAAAGAATAAAGATCATTTTTAGTAGGGCCAGAAGTAGCAGCAGAAGTTGGTGGTTTCGAGAAAACGGGGCTTTGTTTCTTTGCAGCATTCTCAGCATTCTTCCGGGATCCAAAAGGTGCTGGAGCCAAAGGTGGAATGCCCTGTGAAGAAGTGACCGCCGACATGGAGCTTGAAGTGTTCTTCGCTTGAGAAGCCATGTGGTTGAAGGTGATGAACCGAAATGATCACAATGAACAAAATTTCTCAGAAATGAAGCACCAATAGCCCCACGGTGGGCGCCAAACTGTTTTGGTCAAAAATCACACAAGGGTAATACAACCAAATCCGATTTTGTGAGGTGTGATGCTTGAATTAATGGACAAATGTATGAATGAAATGAATGTGTGACACAAGGATTTATACGAGGAAAAAGCCCTTGATCAATGTATGATCTCCGGTACAAAAAACCTCAGGTGATGGAAACTACCGATCACCGACTATATTCAATAAGTAAAGGTTACAAATCGGGATGATAACAAGCTTGTTACAAGGATCACTAGTGTTCAAAATGTATGTAATCGCCAATGAGTTGCAGAGAGTTTTCGAGAGTGTGTGTGTTGCCAATTGTTCTAACTATCAACCTTGTTATCCCCTTTTAAAAATGGAAATAATCTTACTAACAAACAATCCGCAAATCATGCTAGCTTCCCACGACTTCCATAACGGTCATACAAGCCATGCACGTGCAAAATAATGAAGCATATTCTCCTAGAATCTCGGCAAGACCAAGTCCCATTCGAATACTCCTGTAAAACGAATTCAAACATAGTGGAAACAACCGTTAGTGTAAGGATAATAATGAGGATCCTGGATCCTTAAACCTGTAACGTCTCCTGAGGATCGTTAATTCAAACTGAATTGAGGATCCGTGATCATGGCTTCATTTGAGGATCCGTGATCCATAGGTTTAGAAAATCCATCACTAACACCCACCCCCCTTTGAAATCGAACCCATTACCTAATAGTCATAAACCTTATCTCACCTATAAAATACCAATGGATTGGCATTTTTTCTTTATATTTACTTTTAGTCATGGTTTCTGTTAATTTAATATTAAACATTGAACTAATAGAATTCCTCACAATAATCGGCTCTAAAGCATGTATCTATAACAATATTTGGATATAAACATATAATATGGTTAAATAAATGTTTTTAAAGGATAAAATGCTTTTAAGGGATAGCATGATAGAAAAATGATATATTTTTCAAATAAGTGGTTGTGAATTAAAATTTTACAAACGACAAGTATGGTGATTTTAGCTATTTAAAATCTTGGTTAAATATTAAATAGTTAGTAATATATTATGTTTACTACTTTGGCTTTCTAATTAACTTTTTTAAATAAAGAAATAGAATTTAAGTGACTAATTCAAATGATTGAAATAAGAGAAGCAGAAAAAATCTTGAGGTCGTAAAATTGTAACACTTGACGCACTAGTTACTTATTTTTTTAGGTATAGATTACAAAACAAACAAAAGTTTAACACTTAATGGTCATCATCATCATCATCATCATCATCATCATACTCAGTAAAGCCCACCAATATCAAAGCTAAAGTAGGGTCTGAGGAGGGTAATATGTAGACAACCTTACCTCTATCCTATAGGAATAGAGAGACTGCTTCCAGTGAGACCCCCTACTCGATAGCAGTTTTGCATCAAGCCTTGGACATAAGACACATAACACTCAACAATTGGGACAAAAGTCGATTAGTGCATGTACCCCCTTATCTTTCGGCTATTAACGCCACCACATAATGCATGATTAACCGTCCCTCGCTTTTTAATGTTATTTTCTTAAATTCAATACTTAATGGTGTTGAATTTAGTTACACAATAGTTGTGTCCTAAAAGAATATATCAACATGTGTTTTACGTCGATTGAAAACCATAAAAATGAATATTGGTGATGCTATCGATATCGATGTTGTTCTTGTAACACCCTAACTTTTAAATGAAAAAAAAATGTATTGTTAGTGCTAACTAAACTTGTTAATTAGATGGATTAAAGCTTAAATAGGGAATGAGAGAGATGGAAAGCCTAGGAAGGGTAAAAGTGTAAAATTGTGTGACACGTTTAGGAGAAATGGCGACCCTAATTATCATTTGGCATCACTCATTTGCAAACGTTCTAGATAGAGAAAGCTAGAGAGAGAGACAGAGGAATTGAAATCTACCGGATTCGAGTTCCAATTGAAAGAAACAGTAAAAGGACCTCTGTTGATCATCTTCCAAGTTTAAAGGTAAAGATTTAATCTATTTTATACCCATTTTTGAGCGTTAATGGTCGTGTTCGGTTTTAAAGATGAAACCCGAAAAAAATAATGTGTCCCTTAATGGTTTTGCATGGGACTACCTTTGTTGTGTAAATTGAGGTATATGGATGTATAAAGTCAGAACCTTGATTCATTTACAAGTTTCGAATCACAGCCGCCACTTACAGACTAGATCTAAGGTTTTGAGAAGAACAAGGTAAAGTTCACGCTTGTGGGGTATGTGCTTTTTTATTGCATTCACTATGTTTATAGTCCATGCTTCATTTCATAGTTAGCGCAGCACATACTTCCAAGAATGCGCTTAGTACCAAAGTATGGGCCCTATTTAGAGTACGCGCACCATGTTAGGGTGTGCACTCCAAGTAGGGTATGTGATTATGATTGATAGTATGCTCTCATAGTTTAGTGACCTCTTTTGCACATGAACCTTGCTCATATTTGATTTGATTGTTTGGGGTTCGATGGGTCACTAGTATAATTCATAGTATACTTAGCAATACCGACATGTGAGTTTCTAAACCCCTCTTTAGTTTACTTCTTTGGCACGGTGTGCATACTCATTACATATTTTAAAGTAAAGTCTTTATGTTTTCTTTCAAACATGATATACTATGTTAAAGTTCGTTAAAGTATATTAAACAATTTTAAAGTGTTAAAATGTTACAGTAAACAATTGTAAAGTGTAATTGCATGCTTGTTGTATAGTACAAACGGTTACCTACGGGGCCATATTATAGGCGGTTATTTATGAGGCCATATTACAGACGATTACCTACGGGGTTGTAGAACAGGCTACGGAGCTGTATTATAGTGACAGTGCATTTGTTGCTTTCCGATGGTTGTACAACAACGTACAATACAAAATTCATTTACAGTTCATGGTAATGTGCTAAATATTGTTATACAGTGTTATGTTTGTTATGTACAGTAAAGTTATGTGATGTGTTTTAAATGCTTAATATTTTTATACTGAATAAAAATTATGGTTACCTAATTTAAGCTATAACTCACTCATTGCAGCTGAGTTTTGGTACGCACATCAGGTTGATTGGTAGGCTAAAGGATGATTTGTGGCAAAGACTCCCTTTTGGTGACTAACATCCTATCTATGTTACTGTTTTATTGTTAAAGACATTGGTTCTCTTTTGTTTTTGTTTGTAATGACCTAAAACTTTCCATTACGTTTGCATAAAATTTACCTTTATGGACAATTCGTCAAAGAGTAAATCCAAAACTTGAGACCCCAGGTTTTGGGCGTTCCAATTCGGCTGATGTTGGTTTGGTTTATTACACTTCAGCTACCCCGTATAGTTTATGATACAAAAACACTTTACTTTGGAAAAAAAAACTCCATTTTCAATAAGAATTATATTGGAATGTTGACACAATGTAACATCCCAAAAATGGATTTGGTAAATAAATCAAATTAACTGGGTACGAGCGGGTAAAATACCGTTAATGGTAAAAGTTAACCCGTAAACATTAGGATTTAAATAAAAAACCTAATGTTAAATAAAAGTTAGATGAATGCCTTTTAGAAAAATAAAGTTTATAAAAGGTCCGGGCTAGCGAGACTTAATTTAAATCAAGTTGTAGCATCCCTGGACTTAGTAAATCGAATTGCGGCAATTGACGTGAAGTATGTAACTAGGAATATTAACCTAGTTAACATAGTAGTTTATTAATAAATGTTAAGTGAGCTTAAACAAGCAAAATAACAAACCAAAACATGGAGGGGCTAAATTGCACCTTCTTAAAAGTGGAAAGTATAAAATGGTTTAGAAAAAAAAAACAACACACATATAAGATATGTGTGTGTCTGGCGTGTTTTAGAGAGAGAGAGAGAGAGAGAGAGAGAGAGAGAGAGAGAGAGAGAGAGAGGAGAAAACCCTCTCTAACATTCAATCATAAAATCAACAGATTGAAAGTTGAAATCAAAGCCAAATCCTTGCATGATCAAGGGTTTTTAATCATCTAAACCTACAAATCACTAGGTATGTGATGAATTTGTGTTTGATGAATTTTTATGTTAATTGGGTTTTGATGATATGATGAATTGATGATGTATGGATGTCCATAATCCTCATACTTGCTAGTATATATGAAATACTTGAACAATTTTGAAATTTAAGTATATGTTCATATATGTCATGAAGTGGGTTTTTATGACATAATGAAAATTGATGTTGTTTTGATGTTTATGATCACCTTACTTGCTTGTATGTGTAAATTACTTGAACATTTTAGAGGTTTGATTATATGTTCAGACATGTTATGAATTGGGTTTTGAGATGAAAGATGAACTCATGACTAATTGGTAGAAAGGATGAATTAGCATGTGATAATTGGAAGTATATTTTGTCTTGATGTTCAAAAGTATATAAACTTGTTGAATTGAAAGAAATGTAGTGATTTTGGTTGAAAAATTTAGCTAATAAGATGGCCTAAAAATGATGCCCACCAAGTATATGATAAAATGCCTAAATAAGTTTCATGAACTTGTTAGTGCATTTATATATGTCAAAATTAAAGTCAAACTGACCTATAATTAAATTGAATGAAAAAGATAGTATAAGTCCCTAAGGTGATGGTCATGGTGTATAATGACTAATCTAACCATCTTATAGATAATATGTAATAGTTTTACACTTGACTAGCTAGGTGGGAGCTTGGAATGAAGTGGGTCAAACGTATCAAAGACGTGAGAAGGCTTAAACGGACGCAAGGTAAGTAAAACTTACACTTCCTAGAATAGAATCTGTGAATGCATTATGTGTATCGCTTATGTCAATCACGTGTTTTAACGTCAAATGTATTGAGTCGTAGCTAATAGGATAGACATGACAAGGTTCTAAAGTGTTAAATCATACAAGATATGTGGGTCCGCACAAACTAGCGCATTTTAAGGGTTTCGTATAGATATGCGCGGATGGGCCTAGGTAGATCCGCACGGATCAAGGTCTGCGTGTGGAGTTCATCCGTGCGAACTCAGCAGGTCCGCATATAGTGTTCATCCGCACTAAGTGCGCAGCTTCGTGAATAATGTTCATGCGGATGGACCTCTCCTATAAATAGGTCTTGTGTCTTGTTCATTTGTACATCTTTGGCTAGAGAGGGGAAACTCTGTCAAAGTGATTTTGTGGTTTTTTACTTACAAATCATTCAATAGAAATCAGATTATATTTAGCTTGTTCTTGTTCAATCCACTCTCGTACTTGGATTCCGCACAAGATACGAGATCGTAGCAATCAATTGTACATTCAAGTGCATCGGAATCGGTCCAAACACGTTCTCATAAGTGGTATCAAAGCGGGTAACTGATTGCAAGGACTGAAGATACAAGAAACAAGAAGATTAAAGCATAATCAGATCTAAATCAGAGCTGATTTCATCATTTCTACTCGTTCTTCTTCTACTTATCTTTTTCAAGTTTAAAACACAAATTCACATTGAATTTTCGGTTAAAATTGGCTGATTTTCGAACATGTTGTGTGAAATCAAGTTTTAGACAACCCTTGAAAGTTTTAGATCTAAATACAAATAATTTCATCAAAAAATCATTGAGAAACATGAAAAACTTAGCTGAATGTTGCGCAGCGTGCATCTGCACGGATCTGGTGTTGTAGATTCACGCGGATCTGTTCAATGAATATACGCAATGATCTAAAGTTGGGTTCGCACAGATCAAAGGGTTGCATTTGTGCGGATCAACTGATCTCAATCGGCACGAATCTGTTAAGAAACCAGGGTTTGCGCGGATCTAGTTATACATGGATCTACTTGATCCACATCCGCACGGATCAAGAAATATCTCCTTCGTGCGGATCAAGGTTAAAGTTGTATGAGTTTCAAAGTTTGTTTAAGTGTTTGTTGATTTTTGCAGGTCATTTTTAAGTGTCTCAAAATCATGGAAGAGGAATTTTATAACGAATTCTACAATGCTTTCACATCCGAAACAACACCCACACCAAAGAGCATCTCAAATGCTATTTCTGAAAGTTTGAACTTTGATAATGTGTACGGAACTAATCAAAGACCACCTAAACTAATGAATATAGAAGATTATAACTGGTGGAAAGACAGATTTGAGAATTGGGTGAAAGCTTATGCTTATGAAAGTTGGTTTTTTGTTAAGATTCGGGTATACTAAACCTAAAAAAGATAACCAAGAAGAAATACCAATTGAACAATTTGAAGATGATGATAAAAAGGTATTCTCTAATGAACAAAGAATGATTGCATTGTTACAACAATCGGTTAGGGAGGATATTCTTTCATTACTCCAACACAATAAAACGTCAAAATCAATTTGGGAGACACTGAAAAGTTAAAGCTGAAGGTGGAAAAGAGATAGTGAAGAACAAAAAATCATTGCTTAAGAAAGAGTTCGATCTGTTCAACTGTCTGAAAGGAGAGAATCTCTGACAGATGATAGAACGTTTCTGTTATAACAATCCTAAAATAAACCGACACCCTCCTGAAAATTTTTCCGACAACCTAATATATATTAAAATATCCCATTATATCCTAAAATACATCCCATATGTGAAAACGGACCCCGAATACATTAATTTTTATTAAAATAAATTAAAAATAAAATTTATTGGGCTGTCGCGGGCCGCGACAGACTTCACTTAAGTCTACGCGGGCCGCGAGCGCCTGGGCAAGTGGCGCAGCCTTGAGCCGCCACGTGTCAAGTGCATGTTGAGGCTAGTGACTGGGTTAGCCAAGCTAGGGCCTACCCTAGCTGGCGTTGCGGGCCGCGAAGGCCCTGGCTGTGTGCTACACGGGGCGCGACGAAACCCAAATGCAGCCCTATAAATTGCATGCATCGGGCCTTCAGTCTGTTCGTTCATTTTTCGACTTTCTCTCTCAAATTTCTTATAGTAGGCACTATACTCGGGTATAATATCCCCCTAAATAACGAAGTTCTGCTCCGTTGTAAGTATCATAACCCCTAGATACGTATTAGATACTCTGTCCGATTGATCTAGGGTTCCGTAACGGCTGTCGTGGTTCTGCCCGACGTAGTCGTTGGAATGTCGTTTCGGGGAGGGTATTACTAATGTTAAAATGGGTTATCATACTAACGCGTGTGCATTTGTGTAATTTATAGATTGTCACCAGGAAACCCTTACAGAAAACCTAAAACAGCAATGTGAGTAATCTCCCTTTTGTTAACTGTTTTTACAAAACCTCACACAATTAATTATATATTAAGCTGTTATTGAGTATTTGTAAGGATACAATTATCCTCGGTATTTTGGGGTTTTGTATACAAAATTTGTTACTGCCTTGCGAGGGGTAACATTTCCACAAGTCAGGTTGACAGTACCGTGGGTGGTAATTGATATGACTTGGAAACAAATGTAATTGCGAGACCGCCCTCAATACTGTGCAATGGTTTTCATTTAAACTTGATTAAACTGGGATTCACTCACCAGTATTTCCCACTGACAAAATGTTTTTAAACGCGTTTCAGGTAACAATATGTGAAAGCCAAATAGAAGCCAGCTGGACAGCACTGAAGGCTTGGAAAAGTGGCAATAAAGTTACCAGAAATAAAATAGATGTTTTTATTAAATAAAATAGGGTTTATCCTGTAGGATCGTTTTGCGACCTAATGAGTCGTTCAGAGTCAACACAGAACTGTTTGAGAGGCGGAAACAAACAAACAGCCTAGAATCAGTGTAAGAAATGAGTAGAAACAGAGTATGATACTTAAAACAAGCTTCTCATTGATTTTAGACTTGATTAGATGGTGAAAATTGGGCAGCACTTCGTTACACTACACCTGATTTCGTACCAAATGAGAAGCTAAGACCACCTATATATAGGCATCTAATTTCGCACGAAATAGCATTATGCTATTTCGTACGAAATACCAAAAGTTAATTTCGTGCGAAATAGCAACATGCTATTTCGTGCGAAATTACTTCAAAAATCATAAATTTACATTTTGACCCCTGTAAACCCTACTACAAGCTACCGACATGACCTAGACTTTAGATGTAGGCTATAGACATTATGCACCAACAAACTCCCCCTTGGATATTGCCGGAGTCTTCAGTCTGGTCTTCAGTGCTTTCTTCACAGCGACTTGAATTTCTCTTCCCTCGGCTTAGGCTTTTTCATCAACAGCTTCCTAAGCTTTTCGTTCTCTTCATCCTTCTTCTTTTCCTCAGCAGCCATTCTTTGAACTACAGTATGCCATAGCATGTTGTCTTTGTCTTCACGAGCCTTCCTTTCTCTTTCAGCCTTCAACTTTTCTTCTTTCTCAATCTCTCGCCACTTAGATGACCATTGACTTTCAGCATTGATCCCTTTCTAGAAACAAATGGATACAACCCTCTGAAACTGCATAGCCTGGTCTTTATCTTCAGCTTTAAATCCGATCTTGTTCACAAACAGACATTCAATATCTTTTGTTGAGCAGTTCACCAACCATAATGGATCATACACAAAGATGTGTCTGATTTCATTTTCGGCTCTGTAGGTGATCACAGCTTCAGTCGACAAACAACTGTATACCCAGTACAAGAACCCCTTATAAAAATCTTGCTCCATCTTCGGCACCTGTATATTCTTGATCACTTTAGGTTTCTTCACATGCAAGATCGTTTCTTCATTTCCAGTCACTAGATTTACCCTCTTCACTTTCTTCGGGAAGTGAGGTTTCCAGTGTTTGAATCCTCTGAAAGCTTCAAACTTCATCAGACCCCAGATGGGTACATCATGCTTTCGAACAGGATAATCTAACGTTCTAACTTCGACAACTCTTCTACATCCCACCAAGGTAGTGACATGATATCCTGAATATATTCAAAGTACTGCACTCCAAATTCTCTTCGAATAGCATACACATTCACTTGAGGCAGAAATCCCCAACTGATAATATCTCCCAATGACACATCCCTGTCTCTTTTATAATACTTCAATGGTCGCTTGAACTTTCTTTCTATACTCTTTCTTTTTGTAGTACCATCAAAGTTTTTATCTTTCAGACATTCAACAACTTTCCTTCTCAACTCATCTACATTCTCTTGACAGAAAAATTCAACAAGAGTTGGAAAGTTTGAAGTGTCTTCATTCACACTTTCTTCATCAGTACAATCCTCAACCTCAACCCTATCATAATTATCAGCTTCATCAACATACTTGTACTGATACTCGGGTTGTTTGTTGACATCAAACGCAATCAACTCTTCTTCAAAGTCAAACTTGAAGTTAGGATCATCAATACGTGTCATCTCTATGATATGGTTCATAGTGTAAGTATGCTTGATTTCACCTTCCTCAACTTCAGGTTCTAGACGCAAAATTAACTTCTCTCTTTTATCAACGTTTTGATCACCAACGTTCTCCCCCTCACCCTCTGCACCTTCAGGTTCTTCACTCACATCATCGTGAAGAAAATCATCAACATTTTGTTCATTCGATGCTTCAGTAACTTTAATACCAATACCACCCTGACCATTGTCATCATCATTATCACTGTGACTACTCGCAGAAAATACATCATCATCTGCTTCATCATCTTTTTCAACTTTATCATCTTCCTCTTCTTCATCATCCTCATCAACATTTTCCTCATCATCAATAACATCATCAATCAATACGTCTTCCTTAAAGTTACCAAACACTGCAGATATAGGACGAGGATTCTGAACAGGAGATTCAAGTACAGTTGATGGAACAATTGATCTTTCAGAAACATCCGAAACACCTTCAACACCCTTGCCTTTAAACTTCATCTCAGCATCAATTTCAGCTTGACGTCTAGCTCTAACCTCTTCAACTTCAATCTCTTCGAATCTCTGCTCAACAGACTTTCCAAGCATGTTTTCTAACACTTTATTCATCATGTATATCTCGTGTTCTTTCATTGCTTTAGCAGCTTCCAACTCTTTGTTCTTTAACTCGAAGTACTTGTTCTTCTCATCTCTTGTAACACCCCGAAAACGGGTTTGGTAATCAAACCACGTTAATAATTATGAACGGGTAAATTACCGTTAGAGGTAAAATTAACCCGATAAATATTAGGATTTGAATAAATAAGCCTAATATTAACTAAAAAGTGAATAAGGGCTTTGGAGGGAATAAAGCTTATAAAAGGCTCGAGGTAACGGGGGGTGACACCCCGAAAACATAAATATTTATAATAAAAATTTAATGTTGGTAATAAACAAAATAAACTAACTAGGAATAAATAACCTAGTTAGTTACAAGTTTTGTAATAATAAAGAAATTGGTTAAAACACATTAAATGCAACTTGGTAAAGTATAGGGACCAAAGGTGACAAATTTGAAACAAGTTGTATTAAATAAAACTCTTAACACCAAAACACACACTCTAAGTATCTGTTCTGGTCGAATACTCTAGCGAAGACAGGAGCTCCTTATATCAAACCCTAACTAGCTCAAAATTGACAAATTGAAAGGGGAAATCTAACCCAAATCGAAATCCAAGTACAAATTCGTGATCACCTCGGTGAAGGGATCATCAGGTATGTTAAATTTCATCATTTAGTTCCATCTCAAATTCTTGATGATTAGTGAAATCGAAATCTAAACATGATTAATTGATGTTTAGATGAAATTAGTAAGGAAAAACAAGTCTAGGAGTAAACCCTAGTCAAAAACTTGTTGAATTAGTGTTTAAATCATGAAGTTCAAGATTCTCCATTATAGGTGTTTAATGGGTTTTGTAGAAATATAATGAACACTAGAATCTTGATAATAAATTGGGTGTTATTTGATTCCTACGAAGTAAGTCTAGGTGTTGTTATGCATGCTAGACATAGAGACTTGTGAATGATGTTGAAACTTGACAAATAACTAGTTGAGAAACTTGATTTATGAGAGTGTGAAAATCATGCCCACAAGGTGTTTTCTAAAATGTCTAAATGAACATTAATATGTTGAAATTTTGAAAGAAACGTGTAATTGAATAATATGACAAATTATGCGAAGTATGAACCGATAAGGGTTCAAAGCATAAAGTTAATCTAGACTTAATTGTGTAAATCATGTGATCAAAAGTAGTTAACTTTTGATAAGTTGAATTAATAAATAATAAGGTCGAACGGTAGTTTCGACATAGAAAATACGTAAGGTGGAATAGTCATGATTATTAATTACCTTTGAATGATGACGATAGTTTGACACTTAACGAGCAGGGTGGAGGCTTGGGAAGAAAGGGGTCAAACTAATCAAGAAGGAAAAGAAAAGCGTAGCTCGGATACGAGGTAAGTTAAGCTTACGCCTCACGTTGGAATAAGTGGGAATGGCAAGAAACCATAAGTTATGGTAAAAAGGGCAAAAAAAAAAAAAAACGGTAGACTGGTAATCCGATCATGGGTTAACGAATAAATAAAAAGGATTTGAAAGGACACCATTTGGCATAAGTCAAAATGGGTCAAACAAAGCAAGAAACGACTTTTAAGCAAGATGAATTCAAAGAGTAAATCGGAATAGGTTAAAGGGATGAAATGGTAATTAAATACCATCTCATAATTATAATTGGTCGTTTTGACTAAACGGGTCAAATGGTGTTGTTGACACCATTTGACAATAATATCTTATGATCGAGTATTGAGTTTTGTAATCGCAGGAATTTAACCCATGGTTCGCATTGCTATTGATTAGAAATTAATAGCAAAAGGTATGTAAATGGGTCAATCCCATGACTCGAGCCAGGTACGCGTAGTTAAGTTGCTAGTTAAACATGCAAATATGGGTCAAATAATTAGCGAGAGTGTAACACCCTGAAATCTCCATTAGATGGTTTCGTATGCTTAGTTTCAAATTATAAATAACAGGAACTTGTATCTTCATAACTTTGGGAACAAGCTGTTACGTGGATGAAAACGAGGGGGCTTTATGTAACTTCTAATTAATTCCTCACCATAAATTCTATCATTGGCAACATAAGAAAACCCTACCCCTTTACTGTTGCCGTCGAGAAAAGTAGTTCTTGAACTTCTTATTGATCTCAGGTTAGTTCGCTGTTCAATCTCATGTTTTAGCATTAATTGTGATCATAACAGTGAGACCGTTCGTGTGATTCTCACTAGGATTCTTATGTTGTCACCATAAACGGAGAAGACGTAACAAATAACGTGGTCGATTCATTATCGCCAAACTCCAAACATCTCAGCATGGTTTTGAGGTCGTTTTCATCACGCGTCCAAGGTACAACTGTTATTCTTGCAGTCACATTATGTAAGGGGTCTTGGGATCGGATCAGTTAGATAAGACGCAATCCATGTAGGGGTATTGGTTTGGTACAATTTGGATTAATAGATAAAGATGACAAAAGTGGTTCACATGGGGGAAGCCTGGTGGAAACCTATGGTTATGGGTAATAAAAAAAAAAGAAAAGAAAATAGTGGATAATGGTTAGCTGTAATGGTGTAACAAAGAGGATGTAATAATGGTAGTGATCTTTACATGAGTTTTTTTTAAATGAATGGTTATGGTTTGATGGGGTAGTTCCTACACGATGAGGATGATGTAGTAATGAACATTGCATGGTGGTGCTTTTTATATGGTCACTAAAACAACATGGACATGTGTGTGCTGCATACTGGATGTGGCAATATTGTTTACTAAGCATGTTAACATGCACCTTAATTAGTTAAGCATGCTAGCAAGCATCTCAATTCTCTCACTTGAGAATTTAACTAAACAAACACACACCTCAATTCTCTTATTTGGAATTTATAGATTTTGGTTGGTGTACTAATTAGGATTATTAGCATGTCACCGTGCGAGAGGATCCATACATTTTTAGTGACGTTGACGACTACTTTAACAGGTTGTTTATTTCTTTGGATTGTTTTGCCTATCGACTCTCTAGCCTCTTTTTGTCTTGCGAGCGCTACGACAAGGTGAGTTCTAGACGCCCTCTTTTAAACGTTTTGAATATTTCTTTGGGCTGGTGTGTATGCTTTTGATACGATTCATAAAGGGATTAAATATCTGTTAAATGAAAACTTTTACAAATTGGATATGTGACGTTTAGAGTTTTATGTGGTCACACCTTGGTGTGTATATGAGCTTGATAATGAATAAATGAACTATAACTGAGCGTGTAAATTATCTAAGGTGAATGAAGAAGTGCTCCTTTACATAGACTATGGATGAGTTTATATATAAATATATATTTTTTTATATATTTATGTGTATGTTTACCATTGAAATAGCCTATTAGGCACAATTGAAATGAAATAGCCTATTCGGCACAACTGGTATGAACTAGCCTATTCGGCACAACTGGAATGATTTAGCCTATTCGATGTTTTGGTTAAAAATCACGCTAGGATAATGCAACCAAACTCCAAGTTACGGGGAATGATGCTTGAAATGAAGAATTATGATAAGGATCACTATGATATAAATTGCACGAACAACACAAGGATTTATACGAGGAAAAAGCCCTTGATCAACGAATGATCTCCAGCATAAAAAACCTCGGGTGATGGAAACTACCGATCACCAAGTTCAAATAAATCAATTAAAGTTTACAACTTCGGATAGTGACAAGCTAAGTACAAGGATCACTATGCTAAAACGTGTAAAAGTGTGAAAAATGCTAAGTGTTTGCCGAGAGCTTTGTGACTGCAATTGTACGAGAGTGTGTGTAAGCAAAAATGGCTAAGTGTTCTAATTTTAGCTCGTCACCCCTTTAAATATGAAAGCTAAACTAAGCTAACTAACTGCCCGACTTTCATGCCATTCTCCCACGTTCTCCACAACGTCCATTTTCGTTCAAATAAGTGCGAAATACTTGGGGAATATTCCATAGTAACGTTGCCAATACCAAGTCAAGTTCAATACTCCTGCAAAATAATACGAAATACAAACAGCCAATCGTTAGTATGAGGATCCTTAAGGTGATCCATGATCCTGATCCTGAAGCTCTTCTGAGGATCACTATCTGTCACAGAAGTAAGGATCACTTGTCAGGATAATAAGCAAGGATCACTAATTGTTAGAAAATCCTCCCCTAACAATTGCCCCCAAAATATAAGGAGTGTAATGTAAAAGTTGTTGGGGCTGGATTTTACTATAAATGATCCTTATACGTGATCCTGACAAGTGATCCTTGTTTCTTTGGCAGATAGTGATCCTCAGCCAGACTTCAGGATCAGGATCATGGGACGATATGGTGATCCTTATACTAACGGTCATTTTCGATTACTACAATATTATTTTGCAGGAATATCTAGCAGGATATGCCCTACATATCATGATCCAGGGACGCGCTTTTACAAATATGGCAAGAGCTGAATTGAAGATGAACGTTGTGCCGGATATGGAAACATGGCTTGATCTAAGGGCAGCAATTTAGGCTAGATTATCTTTATTTCTAAAGGGGTAATGAGCTGATTAGTGGTCTATCTACCTAAAATAAGTTACCTACACATGTATAAATACCCATCTTCCTCATTCGGAAGAACACACACAACAGAGGACACAACTCTCAACACTTAGACACTCAGTGATCCTTGTACTCAGCTCATTATCATCCGAAGTTGTAACTACATTTTTGTTATATTGAAATTGGTGATCGGTAGTTGCCATCACCCGAGGTTTTTTATGCCGGAGATCATACATTGATCAAGGGCTTTTTCCTCGTATAAATCATTGTGTCTTTGCATCTTTATCACAGAAGTGATCCTTTACTTTCATAGCTAACCAAGCATCATACCCCATTTACATAAAGTTTGGTTACATTATCCTTGTGTGATTTTTGACCAAAACAGTTTGGCGCCCACCGTGGGGCAATTGGTGCTTCATTCATAAAGAAAATCTTTTGTTCAAAATCATTTCAAAGGGTTACATGGCTTCATCATTGAAGAACACTTCCACGGCGATGTCTGCAGTCACCTCAGCACAAACCACTCTACCTCCTCCACCGGCAGGATCCCAGAGAAATGCTGAGAAGAGACCAACCCCTTCTTTCTCTAAACCTCCATCTTCTTCTGCTATGAATTCTTCTATTCCCAGTACTAGTGATGTGTTTGCTTTAATTTTGCAGATGAAGGATCGTATGCAGCGGCAGGATGAAACTAATGACAGGATCCTCAGGGAGATTGGAGATCTCAAAAGACAAAAGAAAGCGGCAGAGGATCATTCCCCACTGATGCCAAAATCCTTGAGTTTTGAGACTCCAATGGCCACCTCTCAGCCATCAGGGATCCCAGACGTACAGATCACAGGGGAGACGAGAGGATTACATCTCAAGTCAGCAGCAATGACTCGGACATCGGGCTCGTATTTTCAGCCAGCAGGATCCTATCCTCAGTATGTGGGATCCTTCATGAATCCGGAAGCCTATCCGGGGGCACAGCAGTTTCAAGGATCCTACTTTATTCCAGGATCGTTCCAGGGCCAAGGATCCTCCTTTGTTCCAGGATCATCCCAGGTTCAAGGATCCTCCTTCGTTCCAGGATCATCCCAGATACCAGGATCCTTACAGATGCCAGGATCCCCAAAAAGTTTGCAAGCAGGGAGTCTAGATGTCCATCAAGGGGACTTCATTCCAATGCAGACCATTGCTTCCACTGGTCCCTCCGTTGTTCCAGAATCCCAGCAATACGGATTCCCTAACTTGAACCCAATGGGAGGTAACACTTTAAATAATTATCCTACCACTAACCATGGATTCATGCAGGATACAGGTACCAATCACGCTATGGCCAGGGAATTACAGAAACTAAAGGACATGATCTCAAGTGTTCCAGGGGTAGTCAAGCCTATCCCAGAGATTGCAGATGGAAGCCACAAGGTATCACGCTTTGCACCACCAATTTGTGATGAAGAGGTGCCCAAAAGGTTCCATATCCCTACCATGAAGCTGTATGATGGCACAACGGATCCAGAGGAGCATATAACACAATACAGGGAAAGGATGGAAATCAATCCTATCCCAGAAAAGTTGAAGGAAGCATGCCTATGTAAAGGATTTGGATCCACTCTAACTGGATCAGCTCTTAAGTGGCTGCTAAGTCTTCCCCCTTACTCTATTACTTCATTTGCTAATTTAGTTAATTTATTCAATAACCAATTCTCTTGTAGTAGAAAATTTGAAAAATTAACTAGTGATTTGTACAGGATAACTCAAAATCATAACGAATCATTAAGAGATTATATAACTAAATTTAGTAAAGAATCCTTGGATATTCCCAACTTGGATATGGCTACGGCTGTTGAAGCCTTCAAAATGGGACTACTTAAGGATTCATTATTCTATGATGATCTTGTTATGACACCTTGCAGGAATTTAGATGAAGTAAGAACTCGAGCACTCAGGTTTATCCGGCTGGAGGATGACAAGAGGATCCAGGAGAGACAAGTAGGATCCTCAAAACAAGATAATCAAGGATCCTCCTTCAAAAGCAACAAGTTCAAATCCTACCATAGAAACGAGAACAAGAATGTGCATGCTGTCGACCAAGAGGAGGATGATGAAGAATATCCTCCAATCTCAGAATATTGTTTTTCCGTTGATAATCATGAACTAATCCTTGCAATGCAGAATCTAGGTGAAAAGGCTAGGTGGCCCAGGAAGAATGATAAACCATCCGGGACTAAAGACAAGTCCAAATGGTGTGCATACCATGAGGATTTCGGCCATCTGACTGAAGATTGCATAGCCTTGAGAAAGGAAATTGGATACCTGCTAAGCAAGGGGCATCTAAAAGAATTGCTGGGGAGAAAAAAGCAAAGGACCCAGGATCCTGAAAGGATCCCCGAAAAAGCCCCAGCACCTCCGGCAAATGCACAAGTGATCAACTTCATATCCGGAGGATCAGACATTTGTGGATCCTTATCGATGGAGGGAGCTCAGTGAACATAATCCAGCTTGATGTCTTGAAGAAGATGGGAATCCCAGAATCAGACATCACACCAAGATCCTCCGTGCTTGTAGGATTCAGTGGAGAAACGAAGAAAACTCTGGGGGACATCAAACTCCCAATCTACGTGGAAGGATTACATAATTATCAAAAATTTTGTGTTATTGACTGTTTATCTTGTTGCAACGTTATCCTTGGCAGGCCTTGGATACATGACATGAAAGCAGTTCCATCTACCTACCATCAATGTGTAAAGCTCCCTAGCCCATGGGGGATAATCAAGATCGACAGCGATCAGCAAGAGGCTAAGGATTGCTATACCTCATCCATGAAGCCAACCTCAAAGCCAAGGGAGCAATAGCAATTACAGTATCCTCCGAGGAATGTCTTGGAGGCAAGGGAGCAAGATGTAGATGAAATCCTCTTGGACCCTAGTGATCCTGAATCAAAAATCTATATCGGATCAGGGATCCTTGGCAAGATGAAAGAAGACATGATATCCTTCCTCAAAAGAAGAAAATCTACCTTTGCTTGGAAACATGAAGATATGACAGGTATATCCAAGGATATTATTACTCACAAACTTGGCATTGACAGGTCTATCAAGCCAATCCATCAAAAAAGGAGGAAGTTTGCACCAGAAAGGAATGCCATTATCCAAGAAGAAGTAGAGAGACTACTTCGAGCAGGTGCAACATATCAAAGGCTGGTAAATATGATGTTCAAAGATCAAATTGGAAGAACTATGGAGGTGTACATAGATGATATGGTGGTCAAGTCAAAGAAAGCTGAGGATCACCTAAGGGACTTGGAAGAAGCATTCGATATCCTTGATAGTTACAACATGAAACTTAATCCTTCAAAATGCCATTTTGGTGTTAAGGCAGGAAAGTTCTTAGGATACATGGTAACCCAGAGGGGCATTGAAGCAAGCCCGGAACAAATCAAAGCATTAATAAATATCAAATCTCCTGCCAATGCCAAGGATGTTCAAAGACTAACAGGCAGGATAGCAGCTTTGAACAGGTTCATATCGAAATCCTCAGAAAAGTGCAAAGAATTCTACGATATCCTAAGGAAGAATAAGAAGTTCGAATGGACTGAGAAGCATGAGAATGCTTTACAAGCCCTTAAAGAATATATGTCCTCAGCACCAGCATTAGCAAAACCGGAGAAAGGAGATGTGTTATCCTTATACCTAGCGGTATCCTCAACCGCTGTAAGTGCAGTCCTCGTCAAGGATCATGAAGGTACACAATATCCTATCTACTATGTAAGTAAAAGTTTGCTTGATGCCGAATCCAGGTACTCACACCTCGAAAAACTTATCCTTGCATTAATCATGGCATCCACTAAGTTAAGGCATTATTTTGAAACTCATACTATTATTGTTAAAACTAATTTTCCAATTAAGAATGTCCTCAGGAAACCAGATATGTCAGGGAGAATGGCTAAGTGGGCAGTGAAGCTTAGTGCCCATGATATAAGATACGAACCAAGAACAGCCATTAAATCTCAAGCACTAGCTGACTTTGTGGCTGATTTCAGTAGTGATCTACAAAAGGAAGCAGAATTGGAGGTCCAGCAGCTGGATGAGACCAAGGATCCTTGGATACTACACACCGACGGATCCTCAAATATCAAAGGGACAGGGCTAGGGATCCTACTAAAATCGCCACAGGGGGACATAATACCCCACTCCATAGCTTGTGAGTTCCAGGCAACTAACAATGAGGCTGAGTATGAAGCCTTAATTGCTGGCTTACAAATTGCTAAGGATATGGGGGTAAAGTATCTCGAAGTATATGTAGATTCATTATTGATCACCAATCACTTTAATGGATCCTATGCTGTTAAAGGTGAAAAACTAACCAAATATTTAGAGATAGTCAAAAAATTGGCACTCTCTTTTGTTTCTTTTAGCTTAACACAGGTACCAAGGGAGGATAACACGGAAGCTGATGCATTGGCCAACCTAGGATCATCCTTAAAAATTCCAGAAAATATAAGTATCCCTATCATCCACATCCTGGCTCCTGCTATTGAAAACCAAGTAGCCATGGAAATAGAAGAGGATACTGCAGTAATCCCTAGTGAAGAAGCTCGATCTTATTCAGGATCATGGATCCCACCAATCATGAAATACTTGCAAAACGGAGAGATCCCAATGGGAGAAAATCCTAGAGCTTTCAGGATCAAGGTATCTCAATTTACAATCCTAAATAATATGCTATATAAACGATCCCTTGCAGGACCATATTTAAGATGTATTGAAGATCCTGAAATCGAAGAAGTATTGAGAGACTTCCACGAAGGAGATTGTGGAAACCACACTGGGGGCAGGGCATTATTCTCAAGGATCCTTAGAACAGGATACTACTGGCCAACCATGAAAAGGGATGCTGTAGAGTATGCTAAGAAATGTGATCCTTGCCAAAGACATAGCAATATCCTTCACCAACCAGCTGAATTACTACACCCCATACCATCCTCTTGGCCATTCATGAGATGGGGAATGGATATAGTTGGCAAACTCCCTAAAGCACCTGGTGGAAAAGTATTTATGCTTGCCATGACTGACTATTTTTCCAAGTGGATAGAAGCTGAAGCCTTCGCTCAAGTCAGAGAAAAGGAAGTCATATCCTTCATTAAAAGAAACATTATAACCAGATTTGGCATCCCCTCTGAAATTATATGTGATAATGGTTCTCAATTCATTGGAAGGAGAACCACTAACTTTTGTGACAGTTGGGGAATCAAGATGATAACATCAACACCAGTTCATCCACAAGCCAATGGTCAAGCAGAATCATCCAACAAGATCATCATCAACAATCTGAAGAAGAAGCTAGGATCCAAGAAAGGAAAATGGGCAGAGGAGTTACCTTATGTGCTATGGGCTGATAGGACAACTCCCAAGAATGCCACTGGCCAAACACCTTTCTCTTTAGTATTTGGGGCAGAAGCAGTGATCCCAACAGAGATGGTGATCCCAACTGCTAGAACAAGTGCTCGTGATCCTGAAGAAAATGCTACAATCCTAGCTCAGGATTTGGATACTATTGAGGAAAACAGGGATCTAGCTAGGATAAGGATGGCAAGCTACCAACAAAGGATGGCTGGTGCCTACAACAAGAATGTCAGGATAAGGAAGTTCCAAGTCGGAGATATGGTGTTGAGAAAAGCATTTCAAAACACCATCAATCCTGCTGACGGGAAGCTAGCACCAAAATGGGAAGGTCCCTACTTGATTGAAGCTGAAGCAGGAAAGGGGGCATACAGGTTGCTAACCATGGAAGGAAACTTGTTACCAAGAGCCTGGAATGCTGTTCACTTAAAGAAATATTTCATGTGAACATGATCCTTCCTGCATGTGATCCTTACATTGAAATATCCTTGAAGGATCCTGGAGATATCGGTGATCCTTACTCAGGTAATATGCTTATCCTAAAACTATTGCATTTTCTTACTTTTTGCCTAAGGATAAGGATCATGTATCCTTCATCCTCGACTCACAAACCATTTGAGTTATGATAGTTCAGGTATCTTCAGCATATCATCAAAGATCTTCAAAAGCATCACAGATCCTCGGGTCCAACCCCAGCTATCCTTGGGATTATCCCCAGTTTCCGCCAGCAGCGCACGATGATCCTGATATAGTTCATGTCTTTGGGATCAGTACCCATTTTCGGGGCTGGCGACCTCATCGTACTGGCTATACTTGGGATCCTACGTATAATGGTGGACGCACCATACATCCGTTCCTAAGGTTTCTAACGTTTTCACGTTAGCTAAGGTTTTGACATTTTCATGTCACTAAGTTTGGATAGTTGCCAGAAAGGGCCATACTCCAGTTTACATACGATCCTTTGGGCTTGTCCCCAGTTATCCTTTGGGCTTGTCCCCAGTGATCCTCCGGGATCATCCTCAGTTATCCTTTGGGCTTGTCCCCAGTTACTAACTTATATTGGCTTAGTCCCAAGTTATATTCCATTTTTTCAGGTTTTCGAAGTTAAACGATTAAGGATCCTTAATCCTTATTATCCATTAAAGTTTTACCTACGGTTGTTCCAATTAAAGGTTAGGATCCAAACTTGGATCCTCAGGTATGATCCTTAACTACTTTTAATTTCATTATTCATTTGAATAACCTTTAGACCTTGACAACTGAACCTATGATCCTTAAAATAAACTATCTTGGAAACTTTCGATTATAGGATATTTGATCCAGGATCATATCCTAAATTTCTTAAACATAATTTGCTCAAACTTTTCAAACAAACATGTGTCAAAACAATTGAAAATCAAAAAGGACAACAACACAAGATAAGCCAGAAAGATTAAAGTTATATTATTAAGCCAAAGGATCATTAACCCTTTCAAAAAAGTTGTCAAAATTGCCAACCCACATTTCTACCAGCAAAACGTGGCCCGTCCACATGGGTTGGCAAAGGGTGTCCATTGTCTATGCGGTCTTAGCATTTTTGCAGGAAAGTAGAAGCGGCAGGATCACAAAGGCTTCATTCCCCAAACAGAGGATCCCTCCACCTTTTGTAATCCTACCTATTGTTCAAAGGATCCAGGATCCTCAACCCTAAACTATTGTTCAAATACAGACCATCATTGTTTTAAAAACATCACAACCACTAAACAAAAAAAATTGGGCTCCGGCTATGTCTAGAAGTTTCCATCATTGCCCAATCTTGCAGCTCAAACCTTCGCTGCACCATCACCACCAGCTCCACTCGCTTCACCCTGATCCTTGCCAGCATCACCACCTTCCAGCATGGGGATCTCCTCAGCCTCATCCTCGTCCTCCAGGTCTGCCAGCCTTGCCTTCCAACCTTCAACATCCCACGAGCCTTTGTCAAAGGTAGGATCCTGAGCTTCCTCGGCCATCTGAAGTTGAATCTTATACATAGCAATTGCCGCGGAGACCTTAGCATCTTGAGTGATCTCCTGCTTCTCGTTATCCATATCAATCAACCTCTGAGCAGCCTCAGCCTTCATGACCCGGAGCTCCTTCTCAAGATCTCCTATCTTGAGATCCTTAAGCACGCCCATTTGTTGAAGATCAGCAATCTGGCTCTCCTGGTCCTCAACATTGCCAAGATAAGTTTCGATCTCAGCAAGTTTCTGCAAACAAGAGAATAAAGACAAGCTCAGACTCAGGTGATCCTCAAGAAAAGCAGGATACATAAAATATGATAGGCGGATAACCTACAGGGGCAGTGATCCTTACCTCATTCACGTAATCAAGAAACTGCTGGCGAAGGAGAGGGAATCCTTGGAGTTCATCAGAAGCTTTCCTCTTTTTTCCTTTGCCCCGAATGGACGCTTTAGGAGCTGAGATTGAAGGGCTGGCAGCAGGAGCCTTCTTCTTCTTAGAAGACGTGACATTGGCAAGGTCACTTATCCCAAACATGGAGGCAGATTTAACAGACCTGGCAGACTTTCCGGCACCTACACCATTCAAAAACAAGATAAGTTCCCTTGTTAAATTAAATACTTTCACATAAAACTTATTTTCTATGAGGATACTTACTTGACATTGTGGCAGATGCAGAGGATATCTCTTGAGAATCTTGGATAATAACCTGGAAACTTCGAACTTCAGGATCAAGCTTCTTGAAAGCTAACACTCTCTCTTTGGCAGCAGGGGTCAAGTTTAAATGAGCAACGGAGATAGCTGCATAAAAAGACAATAAAGAAAAGACATCAGTGATCCTCATCATACGAGACAGGACTGATAATGATCCTTCAAGGATCCTCTACCCTACCATGAGTGACCCATTCCTCGGGCAGATCCTTCCCATCCGGGATGGAATCCCTCTTAACAAAGAAAAACCGACGTTTCCAGTTTTTATCATTCTTGGTAACTTTGAAGATAGGGTGATCCTCCCCAGATTTCCGTTTCAACAAGTACCGGTGAGAACCAAAGGTGGTGAGATCATAGAGCTCAGCTAACTCTGACATCCCCAAATCAATCCCTTCTTGCTCGATGATCCTCTCAAAGGTATAATAGAACCCTCCAGATCATCGGCATAGCTTGGATAAATGAGATGCCGGTAAGCGAAAAGAAAGATTGGGTAAATGTCGGAAAAGAATATGAATACCCGATGAGGAAAGGAGTAGCAGGAAAGGCCACCCAAGTGTCCGAAACAAAATCACTCAGAGCAGTAGGATCAAAGGGTTTGAAAACAACATTCGCTGGGAAACAATGGCGAATCTTGTCTATTTGGATATCGGTAAAACAGCACCTCTCCATAGGAGAATCCTTGATAATCCCCTGGCTTTTCAAGGGACTATCCTTCTTAGAGCCTTTGTGCGGTGAATTCCGAAGAAGCATGTTCGAGACAAAAAACAGAGTAAAAGCAAGAAAGAACAGAGCAAAGAAGAGAAAGAGGAGGATGATACCTGATCAAGAGTCTTCAATGATGGTTATAAAGGGAGATACTTCGAATTTAAATACAAAATGATCCTAACCCTATCTCCTATTTATAATGATGATTTGCAGGGATCGTCACATCAGTGACGTAAATATCACAACGGCTAGTCCATATGTAACGGCTAGTAACCCGGAATCGTCCGTTAGAGATAAGCTCAAAACAAAATATAACTCGTCTATTTACAATTAACTCCTTATATTTTGGGGGCAATTGTTGGGGCTGGATTTTACTATAAATGATCCTTATACGTGATCCTGACAAGTGATCCTTGTTTCTTTGGCAGATAGTGATCCTCAGCCAGACTTCAGGATCAGGATCATGGGACGATATGGTGATCCTTATACTAACGGTCATTTTCGATTACTACAATATTATTTTGCAGGAATATCTAGCAGGATATGCCCTACATATCATGATCCAGGGACGCGCTTTTACAAATATGGCAAGAGCTGAATTGAAGATGAACGTTGTGCCGGATATGGAAACATGGCTTGATCTAAGGGCAGCAATTTAGGCTAGATTATCTTTATTTCTAAAGGGGTAATGAGCTGATTAGTGGTCTATCTACCTAAAATAAGTTACCTACACATGTATAAATACCCATCTTCCTCATTCGGAAGAACACACACAACAGAGGACACAACTCTCAACACTTAGACACTCAGTGATCCTTGTACTCAGCTCATTATCATCCGAAGTTGTAACT
The DNA here is from genome assembly GCF_002127325.2 of Helianthus annuus. Taxonomy (NCBI): domain Eukaryota; kingdom Viridiplantae; phylum Streptophyta; class Magnoliopsida; order Asterales; family Asteraceae; genus Helianthus; species Helianthus annuus. The sequence continues at coordinate 149,991,973 of NC_035444.2, read as the reverse complement.
ACATTTTTGTTATATTGAAATTGGTGATCGGTAGTTGCCATCACCCGAGGTTTTTTATGCCGGAGATCATACATTGATCAAGGGCTTTTTCCTCGTATAAATCATTGTGTCTTTGCATCTTTATCACAGAAGTGATCCTTTACTTTCATAGCTAACCAAGCATCATACCCCATTTACATAAAGTTTGGTTACATTATCCTTGTGTGATTTTTGACCAAAACAAAAGTAACGAATTATGTTTTCTTGATCTTATCTGCAACAAACTCAACGGATTTCTAGCCGTTAATTACTAACTAGCCGTTGCATCGTGACGTCACAGGAGTGACATTCCTGCAAAATCATGATTATAAATAGAGATAGAGATATGATCGAATGCATTTAAATTCAAAGCTACTCCCTTTATAACTGTATTCAGAAGATCAACCAGGTATTCTCCCCTTCATCTTCTCTCTTTGCTTGCTCTGTTTTTCTTTCTTTTTACTATTTCGTTCAAAATGATGCTTCGGAATTCCCCTGCTAAAGATCACCGGAAGGAAAGCCCCTTCAAGAGTCAAGGGATCATCACAGACTCACTAAAGAACGCTGTATCTTCACTGATCCTCAAATTGACAGGGTCCAGTACTGTTTTCCTGCAAACACCGTGTTCAAACCCTATGATCCTTCTGCCCTGAGCGATCATACTTCTGATTCATGGGTTGCCTTCCCTGTGACCCCGTTTGCCATAGGTTACACATATCCTTTCCCAGATTTCACCCAATCCTTCTTTTCCCTGACCGGCATATCCTACATCCAAGCTATGCCGATGATCTGGAGGGTCTTATATACCCTTGAAAGGATCATCGAGCAGGAGGGGATAGATTTAGGCATGGCTGAGTTAGGAGAACTGTATGACCTGACCACCTTTGGTTCCCATCGCTATCTATTCAAACGAAAACCTGGGGAGGAGCATCCAATCTTCAAGGCCACCAAGAACGACACCAACTGGAAGCGGCGCTTCTTCTTTGTGAGGAGAGATTCTATCCCAGATGGGAAGGATCTACCCAAGACGTGGGCTACCCATGGTAGGATGAAGGATCCTGGGGAGGATCACCAGAGAACCTTTCTTTTGATATAAGGATCACTGACTTTTTATTGTTCTTTTGTTGTACAGCTATCTCTGTTGCACATCTTAGACTGACTCCGGTTGCTAAAGAGAGACTCTTGGCTTTCAAGAGACTGGACCCTGAAACAAGAACTTTCAAGTCTACCACCCAAGATTCTCAGGAAGTATCCTCTGGTTCTGTCACGATGTCAAGTAAGTATCCTTGTTTAAATATTTAATTAGATAATGAAATTCAAGAAAAATTTAGATACTTATCTTGTTTTGGTTGTGTAGGTGCGGGAAAGTCCACCAAGTCAGCTTCAAAGTTCAGCATCACCGATCTCACCAATGTCAAATCCTCGAGGAAGAAGACTCCTGCTAGCCCAACTGCTTCAATCCCCAAGGCACCCCTCAGAGGAAAGGGAGGCAAGAAAAGAAAGGCCTCCAAAGCTGAGGATTTTCAAGGCCTTCCCTTGATCCGCCAACAGTTCATGGACTACTTCAATGAGGTAAGGATCACTGTCCCTGCCTGTACATCCTGCTTGCATGAGGATCACTTGGTTCTGACAATATCCTTGTTTTCCTTGCAGAAATTTGCTGAGATAGAGACCTATGTTGGCCACGTTGAGGATCAGGATAGCAAGATCGCTGATCTTCAACAAGTTGCTGTGCTGAAAGACCTCAAGATAGCCGATCTTCAGAAGGATTTCCAGGCCACCAAGAATGATGCTGCCAAGATGCTGATCAACTTTGACTATGAGAAGCACGAGATCAGCCAGGATGCTAAGGTCTCCGCCGCCATAGCAATGTACAAGATTCAGCTGCAAATGGCCATGGAAGCTCAGGATCCTGCTTTTGACAAGAGCACCTGGGACGTGGAGGGTTGGAAAGCAAGGCTAGCTGAACTGGAGGACGATGAAAAGGCTGAGGAGATCTTGACGCTTGAGGCTGGAGGCAGTGGCAAGGATCAGGGTGGTGAGGCAAGTGGAGCTGGTGGTGAGGATGCATCGAAGGTCTAGGCTGCAGGATTGGGCAATGATGGAAATTTCGAGACTTAGCCGGGGCCCAATTTTTTTTGTTTAGTGGTTGTTTGTTTTGAACAATTTGATGGTCTGTACTTGTGAACAATAATTTTTAGGATTAAGGATCTAGGATCCTTCAGACAATAGGTAGGATTACATATGGTGGAGGGATCCTCTGTTTGGGGGATGAAACCATTGTGATCCTGCCGTTTTTGCTTTCCTACACAACTTTAAACCTATTATGATGGACACCCTTTACCTACCCCATCGGACGGGCCACGTATTGCTGGTAGATGCTTGGGGTAGGTAATTTTGACAACCTTTGAAGGGTTAATCTTTTTGTTAATAAATAAAACTTTAACTTTTTGTTGCTTATCCTGTGTTGTTATCCTTTAAGTTCCTTTAATTTTTAATTGTCTTGATGTACACTTATTAAATAAGCAATTTTGAATAAGTCAGATTGAAAACATTTAGGATATGATCCATGATCAAATATCCTATAGTTGAAAAATCCCAAAAAGTAGTATACATTTTGAAGATCATAAGTTTAGTTGTCAAAAAATAAAGGGGATTTAAATAATCAACAAATAGAATTGAAATAGTTAAGGATCATACCTGAGGATCCAAGTTAGGATCCTAGTCATAATCAGGATAACTATAAGATAAACCTTAAAGAGAAATAAGGATCAAGGATCCTTAGTTGTTTAACTTCAAAGACCTGAAATAGAGCATAACTTGGGACTAAGCCATTATAGAATAAGAGTTAGCAACTGGGGACAAGCCCAAGGATAACTGGGGACAAGCCCAAGGATAACTGGGGACAAGCCCAAGGATAACTGGGGACAAGCTCAAGGATAACTGGGGACAAGCCCAAGGATCGTATGTAAACTGGAGTATGGCCCTAACTGGCGACTATCCAAACTTAGTGACATGATAATGCCAAAACCTTAGCTAACGTGAAAACGTTAGAAACCTTAGGAACGGATGTATGGTACGTCTACCATTATACGTAGGATCCTAGGTATAGCCAGTACAATGGAATTATCAGCCCCTAAAGCGAGTACTGGTCCCAATGCCTTGAACTATACCAGGATCATCGTGCGCTACAGGCGAAACTGGGGTCAAGCCCAAATAACTGGGGTTAAACCCAAAGATCTGGATTGCTTCTGTAGATAATCAACATTATGCTAAGGATACCTGAACTTTCAAAACTCAAAGTCTTGTGAGAGAAGGATAAAGGACACATGATCCTTATCCTTGTATGAGAAAATAAATAAAGGAAACAGTTAAAAATTAGGACATTACCAGAGTAAGGATCATGGATACCTGAAGGATCCTTCAAGGATACCCCTAATGTAAGGATCATCTGTGCCATGAGGATCCTGCTCACATGAAATATTTCTTCAAATGGACAACATTCCAAGCCCTTGGTAACAAATCACCTTCCATGGTCAGCAATCTATATGCCCCCTTTCCTGCTTCAGCTTCAATCAAATAAGGGCCTTCCCATTTTGGTGCCAACTTTCCATCAGCAGGATTGGTGGTATTCTGGAATGCTTTCCTCAATACCATATCTCCAACTTGAAACTTCCTTATCCTGACATTTTTGTTGTAAGCATCAGCCATTTTTTGTTGATAACTAGCCATCCTTATCCTAGCCAAATCCCTGATTTCCTCAATAGTATCCAGGTCTTGAGCCAGGTTCTCATCATTTTCCTCAGGATCACGGGTACTTGTTCTAGCAGTTGGAACTACCATTTCTGTTGGTATCACTGATTCTGCCCCAAATACCAAAGAGAATGGAGTTTGACCAGTAGCATTCTTGGGGGTTGTCCTATCAGCCCAAAGCACATAAGGTAATTCTTCTGCCCATTTTCCTTTCTTGGATCCAAGTTTCTTCTTCAAATTGTTGATGATGATCTTGTTGGATGATTCTGCTTGACCATTAGCTTGTGGGTGAACTGGTGTTGATGTTATCATCTTAATCCCCCAGCTGTCACAAAAATTAGTGGTTCTGCCCCCAATAAATTGGGAACCATTATCACATATAATTTCAGAAGGAATGCCAAATCTAGTTATAATATTTCTCTTAATAAAGGATATAACTTCCTTCTCTCTGACTTGGGCAAAAGCTTCAGCCTCTATCCACTTGGAGAAGTAATCAGTCATAGCAAGCATGAACACTTTTCCACCAAGTGCCTTAGGGAGCTTACCAACTATATCCATACCCCATCTCATAAACGGCCAAGAGGAGGATATAGGGTGTAGAAATTTAGCCGGCTGATGAAGGATATTGCTGTGTCTCTGGCAAGGATCACACTTCTTAGCATACTCCACAACATCCCTTTTCATAGTTGGCCAGTAGTATCATTTCCTTAAGATCCTTGAGAACAATGCTCTGCCCCCAGTGTGGTTCCCACAATCTCCTTCATGGAAGTCTTTTAAAACTTCTTGAACTTCAGGATCCTCGATGCATCTTAAATATGGTCCTGCAAGAGATCGCTTATACAACATATTATTCAAAATTGTGAATTGAGATACCTTAATTTTGAAAGCCCTAGGGTTTTCTCCCATAGGAATCTCTCCGTGTTGTAAGTATCTCATGATTGGTGAGATCTATGATCCTGATCCTGGAAAAGATTGAGTATCCTCACTAGGGATAATCGCAGAATCCTCTCCTATTTCCATCGCCACATGATCCTCGATGGCAGGAGCCAGGATATGGATAATGGGAATGCTTATATCCTCCGGGATCTTCAAAGATGATCCTAAATTAGGCAGTGCATCAGCTTCTGTATTTTCTTCCCTTGGTACCTGTGTCAAACTAAAGGAAACAAAAGAGAGTGCCAATTCTTTGACTATCTCTAAATACTTGGTTAGCTTTTCACCTTTAACAGCATAGGATCCATTAAAGTGATTTGTAATTAACAATGAATCTACATGTACCTCAAGATACCTGATTCCCATATGCTTAGCAATTTGCGAACCAGCAATCAAGGCTTCATATTCAGCCTCATTGTTAGTGGTTTGGAACTCACAAGCTATGGAGTGGGGTATTATGTCCCCCTGTGGCGATTTTAGTAGTATACCAAGCCCTGTGCCTTTGATATTTGAGGATCCATCAGTATGGAGTATCCAAGGATCCTTCGTCTCTTCCAACTGCTGGACTTCTAACTCGGCTTCCTTTTGTAAATCACTACTGAAAACAGCCACAAAGTCGGCCAATGCTTGGGATTTGATGGCTGTTCTAGGCTCATATCTTATATCATAGGCACTAAGCTTCACTGCCCACTTAGCCATCCTTCCAGACATCTCTGGTTTCCTGAGGACATTCTTAATTGGAAAATTAGTTTTAACGACAATAACATGAGTTTCAAAATAATGTCTCAACTTAGTAGATGCCATGATTAATGCAAGAATAAGCTTTTCAAGGTGTGAATACCTGGATTCGGCATCAAGTAAACTCTTACTTACATAATAGACAGGATGTTGTGTACCTTCATGATCCTTAACAAGGACTGCACTTACTGCTTTTGAGGATACCGCAAGATATAAGGATAACACATCTCCTTTTTCTGGTTTCATCAAGGCTGGAGCTGAGGATAGGTATTCTTTGAGAGCTCGTAAAGCACTCTCATGCTTCTCAGTCCACTCAAATTTCTTGTTCTTCCTTAGGATATCATAGAATTCTTTGCACTTCTCTGAGGATTTGGATATAAATCTGTTCAAAGCTGCTATCCTACCTGTTAACCTTTGCACATCCTTAGCATTGGCAAGAGATTTGATGTTCACCAAGGCATTGATTTGTTCAGGGCTAGCTTCAATGCCTCTCTTGGTCACCATATATCCTAAGAATTTACCTGCTTTCACACCAAAGTGACATTTTGAAGGATTAAGTTTCATATTATATCTGTCAAGGATATCAAATGCTTCCTCCAAGTCTCTTAGGTGATCCTCAGCTTTTATGGACTTTACCACCATATCATCTATGTAAACCTCCATAGTTTGTCCAATCTGATCTTTGAACATCATATTCACCAGCCTTTGATATGTTGCACCTGCATTCCTTAATCCAAATGGCATAGCAATATAGCAATATATACCGGTTGGAGTCATAAAAGCCGTATCCTCTTGGTCAGATGGTTCCATCTGAATTTGTTGGAATCCAGATGAAGCATCCATAAAAGTCAACAGTTCATGACCCGCCGTTGCATCCACCATGGAGTCAATGTGGGGTAATGGGAAAGGATCCTTGGGACATGCCTTATTTAAATCAGTGAAATCGACACATACCCTCCACTTTCCATTTTTCTTTTGAACAACAACCACATTGGCCAACCATCTTGGATACTTGACCTCTCTAATCATACCTGCCCGGAGCAATTTCTCTACCTCTTCCTGAATAATGGCATTTCTTTCAGGTGCAAACTTCCTCCTTTTTTGATGGATTGGTTTGAATGACCTGTCAATACCGAGTTTATGAGTGATAATATCCTTAGATATACCTGTCATATCCTCGTGCTTCCATGCAAAGGTAGTCTTTCTTCTTTTGAGGAAGGATACAAGGTCTTCTTTCATCTTGCCAAGGATCCCTGACCCGATATAGATTTTGGATTCAGGATCATCAGGATCCATGAGGATTTCTACCACCTCCTGCTCTCTTGCCTCCAAGACACCCCTTGGAGGATACTTTGATTGCTATTGATCCCTTGATTTTGAGGCTGGTTTCATTGATGAAGTATAACAATCCTTAGCCTCCTGCTGATCACTATCGATCTTGACTATTCCCCAAGGGCTAGGGAGCTTCACACATTGATGGTAGGTAGATGGGACTGCCTTCATATCGTGTATCCAGGGCCTGCCAAGGATAACATCACAACAAGATAAACAGTCAATAACACAAAATTTTTGATAATTATGTAATCCTTCAACATAAATTGGGAGTTTGATGTCCCCCAGGGTGTTCTTAGTTTCGCCACTAAATCTTGGTATGATATCTGATTCAGGGATACCCATTTTCTTCAAGCTCACAATTGAATTTATTGTTTTGTGTTCTTCATCATACGTTGCGTTTTTCCAGAAGCGTTCAATGTGTGATTTGAAAACCAGATGTTGATTTGTCAAAGCTTTCTGAATTGGCAATCTTTTCATAAACTCTAGAATACTCTTGAATTCGGCCATCTTTGGTATCTTCTCCTCATTGTAAACACAACAAATGTTGTGTAGTGGATCAAATATCACATTCGAAGCCTGAAAAACAACACCATACAAACAAATCAAACACTTTGAAAAACTTTTTATCATAACATTACTTTCAAACGAAATCATCTCATACGAAATACACACTTCATGCGAAAACATACACAGAAATGAAATAAGCAATTCAAACGAAATAAAACATTCACACGAAATGACAGTTTGGCACGGAATCACTTATTCAAATGAAATCACATCACAAACGGAATCACCATTTCAAACGGAATACCTTGACTTCGTACGAAATCAACTTTAAACGAAATAGCTATTTCGTGCGAAATAGACACTTTCATCAGTGTGCTATTTCGTGTGAAATAGCCTGTTATTTCGTTTGAGCAACATAACAATCATGATCAGATGATAGAATTGATGATCTTGGTTTGTTCTATAATGAATTCCGAGCACAAGGGTTCGTTTATTGACCAATTTCGACCACAAATTAAACCTAGATCTAAGTTTAAAGATTCCGAACTACCGATATCATTCGATACAGTCAAATTGAAGCTCTAAAGAAGATCTACAGCATGATCCGAGCATATGGTAGTGATTATTGTTCATTATACATCACAAATAAACCCTAAATCTATGTCCAAAGTCCTGTTCATCACCGACATATGAAATCAGTTAGATCTGCGTCAAATCATCAAGATTCCTCACCTTTCCCATGATTAAAGTTGAGTAAACCAACTTAAATCACGATTACAAATAATAAACAGGCAAGATCTTGACAAAAATCGATGAAATCTGTAGTTTCGCGTGAAATCGCCACTGACAAGGGTTTGGTGCGGAATAAGAAGACCGATGCTTTCAAGCGAAATCAAGGCTCTATTTATAGACGATCTTATTTCATGCGAAATAAGCATTGAAACCTTTTCAAACGAAATCACTTGGTTGAAGCGAAATCATGTTTTCAAGCGAAATAGCTATTTCGTGCGAAATAGCTATTTCGTGCGAAATAGCTATTTCGTTTGAAATTGCACTTTTTCAAACTTTTTAACTTTTTGAGATTTTACCATCACACCCAGTTAACCAAGTCCAAGTTAATGACCTTGGTCAACTGTTTAGCCTGCCAAGTCCAAGTTAATGACCTTTGCTGACCATTTTATGAAGATGTTGATTTTCTGAAACAATTTTAGTTCAAATTAATAAACTTTTAAACTTTCAAGCAATTACCAATCACTTTTTCTCAAACTTCTGCTTACCCAACCCTCATGATCCAGACTTGTTCAGCGCATAAGACTTTGATCATCTGATCCCCAACGTCCGTTGTCGAAAATAAGATGAAATGCAAATCTTTTTGGATTTTATAAAATGCTAAACAAACAGACAATCTTTTTGGGTTTTTGATAAGCAATAAACTGTACACACAATGTTTTTTTGTGAGCGTGTTAGGGGATCATATCAGCTGCCGACAAGATACGAGTACCGTTAAGCTTAGATTTCTTTTTCAGCATTAAACAATTCCCTTTGATTGTCGATATACTGATCCTTTTAAATTTTCACACAAAGTTCAATCTGTTCAAGATACGAATTTAGTGTTTTAAGATCTTGATTTTTACGCGTGTACCACCTCAGAATATACTCCCATATCCAGATCACTATATTCAGTCTTACAAGTGAGTGCACACTAATGATATCTGTAATTGGGTGAATGCGAGACCGTGAGAGCTCAGGCTAGAACTTCCGTTCGTACAAAGAGATGACGGCTCGACTTTCGGTGGGTTCCCTTTGGGAATCTTCTTTACAACAGCACATGATTAGCGTTTTGCAATGTTTCGTCATTTTTTATGCTGAGGGGAGACTTTACGAGTAAAGCTATGCAGAGTATTATACGAGGACTAGGCTATTGCTTCCGCAAAATCAGAAGTCCTGGTATAATACCCCAGATATCATCACGTACAAAGACCTAGTATGTCAGAAATAGGATCTTTCAAACGAGATTTCATGGGTTACCTATATATCCTGGAGATGTTCCCCACGTAAAAGCAAGTTGTTATTTTATGTTTATATCCCAAACAAATCTACTAAATGTGTAAAAACCTATCGACACATCATTTGCAAGACTGCTTAACACATTTTAACTTTACAATTCTTTAGCGTACTGCATCTATCTAGCTGATGTACTATCATTTCCCCTTTTTACACAAACTCTTTTTCAGTTTTTCAATGTTTTTGGATTTTTCAGATTTTCTAATGTTTTTGGATTTTGAAATTTTATCATGTTTTTGTATTTTTCTGCAAACTTTCTCCCCCTAAAAATAAAGACATATTTTTTGTGTTTTTGTTTTTATCAAATGCAGAAAATAAACTGTACAAAAAAAATTTTGACAACATGACGCGGATCACATCAAATCGTCGTCCTCCTCGGCTTTACATTCAACAACCCTCCCAGAAAGCAAATTTTTTAACCCATTTAATTTCAAAAGATAGTTAAATCTCTTTTTGTCAAACGGTTTGGTGTAAAAATCTGCCCTCTGTTCATCGGTGTGTATATGTTCGATTCGAATCAATTTCTTCTCGTGACAATCACGGATGAAATGATGTTGAATTTCTAAATGCTTTGTTTTAGAATGGTGAACTGGGTTTTTCGTTATGTTTATCGGTGCTTCATTGTCCACAAATATAGGTGTGTCCAAGAACTGCAAACCAAAGTCTCGCATCTGCTGTTGGATCCAAAGGATCTGAGAGCAACAGCTTGAGGCCGAAACGTATTCAACCTCGCACGTAGAGAGCACTACTGAGGTTTGTTTCTTGCACTGCCAAGTGACTAGTCGAGTTCCGAAGAACTGACAGCCTGCAGTGGTGGACTTAGCATTTTGCTTGCAGCTACCAAAGTCCGAATCAACATAACCTGTGAGTGAGAAGTCACCTGATTTAGGATACCACAAGCCGGTGCTTGGGCAGCCTTTCAAATACCGTAAAATGCGTTTCACGATTGTCAGATGTGACTGTCTGGGGCTAGACTGATAAAATATGTCGGGTACATGATGTCTGGGCGGGAAGCAGTAAGATACATCAAGGATCCAATTATCGACCGGTAATACGTCTCTTCCACTTTCTCTCCATTCTCATCTGGACAGATTCCGTGACTCTGAGCTAAGGGGGTTGATGTCGGAGTAGATGCAGTCATGTTGAACTTCTCCAAAACATCGTTCACGTATTTGGTTTGATGAATGAAGATTCCTTCGGGCATTTAATCCACCTGCAGCCCTAGGAAGAACTTCATCTCCCTCATCGAGCTCATTTCAAACTTTCTTTTCATCACTTTCTCAAAATCCTTACAAAAATCATCATTTGTCGATCTAAAGATGATATCATCGACGTAAATCTGCACGATCAATAGATGCCCTGCAACCTCTTTGGTAAACAACGTACTATCAACCGTCCCTCTGGTGAACCCGTTGGCCAGCAGATATTGTGAAAGCGTCTCGTACCAGGCTCTCGGGGCCTAGTGCAGTCCGTAAAGCACTTTATCCAGAAGATAGACTTTGTTTTTGTGTACTGGATCTGTGAATCCCGGCGGTTGTCCAACATACACTTCCTCTTTGATTTTGCCATATAGGAATGCAGATTTCACATCTAGCTGGTAGACTTTGAATCCTTTCCAAGACGCGAATGCCAGGAAGATTCTTATTGCCTCGAGTCTAGCAACCGGTGCATACACTTCTGTGAAGCCAATGCCTTCCTGCTGACTGAAACCCTGTACTACCAATCGTGCTTTATTCCTTACAATCACTCCTCTATCATCCCTTTTACATTTAAAGACCCATTTTGTCTTTATCAGCTTCTGATTTTCAGGAAGATCTACCAATCTCCATACTCCTAGCTTCTCAAACTGCTGCAGCTCTTCCTGCATAGCGTTCACCCAGCTTTCACAGTTAAAGCTTCCTTATACGTTCTTGGTTCAACCTGTGAGATGAAACACATTAGTGAAAAATCAACTTGTAAAGGAGCAACTGATGTATAAAAACAAGTAAGAGATCTGTTGATCTGATCCCGTGTTTTAACTCTGCTCTGAAGATCACCGATTATTTGCTCTGAAGGATGATAAGATAAAGTTCTTGGCATAACATTGTCAGGCACGTTCACTTCCGATTGCAAGTTCGTGATGTCTTGATCACCGGTGTGATCAACTGCTTCTGAAGTTTCAACATTTGGCTCCTCGTCAAAAGTCGGACCGGATTCCAATTCTGAGTCATCAGACTGATCAAATGTTGGAGCTGATTCCTCTGGTGGTTCATGAGCGGTTCCACTTGGACCAGCCTCATGATTGTTTGAACCCTCGGTGGGTGGAGAAACTACTAGCGGTCTTGGCACTTGTTCTTGTGACATAGACTGGTGATATTGGTACAGTAGTGCTAGTTCCTCTTCACTTGGTTGAGTCGTCAGTTGGAAAGACTCCCAGAGTTTGTCATAATCGAAAAGCAATCTTTGTCCGGGAAGTTGTGGTGGAGGTGTAAACCTCTGATAATCGACATGCTGAACTTGAATTACCTTCCCTAGGCACGGAACGAACACCCTCTTCAGCGGGCTCGCATAACCTACAAAGAAACCCTCATTAGATTTTGCACCAAATTTGCCATCTGGATCTATAAAAGTACATGGAGATCCGAACGGTTCAAAAAACTTCAAATTCGGCTTATAACGACGAAGAAGTTCAAAACATGTTTTCTTGTATTTTTTTCACTGTGAGGACTCGATTCAGTGTATAGCACGTTGCTGCGACTGCTTCACTCCAGAAAAATATTGGCAACTTGGAATCGGCGAGCATTGTTTGAGCTGTTTCAATCAAGGTGCGATTCTTTCGTTCAGCTACACCATTTTGCTGTGGAGTGTATGGTGCACTAAATTCATGAAGAATCCCTTTTTCATTACAAAACTCGAGCATGCGATTATTCTTGAACTCCGTTCCATTATCGCTTCGTATTCTCCTGATCGACAATTTATACAGCGTTTCCATCTTCTTAAATAAGATCATCAGTGAATCAAAAGTTTGATCTTTCCTCTCCAGACACATCACCTAAGAAAATCCAGTGAAGTCATCAGTGACTACTAGACAGTACAAGTCTCCACTGATACTTTTTACATTAACCGGCCCAAAGAGATCCATGTGGTGTCTCTCGAGTGGTACCCTGATTGAATTCAGCAACTTCTGTGGGTGTGTCTTCTTGGTCTGCTTTCCCTTCTTGCACTTTACACAATCATCATTCAAATGAAAGTTTTTCAAATTTACACCTTCGACTAAATCATTGTAACATGAATGTGGCCCATCTTTCGATGCCACATTCTTGACTCCTTTTCTGTTGCCTTTGTTTTTGTCACAAAACATTGTTTTTTATGATCTGTTGTTGTTGCGACATTTTCCCGTGGAGCTCGCATCAACACCATGTCCTCAGAAATTTTAAAACCAGGTTTTATGATTAAACATTCATTTTTAGTAAAGTGTACTGTAAAAGACTTGTCACAGATTTGTGAGATGCTCAACAAATTGTTTTAAAGTTCGGTTATATAGTTCACTTTATCAAACGTAACGACTCCATTTGTTAGAGTCCCTTCACCAACTATTCTGCCACCCTGATTCCCAGCAAATCCCACATATCCTCTATTGAAAGATTTGACGTCATAAAGCAATGCTAGCATTCAGGTCATGTGCCTTGAAGCTCCGCTGTCCGTGATCCATTTCGAGATTATCGACCGAGGAAGCCCCCGCACATGATAAAGAAATTCATTCAAACAATGAGGCCCATGATTTCTTTATAGTTGAAACACTACCAAACACAAGATCACATGACACATCAACTTTCGGAATGTTAAAGATGACATTGGAACATCAGGTTTGGATTTTGGTTTTAAATCTTCCTTCTTAGTTGGTGGAAATTCCTCAAGCAACTTGTCTAATTCAAATTCCAGTTTATCAACATCATTTTCAAAAACTTTTGGTTCAGATTTTAGCTTACTTTCCATCTTCTTAACCTCAATTGACTGTTTTGGTTTTGCCACCCATGATTGGTTTTCAAAAATTTTCATCTTCGGATAAATCTTTGGAGTCTTTCGAGTTTTCGAAGATTCACCAATCTCAAAGATTGATTTCGGCTTTTCTTCGGACTTCAAAGATTCACCTCTTTTCAAAATTCAAACAGGGGAAACCATGGGTTTTTTACCCTTATCATTAGTTTGAGTTTTAGGTTTGGGTTTTTGCAAAACTGATTTCTCAAACTTTTTCACGCACTGCTTGGCAATATGACCAATCTCATTGCAGCGGTAACAAATTCTTTTGTCATACTCGATATAAGTTGATTTGTAGGTCTCTTCTCTCAACTTTTTCGCTGCATTGAAATCATCAACGACTTTTTGACTGAAAATATAATCCTTTTCATCAACCGTGTTCTTACCAGCAACAAAAACATCACTCATCTTTTCTTTTGGCTTGACATTCTTCTTAGCCATGTTCTTTTCAAAACCAACCTTTGTTTTTTGAAATTGTTACCATTTCTTTTGTTAGACCCATTTTTACCCACCCAATCCTTTTTCCCAGGGTTGTTCAGTTGTTATTTCACAAAAGACTTTTTAGGTTTTGAAAGAAACTCGTTGTTGTTCACCTCAGAAATGTCAATCTCGACAAGCTTAAACACTTTTCAACATTTTGCATGTTCATATTCTGGATTACTCAAAATCAGAATAAAGTTTGTCAGTTCCGGTCATTGTGTAAACCACAATGATCGAACCATCATTCGCAACTGTATCTGATTTTGGTATAAATTTGTCCAAGAAGTTACCATCTTCTTCAGAATCAGAAATGGAGTTTTCAAAATGAGTTTTCACAGTGTCAAATTCTGAGTTATCACTTTCTTCATCTAACACTTGGTCAACAACGGTTTTGATCACCTGTGACTCATTATCAGTGTCGGACGGAGAAAATGTAACATCAATATTCTCAGGCAACTCATTCTCAACGGTTCTCAATTTGAGATTTAAAGCAGATTCCATCCCATCTGGATACTTTTGAGTGTAATGATTCCACATTGGGGGTGGAACACTTTTGAAGACAGGTTTCGCATCAGATTGTTTCTGAACAATTTGATCAATAACATATGATGAAGCAGTATAACTCATCAGTTTCTTATCAACTCTCTCAGTTTCAATTTTCATTAACTCAAGTTCTTTTTTCAACAAAGCAATTGTGTCCAGATGGATGTTAATCTCCATCTGTTTATCCATGACAGTAGATTTTAGCAATTTCGTGGCTTTATCATTTTTAAAACTTTCTTTTTTAATCATTTTGATTGATCTTGCCAAAGTGTCATATGCTTCTTTTATCTCACTGAGATCATATTTACTTCATCAGTAAATTTCTTCAATTCTTGAAATTTGTTGTCTTTTTCAAGACAGTCCATGCAGGGTTTTGAACAATTTCTGCATGGAATTTCATGAATTGAATCAACCTTCTCAGAAACCTTTTCATCTTGATCAATTTTAATATCAGTTTTACCAAAACCATCAGACTTTGACTCAGACTCTTCTCCTGATTTGATCTCCTCAATTTCTGATTTCTCGTCAGACTCCTTTTGAACTGACTCTGTTTTGATAGACACATTTTCAACTGACTCGGTGTCGACAGACTCCGTTTTGACAGATTCTGTCTCTGCCTCTTTCAGCTTTCCCATCAATGCTTTGTCTGCAATCTCCATTAATGTCTCTTCATTTATTTCTTTGGAGACGTCTATTATCTCTTCAACTGGAGCTTTCTCAACGTCGTACTGTGGGCAGAATCCGGTAGTTGGCTCGCCAGAGAAACCTGCAAAAGATTCAAACATATTAGGAGGCATTATTGATTTGAAAGAACTAGCAATAATCTCCTGTTCAGATTGATAGTAGTAGACTTCTGCAGCCACTTCTTCAAGATCAGCCAAACTTTCTTCTGACACTACTTCACTGACAACCTCAGTTTCAACCACATTTTCTGGTTCTTCCACAATTTCTGCCATCATTGCCATACCCTCACTACCAGGGATATATTTATCCCAGCTAAAACCTTCAGCAACCTTCTCATCATCCTGATTCACTAGAAGAGCTTTTTCAGGCTTGTTTTCGATCTGAGGTCTTTGAGTGAATGGTTGTTGACATGTCTTGTGATAAATGGCTTGTCTGTAGTAGTCGTTTGAAAATGGATTTTGATGGTTGTTGACCTCTCTGTTAGGACACTCTCTCTTGAAATGTCCCTTCTCTTAACATTTGAAACAGGTGACTTTAGATTTATCAAACCCAAGCTTTTGATCCGGTCCTGAAAGATTGTTCCGACCTGTTATTTCCATAAATCGTTGAGCTCTCCTTACCAAGCTTGCCATTCCCCACTTGATATCGATCAACTCCAGCTCCTCTGGATCGATCTGATCATAATCTTCCTTTGTCATTTCAGGGTTCCCAATTCTACCTGCAACCAAACTCTCATAAGATTCAAGCATCGAAGCAAGTAGTCCTATGTGTTGTTTCGCAGATGATTCAGTAAAGTCTTGAGCATTCTTTATATTCACCGCTATGTTGCATAGAATTCCCGAACCTTGACTTTGACTGCTTGATCCTGACGAACTTTGGTTATATGATTGATCTAGTGAATTTTGAACCTTTGGATTTGGTTCAAAACTTGCAAATGGTGAATTATTGTTGGTTGATATGCCAGGTGAAACTCCGGATGTCGAATCAGCACTGAAACGTGTCTGGATCTTTGGGCTTAGATTTGTTGTTGCCGGAGAACTTCCTTTGTAGTATAATGAAACGTCTTGTTGAACATTGGAAGAATTCATCTTTCTAATCTTTGTCAACTCAAGTTCATGTGCTTCGATCTTCTCAATGAATGAGCTAAGGTTGAATCCAACATACTCTAAATTGTTTTTCAACACCAACAGATAAGTACCCCATTCATCATATGGCAACGCATCCGCCAACTTATCGACCCATTCTTCATCCGTTTTGTTTATGCCCAACCTCTTCATCTCAACAACGAGATGGCAATATATTTCAATCAACTGTTTTGTTGTTTCACCCTTTATACCCGTAAAGATATCAAACTCTTTCTTCATCAAAGCAGTTTTGCTTTTTATCATAGACACGCTTCCAAGAAACTTTACTTTCAATGAATTCCAAACGGACTGTGAATTATCCTCATGTTGCAGTAACACTAAGATATCCTCTTTAATAGCGTGTTGTAGAATACTCATCATCTTCTTTTCTGCCTTAAAATCATCTGGTTCAAGTGGAGTCAAACTGCCAATTGATTTCTCAATTCCGGAACCATTCTTTGGAGGAACATATTTTGATTCTGTTTTCATCCAGCACTCGAAATGGTTTGCTTGCACCCATGTCTTAAACCTTCCCGACCAACCAGCATACTCGTCAATGTTCATCAACTTCGGAGGTTTCTGCATTGTACCGAGTTCATTCTCCATGTTCACATTTTACACGATACTAGCTGGGTTTTGTACTGCTATCATGCCCCCACCGGCAAACAAGTTGTAAAACTCTTGGTTATCCATTTTACGAAAACAGTTTTGAGAAAAATTTCAAGTTTTTGAAAAATGAAACTTTCAAGCGAAATCAGTTCTACATAAGAAATAGACTTCAAACGAAATCACAGACAGAATGGATTTTCACACGAAATCAGGTTTCGTGCGAAATCAGATTTTCAAACGAAAATGCCTTTTATGCGAAATCAACTTTCACGCGAAAACACTTTTCAAACGAAATCAAGTGTTATTTCGTACGAAATCAACACAAGACTTGTTTTTGTGCGAAATAGCCAAACGGAATGATTTTTCAAACGAAATCAGTTATTTCGTATGAAATAACCTCAGATCTTCAAGCGAAATAGGTGCTCGTTCAAACGAAATCAACTGTTTGGCCCATTTTTGTCACTTTTAGTCAGAATTTAGGCCTGATTCTTTCAAGGGTTTGTTATGTGACAACTCGAACTTTAGACCTATCGTTGTGTAACGTACGTGAACGTGTTATGATTTTACAAACTTTGATGCTAATGAATGTTATGATGTTTATGTGCATTATGTGTGTATGTTATGTCTTGCACGAGCCCAAACCACACACTAAAACCCGATTGCACAAGGCTAACCGGTCACACAAGCCTTTTGGGCCACACCTTGTATACGGATCCATTAGGCAACCGAGTGGGCTCGGCCCACTCCCCACTCGCAAACACCAAAACCAAGGGTAGGGGTTTGGTTTCATTGTTTTTGCAAATCACAAACACACACAACCCTACTTGCTCTCTATCTCTCTCTCGGCTTGCTTAGGACTCGACGGCACAAGATCCACACTACTCGGATCATCCTTACTACTCGTAATCCGGTTAGTGTTTGTTATTTAATTGCTTGTTAAATGATGCTTTGATTATGGGTTGTCGGATTGTTTGTATGATGTTAGTATGTTTGATCTAGGATTCGTGATTAGCATGATTGATTATGAAAGAATCCTTGCTCGCATGATCTCTTGGGATTATAGTTAATAGTGTTTATAAATCGGCTTTCATGTACTAATTTTATGGTTGTTTATGATGTGATAATCGGGTGCTAGATCACAGAATTTGGATGTTTGTTTATATAAGAACCGGTTGATAGAATGGCTAGATGATTGGTATGAATGTTGTATAATTATTGATGAATTGTTTAAGGGTTGTTCATGTTGTTGTTCATACGAATCAAGGTTTAGAAAACCCTGTTTGATCGATGATTTCTTGAATGGTAAACTGTTAATTGTTAATTGAATTTTTGGAAACTGACTACGATAATTGATTTGCATAAATGTTGTAACTGAATTGCATGAAATCAGGGAAGCTGTTACACACACACGGTTGCGACTCGGTATCATCAATTGCGACTCGAAACCTCACACCAGCAACAACACGAACCGCAACCATGGTTGCGAGTCCCGTTGCGACTCGTAACCAGACCATGATGAGCCGAGACCACCTGTTGCGACTCGTAACCAGCAGTTGCGACTCGCAATCCCCTGTTGCGACTCGAGATCGCCGGTTGCGACTCGAGACCACCTTTGCACATACACTGTTTTGGGCCTTCGCTGTCACGGGCCCAATCAGTTGGGCTAATTGATTGGATATTTGTTTACTGTTATGTTATCGGACTGCTTATCTGTTTGGGCTGATATATTATTTGGGCGGATTACCTTTCGGGCTTAGACATTGGATCGCACAAGGTTAATTTGTGGCATATAATTGGGCCGGGTTATGATTGGGCCGAACACTTAGATTGTTTATCGGATTGCTGATACGTGTACGTGTTTGCCATGACTATACGTGATACTATATACGTGCTATATACGAACCTGACTTGTATAATAACCATGATAGGACGTGGTTGACCATTTACTAGCTTAACTGTACTCTTTGTGTATCTGCCGAGCAAACCAAGGTGAGTTCACACAGCCAAGGCATGGGATTCCCGGGTTGGGAATTGGGTTGGATATGTTGAATATGGAATGATTACTCGTACTTACGCATTCTCTAGACTATAGACCATCGTCCTCAGGATAGTCAGGACACGTTACGTAAAGCCTACGTAACCCAGTATTTGCCATTTGTCCCACGGGTCGGGAGGACACGTTACGTAAAGCCTACGTAACCCAATACCATCTACTGGCTTCCAGGTCGGAAGGCCACGCTGCGTAAAGCCTACGTAGCCCCCACGCGTACCATGTCCTCGGGGAAGGGCACGTCACGTAAAGCCTACGTGACCCTGTACGTTTTCCTGTTCTCGATAAAGAAGAACACATGGTCGGAAGTTAGTCTAGTAAGTACCGTTAATGAGAAGCCCTCATTAGCCAGGATAAACATGGGAAGCCCCCACCAGTAATATGAACACAAGGTTTGGGAAGCCCCCACCTTTAGTACACACTAGTATGGGAAGCCCCCACTAGCTATACTTATGCACTATGCTATGAACTTACTTTCTGTGAACTCGCTCAACTAGTTTGTTGACTATTTGCTGCATGCCTTGCAGGACCTTAGGTACATTATGGAGCTTGCACAGGGAGGAGCAGGGCGTTGTGGGATACGGATCATGAACTTATTCTGAACTTATAACTATTTTGAGTTTACATTACTATGCTTCCGCTATTTAAACGATGTTTGGTTTTGGAACATCAATCATGTCATCATGATTTACATTGATTACTTTTATTATTAAATGATATGTTTGATATGATTGATGGCTTGATCCTGGTCAGTCACGCTCCCAAGCGGTGGTACTCCGCGGGTGGATTTTGGGGGTGTGACAGATTGGTATCAGAGCCATTGGTTATAGAGAACTTGGTTTTAATATGGGAAAACGTTTTTATTAAAACCAGACTATAACCAGTACAGTGCTCTCAACGATCCACAACGACGCTTCGCTCCACGTGCAAGACTCGACATCCTAGGTAACAAGGTTTATGTTTATTGCCTGTTTGCTAGAACTGTTTAGAACTTTGCTCGCATTACGCTTAGATACACATGATACTATAGCATGAGAATCCCTACGTGCTTACACTTTTCTGTCATCGCCCTATTCGCAAATCATTCTTACCTATGCTACTTGTTACAATGAAGATCATGTCTGGAAGAATTAACATGACACAAGCCCAGCTAGAGGCTCTCGTTCAAGCGCAAGTTGCTGCGGCAGTTGCAGCAGCTCAAGCAGGTAGTATATCCTGCAGTATAGGCACACACTAGGATCTTTAGATCCTACATTAACTCTCGTATTTAACTTCGTCCTATTCGTACACAATAGGTCAACACGCGCAGCAGCAAGTTTGCACTTTTAAGAACTTCATGGACTGTCGTCCAAATTCTTTCAGCGGCACAGAGGGGGCAGTGGGACTCCTCCATTGGTTTGAAAAGCTAGAATCAGTATTCGAAATGTGCGAGTGCCCTGAGGCTCGCAAGGTCAAGTTTGCCACCGGCACCCTGGAAGGAATCGCGCTAACCTGGTGGAACGCGCAGGTGCAAATTCTGGGGTTGGCAGCTGCTAACGCCACACCCTGGAACGATTTTAAGGAACTTATCAAGAGGGAATATTGTACACGTGAAGATATTCACAAGCTGGAAGACGAGTTGTATAATCTGAAAATGGTTGGATCAGAAATCGAAGCGTATACTAAACGGTCGAATGAGCTGGCCGTATTGTGCCCAACTATGGTAGACCCTCCATACAAGCGCATCGAGATGTATCTCAAGGGGTTGGCACCAGAGATTCAGAGCCATGTTACCTCGGATAATCTCGACAACATCCAGGAAATCCAGCGTCTCGCTCATCGCATCACCGATCAGGCAGTGGATCAGAATAAACTGCCCAAGCGTGTTAGTGCTACTGCTAACTTCACCACCTCAGTTACTCCTGCTACATCTGGTGACAGTAAAAGAAAATGGGATGGAGATTCCAGCAGGGGTTCAGCAACTGTTCAGCCACAAGCTCAGCAGCAGAAGATTGACCACTATCAGAGTCCCAGTCAGCAATCCTCTGGTGGTCACAGACAGAGGAGATATCAGGGTAGTCAACCTAGGTGCCACAACTGCAACAGGCATCACCACGGCCCGTGTAACAAGGGTCGTTGTCAAAGGTGTCTTAAGATGGGTCACGAGGCCAAAGACTGTAGGAGTCCACGGCCTGCAAATCAGAATCAGCAGCCCCAGCAACCCGCTCCACAGAACCAGCAGCAGCAGCAGCAGCCACAGCGTGGAAACCGGGGGTGTTTCCAGTGTGGGGCTGAAGGTCATTTCAAACGCGATTGCCCTCAGTTGAACCAGAACCAGAACCGCAACAACAACAATCAGGGCAACGGGAATAACAACAACGGGGGAAACAACAACAACGGCAATGAAGCTCGTGGTCGTGCATTCGTACTAGGTCGAGGCGACGCAGTGAACGATCCCAATGTGGTTATGGGTAAGTTTCTCCTCGACAATATTTACGTTACTGTTTTGTTTGATTCGGGTGCGGATACAAGTTATATGTCTGTGAAAATGTGTCAACTGCTAAAACGTGCACCAACACTTTTACCTACCAAACATGTAGTAGAGTTAGCTAACGGTAAAAGTCTAGAAGCCACGCACGTAGTTCAGGGTTGTAATCTTATCCTAGCTGGTCAAGCTTTCTCTATCGATCTCATTCCCATAGTTTTGGGTAGCTTCGACGTCGTGATTGGGATGGATTGGTTATCCCAACACCAAGCAGAAATCTTATGCAGTGAGAAGATCATTCGTATTCCACGTTCGGGTCAAGAACCTCTCGAAGTTCAAGGTGACAAGAGTGGTGCAGTGGTCGGCATCATCTCTTTCTTGAAGGCTCAGAAATGCTTACGTAAGGGTCACACAGCCATTTTGGCTCTTGTTTCAGACGCATCAGCAAAGGAAAAGAAATTGGAGGATATTCCAATTGTACGTGATTACCCTCAGGTGTTTCCTGAAGACTTACCTGGCTTACCGCCTCATCGTCAGGTCGAATTTCAAATCGAGCTCGCTCCAGGAGCAGCACCCATAGCTCGCGCACCATATCGTCTAGCTCCATCAGAATTGGAGGAATTGTCAAAGCAGCTACAAGAGCTCTTGGAAAAGGGCTTCATTCGTCCAAGCTCTTCGCCTTGGGGAGCTCCAGTACTTTTTGTGAAAAAGAAAGACGGTACGTTCAGGATGTGTATCGACTACCGTGAACTCAACAAGGTGACGGTGAAGAACCGTTATCCTCTTCCTCGCATAGACGACTTATTCGACCAGTTGCAAGGGTCGTGTTACTATTCGAAGATAGACTTAAGGTCAGGGTATCATCAGCTGAGAGTCCGGGATGAGGACGTCTCCAAGACAGCCTTCAGAACTCGTTATGGTCACTACGAGTTTCTTGTCATGCCGTTCGGGTTAACGAACGCGCCTGCTGTATTTATGGACCTTATGAACAGGGTGTGCAAACCCTATCTTGACAAGTTTGTCATAGTATTCATCGACGACATTCTGATTTACTCCAAGAGTCAGGGGGAACACGAGCAGCATCTTCGCCTGATATTGGAACTCCTTCGGAAGGAACAGTTGTACGCCAAGTTTTCTAAATGCGACTTCTGGCTTCGTGAAGTCCACTTCTTAGGCCACGTGGTGAACAAGGATGGGATCCATGTCGATCCATCCAAGGTAGACTCGATCAGGAACTGGCCTGCACCGCGTACACCGACAGAAATACGTCAATTCTTGGGTCTGGCAGGTTACTACAGACGGTTTATTAGAGACTTTTCGAAGATTGCTCAGCCGCTTACGTTACTGACACAGAAGGGTGTTACCTATCGCTGGGGAGAACCCCAGGAGACTGCTTTTCAGTACTTAAAGGATAGGCTTTGCAGTGCGCCTATTCTCTCGTTGCCAGAGGGCACGGAAGATTTCGTGGTTTATTGTGACGCATCAATACAGGGTCTTGGTTGCGTATTGATGCAGCGGGATAAAGTTATTGCCTACGCCTCTCGTCAACTCAAGGTTCACGAACGAACTACACGACGCACGATTTAGAGCTGGGAGCTGTTGTTTTCGCGCTTAAGATATGGCGACACTACCTGTACGGTACCAGGTGCACGATCTACACCGATCACAGGAGTCTCGAGCATATTCTTAAGCAGAAGGATTTGAACATGCGTCAACGACGATGGGTTGAGTTACTTAACGATTACGAATGCGCTATCAAGTACCATCCAGGCAAAGCCAATGTTGTGGCTGACGCCCTCAGTCGGAAAGACACTCTACCACGGCGCGTGCGAGCGCTACAGCTTACGATTCAGTCTAGCCTTCCAGCACAGATACGAGATGCTCAGGTAGAAGCATTGAAGCCCGAAAACGTCAAGGCTGAAGCCTTACGCGGCTCACGACAGCAAATGGAACAGAAGGCAGACGGCGCCTACTATGTCACGGGGCGTATTTGGGTCCCACTTTATGGCGGTCTACGTGAACTTGTGATGGACGAAGCACACAAGTCTCGCTACTCGGTACATCCAGGGTCGGATAAAATGTACCACGACATCAGCACTACTTATTGGTGGCCTAGCATGAAGGCCCACATCGCTACGTACGTTGGAAAATGCTTGACATGTGCGAGAGTCAAGGTCGAATATCAGAAACCAGCTGGCCTACTTCAGCAGCCTAAGATACCTCAATGGAAATGGGAAGAAATTTCCATGGATTTCGTTACAGGCCTACCTAGATCCCAGCGTGGGAACGATACGATATGGGTGATCGTGGATCGACTCACCAAGTCTGCACACTTCTTACCTATAAAGGAAACAGATAAGTTCTCCACTCTCGCAGACGTCTATCTTAAGGAAGTTGTTTCGAGGCACGGGGTGCCCACGTCCATTATTTCGGATCGCGACGCACGATTCACGTCAGAGCTTTGGCAAGCGATGCACAAATCTTTCGGCTCAAGGTTAGACATGAGCACAGCATATCACCCTCAGACGGATGGGCAGTCTGAGCGAACGATCCAAACACTTGAAGACATGCTTAGGGCATGCGTTATTGATTTCGGCAACGGCTGGGAAAAGCATCTCCCTTTGGTGGAGTTCTCTTACAATAACAGTTATCACACCAGCATTCAAGCCGCTCCATTCGAGGCATTGTACGGGCGTAAATGCCGGTCACCTCTCTGTTGGGCAGAGGTGGGGGATAGTCAGATCACGGGTCCAGAGGTTGTAGTGGACGCCACAGAAAAGATTGCACAGATACGACAACGCATGGCGGCAGCACGCGACCGTCAGAAAGCCTAAGCGGATAAGCGTAGAAAGCCATTGGAATTTCAGGTCGGGGACCGGGTTTTACTTAAAGTCTCACCCTGGAAGGGTGTGGTACGTTTTGGCAAACGGGGCAAACTGAATCCGCGCTATGTCGGACCATTCGAAATCATAGAAAAGATTGGCAAAGTAGCATACAAGTTGAAACTACCAGCTGAACTCGGGGCAGTTCACAATGTCTTTCATGTATCGAACTTAAAGAAGTGCCTATCAGATGAAAACCTCATCATTCCTTTTAAGGAACTCACTATCGACGAGCGGTTGCAGTTCGTCGAGGAACCAGTAGAAATCACGGACCGGGATGTGAAGGTCCTCAAAAACAAGAGAATCCCTCTTGTTCGAGTTCGTTGGAACTCCAAACGTGGCCCAGAGTACACCTGGGAACGCGAAGACAGGATGACAGAAAAGTACCCCCAGTTATTCGAAACCAATGCTACCACTACTGAGGCTGAAGCTACTACTTCGGAATTTCGGGACGAAATTCCAGATCAACGGGGGGAGGATGTGACACCCCAGGAAAATCAGTGAACAATACAGTTTACCTAGCTTCCTCAGTAAGTGCATACCAAATTTCGGGACGAAATTTCCAATTAGTTGGGGATAATGTGACAACTCGAACTTTAGACCTATCGTTGTGTAACGTACGTGAACGTGTTATGATTTTACAAACTTTGATGCTAATGAATGTTATGATGTTTATGTGCATTATGTGTGTATGTTATGTCTTGCACGAGCCCAAACCACACACTAAAACCCGATTGCACAAGGCTAACCGGTCACACAAGCCTTTTGGGCCACACCTTGTATACGGATCCATTAGGCAACTGAGTGGGCTCGGCCCACTCCCCACTCGCAAACACCAAAACCAAGGGTAGGGGTTTGGTTTCATTGTTTTTGCAAATCACAAACACACACAACCCTACTTGCTCTCTATCTCTCTCTCGGCTTGCTTAGGACTCGACGGCACAAGATCCACACTACTCGGATCATCCTTACTACTCGTAATCCGGTTAGTGTTTGTTATTTAATTGCTTGTTAAATGATGCTTTGATTATGGGTTGTCGGATTGTTTGTATGATGTTAGTATGTTTGATCTAGGATTCGTGATTAGCATGATTGATTATGAAAGAATCCTTGCTCGCATGATCTCTTGGGATTATAGTTAATAGTGTTTATAAATCGGCTTCCATGTACTAATTTTATGGCTGTTTATGATGTGATAATCGGGTGCTAGATCACAGAATTTGGATGTTTGTTTATATAAGAACCGGTTGATAGAATGGCTAGATGATTGGTATGAATGTTGTATAATTATTGATGAATTGTTTAAGGGTTGTTCATGTTGTTGTTCATACGAATCAAGGTTTAGAAAACCCTGTTTGATCGATGATTTCTTGAATGGTAAACTGTTAATTGTTAATTGAATTTTTGGAAACTGACTACGATAATTGATTTGCATAAATGTTGTAACTGAATTGCATGAAATCAGGGAAGCTGTTACACACACACGGTTGCGACTCGGTATCATCAATTGCGACTCGAAACCTCACACCAGCAACAACACGAACCGCAACCATGGTTGCGAGTCCCGTTGCGACTCGTAACCAGACCATGATGAGCCGAGACCACCTGTTGTGACTCGTAACCAGCAGTTGCGACTCGCAATCCCCTGTTGCGACTCGAGATCGCCGGTTGCGACTCGAGACCACCTTTGCACATACACTGTTTTGGGCCTTCGCTGTCACGGGCCCAATCAGTTGGGCTAATTGATTGGATATTTGTTTACTGTTATGTTATCGGACTGCTTATCTGTTTGGGCTGATATATTATTTGGGCGGATTACCTTTCGGGCTTAGACATTGGATCGCACAAGGTTAATTTGTGGCATATAATTGGGCCGGGTTATGATTGGGCCGAACACTTAGATTGTTTATCGGATTGCTGATACGTGTACGTGTTTGCCATGACTATACGTGATACTATATACATGCTATATACGAACCTGACTTGTATAATAACCATGATAGGACGTGGTTGACCATTTACTAGCTTAACTGTACTCTTTGTGTATCTGCCGAGCAAACCAAGGTGAGTTCACACAGCCAAGGCATGGGATTCCCGGGTTGGGAATTGGGTTGGATATGTTGAATATGGAATGATTACTCGTACTTACGCATTCTCTAGACTATAGACCATCGTCCTCAGGATAGTCAGGACACGTTACGTAAAGCCTACGTAACCCAGTATTTGCCATTTGTCCCCCGGGTCGGGAGGACACGTTACGTAAAGCCTACGTAACCCAATACCATCTACTGGCTTCCAGGTCGGAAGGCCACGCTGCGTAAAGCCTACGTAGCCCCCACGCGTACCATGTCCTCGGGGAAGGGCACGTCACGTAAAGCCTACGTGACCCTGTACGTTTTCCTGTTCTCGATAAAGAAGAACACATGGTCGGAAGTTAGTCTAGTAAGTACCGTTAATGAGAAGCCCTCATTAGCCAGGATAAACATGGGAAGCCCCCACCAGTAATATGAACACAAGGTTTGGGAAGCCCCCACCTTTAGTACACACTAGTATGGGAAGCCCCCACTAGCTATACTTATGCACTATGCTATGAACTTACTTTCTGTGAACTCGCTCAACTAGTTTGTTGACTATTTGCTGCATGCCTTGCAGGACCTTAGGTACATTATGGAGCTTGCACAGGGAGGAGCAGGGCGTTGTGGGATACGGATCATGAACTTATTCTGAACTTATAACTATTTTGAGTTTACATTACTATGCTTCCGCTATTTAAACGATGTTTGGTTTTGGAACATCAATCATGTCATGATGATTTACATTGATTACTTTTATTATTAAATGCTATGTTTGATATGATTGATGGCTTGATCCTGGTCAGTCACGCTCCCAAGCGGTGGTACTCCGCGGGTGGATTTTGGGGGTGTGACATGTTAAAACTGTATTTTACACATTATATCAAAAGATCGGTCCATTTTATCCATCAATTTGTCCAGAAGTCCAAAAATGAGTAGAAAAAGGCACTGGTTCAAGTGTATTGACTCATCCTGAGCTCTGATACCACTTGTAGGATCGTTTTGCGACCTAATGAGTCGTTCAGAGTCAATACAGAACTGTTTGAGAGGCGGAAACAAACAAACAGCCTAGAATCAGTGTAAGAAATGAGTAGAAACAGAGTATGATACTTAAAACAAGCTTCTCATTGATTTTAGACTTGATTACACGGTGAAAATTGGGCAGCACTTCGTTACACTACACCTGATTTCGTACCAAATGAGAAGCTAAGACCACCTATATATAGGCATCTAATTTCGCACGAAATAGCATTATGCTATTTCGTACGAAATACCAAAAGTTAATTTCGTGCGAAATAGCAACATGCTATTTCGTGCGAAATTACTTCAAAACATCGTAAATTTACATTTTGACCCCTGTAAACCCTACTACAAGCTACCGACATGACCTAGACTTTAGACGTAGGCTATAGACATTATGCACCAACATATCCCTATGGAAACGTGTGTATCTAAACTTGGGATTTTTCCCATTTGTTTAATATATTAAAAGCGTGGTATTTTACTCTGATAAAATATTTCCTAACTACGGTCCTGATGTAAATTCCGCTGCCAAAACTGACAAACACCAGATACCACCGAAACTGGCCGCGGCCGCCCTTCCCGGGTTTGTTAGGGGATGGGGGTTGCGACAGAAGGTGGTATCAGAGCTAAGCCACTGATTCAGCCACAGAAGTGTTCTGCTGACACCAAAACTTATCTAAAATGTTAGGAAATAAATTACGGAAATACGTGCATGATTGTATTTTATTGTTATGTGTTATTTGACTATTTGTTAGTTTACAGTATGAGCGACCAAAGACCATCCGACGCGTATCGTCAGTTGTCTGATTCGCCTAGAAGCGAAGGTGCCTCTTCACAACCTGCCCTCTCAGGGTACTCTGCTGATACTGAAGAAGGAATATCCGTGTTTAAGGCTCAATCTGAAGAGCCATTCCCTCAGAAAAAGAGAGGATGGTTCAGTAGGGGAGCACATGAGCGTAGAAAGCGAATGAAAAAGTTACAAGAACAGAGAGCCTTAGCAGCTGCCAAAAGAGAAAACAATGCCCATGCCTAGAACATGATTAATAGGGGTTTAGCTAATTTCCATATCTTAGCAACCACTGCAGCCGACCCTAACCTAGAATAAATGATAGCACCCCAACCACAACCACCATTTCCCGACCAACCAACGGAAATAGAGAACCCTTAAAATCAAGTATAAATGCATGATTTTAACCCGAAGGAAATACCTAGGGTACCAGCACCTAACCCCTTAGACCCAAATTACGACCCGTGGTGGGACGACAATAGGGACTATGTGCAACGTTACCCCATACAAGAAGACCTGCCCATACCAAATCTAGGAGCCTACCCAGGTTTGGACCCTCTAGATCCCTATTATGATAACGATGTGTTCATTAGGGAGATTTTAGAGAATCCTTACCCATACCAGGCACCCACACCTCTATACCAGGAACCCGCCCCCCAGATTCCAAACCCAGTCCTAGAACCTGCACCCCCAATGAGTGCAGAAAATGTACAAGAACTCAGGACATTTGGTGAGAAAATCTTAGAGAGTAGTGAAAGGATGAGACAGGTGGGAGAGCGACTCGTCTGGAAGTACGACGAGCGCAATATGGATTTCTGGATAAATCCATATCCATGAATGTGATGGTGAAGGAAGTAATAATAATAATATAATATAATAATATATAATATGTGTGTTTGAAAAAAAAAACTACGGATGCCTACTACTAGTAGTGTAATTTTAAATTCCAGATGTATTGTAATTTTAATTTCCAGTGTTGATTTGTATTAGATATATATACATCGTTGATTGATTGGCTATATTAAATATTATTTTGTGATATTAATATGTGGTAAATGTCTAAAATTCAGATGGGCAACGAAGTGAATCAGGAAAACCAGAATGATTTGAATGACAATAACCCGAATAATGAGAATCCAAACAACAATGGAAACCAAGTGGATAATAGTGCCATCCAACACATTGTGGCACAAGGAATCATAGATGCAATGCCATTTATTTTCCAAACTGTTAAAGAAGTTGATAATAAAAGTAAACATAGCAGTAAGCGACCAACTGAACCTGAACACAGCGTGAACAATGGACCTGTACTTTAAGTTCCCATTCCCAAAAGAAGAAGAACCATGCCTTATGGTTGTTCTTATAAAGAATTCTGGTCCTGCAAACCAATAGAATTCTCGGGCAATGAAGGACCCATTGCAGCTCTACGCTGGATAGAAAAGACTGAGACAGTCTTAAAAATAAGCAAATGTGCGGAAGAGGATAAGATAATGTTTACTTCTAATTTGTTCAAGAACTCAGCCTTAGAATGGTGGAACACTATCCTCCAGTCTAGAGGAAGTGATAGGGTTTACAATATGGAATGGGAAGAATTTAAGAATATGGTAGAAAGGAAATTCTGCCCTCCCAATGAAAAGGAACAGATAGCGAATAAGTTTCTGAACCTTAGGATGACCGGGGTAGATAGTAAGGGTTATACTACCACATTCTTTGAATATTCTAGAATAGTACCAACCCTTGCATCACCAGAGCCGGTATTGATCTCCCGTTACATCTAGGGATTAATCGGGGAGATTAGACATGTAGTCAAGGTAGCTAGACCTCAAACCATAGAAGAAGCTGTAGAACTAGCAAACACCTTGACAGATGAGTTAGTGCGTACACGAGAAGAAGACCAGAGGAGGAACCTAGCCCAAAGGCTTACCCAAGAATTTCGTTATGGAAATTCCAACCGTAGGAATGTAGGTTCTACTTCTGCCCCATACTGCAAAACTTGCAAGAAGAAGCATTCGGGAAAATGCTCCACTTACTGCAATTTCTGCAAGGCACCAGGGCATAAGGAAGAAGACTGCAGGAGGAAATCTAGTAATGGACTGTGCTTCAACTGTGGAGAAAAAGGTCACATCAAGCCAAATTGTCCGAAACTAGTTCCAGCTATGGGCAACAAGAACACTAAAAATGCTAGAGCATTTGTTTTGACAGCAGATGAAGCCAAGATGATTCCGGACGTGATAGCCGGTACGTTTTTAGTTAATGATGTTTTTGCTAAAGTATTATTTGACTCTGGTGCAAACCAAAGTTTTATTAGTACTCCATTTTGAAAACTTCTTAATCAATCATTAACTAAACTCCCACAAGATTGTCTAGTAGAAACAGCAAATGGAGAAACCATTAGAATTTCTGAAATCTTGCAGGGAGCAAGAATAGAATTTTTAAATCAAAAGTTTATGGCAAATCTTTACCGAATGAATCTGGCAGGATTTGATGTTGTATTAGGAATGGATTGGTTAATAGCCAATAAAGCCAGTATTTTATGTGATCAAAAGTCAATTCAAGTAAATTCACCAAGGGGTGAAAAGATCACAATTAAAGGAGATAAGCCATCTAGATCCACGAAATTCATCTCTGTGATGAAAATAACAAGTTGTATAAGAAAAGGATCATTAGTGTATTTGATTTCTATAATCACTAACACTAAAGGAAAAGAATTAAAAGACATTCCAGTAGTGTCTTAGTTTTCAGATGTCTTTCCAGAAGAATTGCCAGGACTACCATCGAACAGGGAAGTCGAATTCAGGATTCACCTACTGCCAGGAACAGCACCGATTGCCAAAGCACCCTACCGTTTGGAACCCGCCGAAATGCAGGAACTGAAGAAACAGTTAGATGAATTGTTGGAGAAAGGATTCATACAGCCAAGCTCATCGCCATGGGGAGCACCAATTTTATTCGTTAAAAAGAAGGACGAATCGATGCGTATGTGCATTGACTACCATGAATTGAACAAGGTCACGATTAAGAATCGGTACCCATTACCAAGAATCGATGAACTGTTTGATCAATTGCAAGGAGCTCGATTTTTCTCTAAAATCGATTTAAAGTCAGGATATCATCAATTAAAGGTACAGGAAGAGGACATTCCTAAGACCGCATTTAGAACAAGGTATGGCCATTATGAATTTACTATCATGCCATTTGGTTTAACCAATGCCCCAGCCGCATTTATGGACATGATGAACCGAATATGTAAGCCATATTTGGATAAATTTATAATTGTCTTTATAGATTATATTCTCATTTACTCTAAGAGTAAAGAGGATCATGCAGAGCATTTGCACGCACTTCTAAGTTTATTGAGAAAGGAAAAGCTTTATGCTAAATTTTCTAAGTGCGAGTTTTGGTTAGAACAGGTACAGTTTCTTGGACACTTAGTCAATCATGAAGGAATCCATGTGGATTCCACCAAGATCGAGGCAATTACTAAATGGAAAACCCCTGAGTCACCAACTGAGGTTAGAAGTTTCTTAGGATTGGCTGGTTATTATAGAAGATTTATTCGAGATTTTTCTAGAATAGCCATTCCCTTAACAAAGTCAACCTGTAAATCCACTAAGTTTGAATGGGGACCAAAACAGGAAGAAGCATTTAGAATTCTAAAGCAAAGATTAACCCACGCACCTATACTAGCGTTACCAGAAGGAACTGAAGACTTTGTAGTCTATTGTGACGCTTCTAAATTAGGTTATGGATGTGTACTGACGCAACGTCAAAAGGTTATAGCTTACGCATCTAGACAACTTAAAAATCATGAAGAAAACTATTCAACCCATGATTTAGAATTAGGAGCCATAATTTTTACCCTTAAGATTTGGAGGCATTACTTCTATCGTAGTAAGTTTACTATTTTCACTGACCATAAGAGTTTAAGGTATGTCTTCGGGCAAAAAGAGTTGAATATGAGGCAAAGACGCTGGATGGAAATACTTAATGATTATGATTGTAATATCCAGTATCATGCAGGAAAAGCAAATGTAGTAGCTGATGTTTTAAGCCGGAAGTATCATGAAAACCAAAGAGGGTACGTTCTCTTAAATTAAATCTACATGTAGATTTAAACGAACAGATTAGAAAAGCACAAGAATCAGTAATCAAGGATGATACTGAAAAATTAAAAGGTATGATCAAGGAATTAATACAAGGAACAGATGGAATTTGGAGATTCCATAAGAAAAGAATGTGGATACCTAAATTAGGAAACCTACGTCACCATATATTAGAAGAAGCTCATAAGTCTAAGTATACGATGCATCCTGGAAGTGATAAGATGTATCAGGATTTAAGAAAGAATTTTTGGTGGATAGGAATGAAGAAGGATATAGCAGCTTATGTTTCTAAGTGTTTAACCTGTTCACAAGTCAAACCTGAACATCAGAAACCCTCAGGATTGCTGCAACAGTTAGAAATGCCCGTGTGGAAATGGGAATTGATAACAATGGATTTTGTTACCAAATTACCCAAAACAGGAAAAGGTAATGATACAATCTAGGTGATTGTAGACAGGCTAACCAAGTCAGCTCATTTCCTACCAATGAAGGAGACTTTCAGCATGGAACAAATAGCTAAATTATATGTAAATGAAATAGTTTCATAACATGGAATTCCTTTATCAATTGTTTCTGATAGGGATAGCCATTTTACCTCTCATTTTTGGACGAGTTTCCAAAAGGCAATGGGAACCAAGTGAAATCTAAGCACAGCTTATCATTCTCAAACGGACGGAGAAAGCGAAAGGACAATTCAGACAATGGAAGACATGCTTAGAGCTTGTGTAATTGATTTCGGAGGTAATTGCGATGAACACTTACCTTTAATAGAATTTTCTTATAATAACAGTTATCACACAAGTATCAATGCTGCACCATTCGAAGCACTTTATGGACGAAAGTGCCGAACCCCAGTCTATTGTGTGACAACTCGTATTTTAGAACCGTCTCTTGTATTATGTATTAACTTGTATGAACTCTATGTGATTACGTGAATTTTGTTGATTTAGTGAATGCTATGCTTTGTGAATATTCAAACATTAACCCGATTACACAAACCCATTCGGCCCACTATACTTGACTCGAGACCAAGGGCAACCCGCGAATGGGTTCGGCCCACTCCTTGTACGCATACATGAACTTTAGGGGGTGTAGTTTCTCATTACTTGCAAAAACACTTTACACACACAAACCCTATGAGCTCTCTCTCTCTCTCTCTCTCTCTCTCTCGGACCCGACGGCAACACCCTCTCCATCGAAGCCCCTTGATTCAGATCACTTTTCTCTACCTTCAATTCGGTTAGTGTTTCATGATACGTGTTTGATTAATGTTGTTATGATTCCATGTTTTGACTAAACGATTAGGGTTGCATGTATGATGAACAACAATGTACTATATGATTATGTTCTTGTGAATCGGATGTGTGTGATGATGATAATCGGTTATCATAGTTTGTTTTCGAATTGATTACATGATGAACTAGAACCGAATGCTTGTTAATCGGCTGTGATGTGATTGTGTTTATGTTAGACAAATTGTGATGATGATATGTCCGAGTGCATGCTAGAAATCAAAGACACAAATATGTTAATATGTTGAAGTTGTGGTTGATGTTCATGTTATGATCATGTTAAGGTTCATGAGATTGATTAGAATATGCCTTGTTTAATTGATTGTATGTTAAATGGATAGTTGGAAAGTTGTTAATTGATGATAATGGTAACATGAATGTGCATGATTGCTGAATAATTGTGGTTTGATCTGAATTGTGAAACTGCCAAAATTGTTAGCAATTGTTACGGAAATCATAAGCTGCAAATCGGGAAGTCTGTTACATCACCTAGTCTCGACACGGATTGCGAGTCGAGAACTCACTGTCTTGACTCGAGACCACAACACCGACACAAACAGCACAACTCGAGACCACGGTTGCGGGTCCGGTTGCGACTCGAGACCGCCTAGTCTCGACAAGTACATGCATGACTCGAGACCTCTTTGGTTGCGACTCGAGACCTTGAGGCCGGCACAACTCGAGACCGCACTGTCTCGACTCGAGATCTTTAATCTCGACTCGAGACCTCTAATCTCGACTCGAGACCATTTACACGGGCACACTGTTTTTGGACTTTGCACACTGTTACGAGCCCAACCATTTGGGCCGCATACTTGGACTTTGTTACGTGAGTGTTCTGTTGTTGATCTGCCATGATTGTACGTGTATGCTATGGTCACTACTTGTATACAATACGTGTAGAACATAAGTGCACTATTTGAATACGAACCTGACTTGTATGGTAACCATGGTAGGACGTGGTTGACCACCATATAGCTTAATTGAACTTTGCTGTGTAATCTGCCGAGCAAACCAAGGTGAGTTCACACCCTTACCAAGGCATGGGATTCCCGGTGGGTAGGGAATGGGATTGAAGGAAAAAGGATTGACAAATTATTGGGATTTACACTGTTACTAGACTATCTACCATCGTCCTCGGTTGCGAAGGACCCTTACGTAAAACCTACGTAATACTTGTGCTTACCACTGTCCTCAGGGTTCGAGGGACACTTACGTAAAACCTACGTAAACTCATACCTACTACTGTCCTAGGGTTATGAAGGACACTTACGTAAAACCTACGTAAACCCCCGCGTACCACTGTCCTCAGGATAAGAAGGACACTTACGTAAAACCTACGTAAACCCCCGCGTACCACTGTCCTCGGGATAAGAAGGACACTTACGTAAAACCTACGTAAACCTCGTACGTACTATTGTTCTCGGGTTAAGAAGAACACTATGGTTACAAATAGTCTAGTGTATATACAAATGTGGGAAACCCCCACCAATAGAACTTATTACCGGCCTAGTAGAGCCACCTGTTACGACATGAACATACTATTACAAACTTACTTACTGTGAACTCGCTCAACTAGTTGTTGACTCTCTGTTACATGCCTTGCAGGACCATAGGTACATGGTGCTTGCACGGGAGGCGTGATCGTTGTGGGTACATGGACTGTTGAGTTCCATGTTAAACATTTACTTTATGAGAACATGATACTTATGTTGGATTTTTACATTAATGCTTCCGCTACACAATTAATTATGTTTGGTCTTGAAAACACCTTTCGTATTGATGAATGACATTTACTATTTAATTACATGTTCAATATGATTGGTGGCTTGATCCTGGTCATGTCACGCCTCCAAGCGGTGGTACTCCGCGGGTGGATTTTGGGGGTGTGACATGTTGGGCAGAAATTGAGGAAAAGCAACTATCTGGACCCGAGATAGTACAAGAGACAACCGACAAGATTATTCAAGTCAAGGAACGACTGAAAGCAACACATAATCGACAAAAGAGCCATGCTGATAACAGACGAAAACCATAGGAATTTCAGGTAGGTGACAAGGTATTATTGAAAGTCTCTCCTTGGAAAGGAGTAGTCAGATTCATCAAAAGAGGAAAGAAAAGTCACAGGTATGTTGGACCTTTTGAGATTATTAGAAGAATAGGACCTGTAGCCTATCAGCTACAACTGCCAGAGGACATGGCAGGAATACATGATGTATTTCATGTATCTAATCACAAGAAATGCTTAGCTGATGAATCACTGGTAGTACCTCTTAAGGATATAGAGGTAAATGAACAACTTAAATTTGTAGAGAGGCCTCTACAGATTGAAGACAGGAAAGTCAAGAACCTCAAGCACAAGAGATTAGTTCTGGTCAAAGTGAAATGGGACTCCAAAAGAGGACCAGAATACACATGGGAGCTTGAATCAAAAATGCAAAGGAAATATCCACACTTGTTCCAGTAGATCTCGAGGACGAGCTCTAAAACAAGGTGGGGAGGATATAACAATCCTAAAATAAACCGACACCCTCCTGAAAATTTTTCCGACACCCTAATATATATTAAAATATCCCAATATATCCTAAAATACACCCCATACGTGAAAAGGACCCCGAATACCTTAATTTTTTTATTAAAATAAATTAAAAATAAAATTTATTGGGCTGTCGCGGGCCACGACAGACTTCACTTAAGTCTACGCGGGCCGCGAGCGCCTAGGCAAGTGGCGCAGCCCTGAGCCGCCACATGTCGAGTGCGTGTTGAGGCTAGTGACCGAGTCAGCCAAGCTAGGGCCTACCCTAGCTGGCGTTGCAGGCCGCGAAGGCCCTGGCTGTGTGCTACGCGGGGCGCGACGAAACCCAAATGCAGCCCTATAAATTGCATGCATCGGGCCTTCAGTCTGTTTGTTCATTTTTCGACTTTCTCTCTCAAATTTCTTATAGTAGGCACTATACTCAGGTATAATATCCCCCTAACTAACGAAGTTCTGCTCCGTTGTAAGTATCATAACCCCTGGATACGTATTAGATACTCTGCCCGATTGATCTAGGGTTCCGTAACGGCTGTCGTGGTTCTGCCCCACATAGTCGTTGGAATGTTGTCTCGGGGAGGGTATTACTAATGTTAAAATGGGTTATTATACTAACGCGTGTGCATTTGTGTAATTATAGATTGTCACCAGGAAACCCTTACAGAAAACCTAAAACAGCAATGTGAGTAATCTCCTTTTTGTTAATTGTTTTTACAAAACCTCACACAATTAATTATATACTAAGCAGTTATTGAGTATTTGTAAGGATACAATTATCGTCAGTATGTTGGGGTTTTGTATACAAAATTTGTTACTGCCTTGCGAGGGGTAACATTTCCATAAGTCAGGTTGACAGTACCGTGGGTGGTAATTGATATGACTTGGAAACAAATGTAATTGCAAGACCGCCCTCAATACTGTACAATGGTTTTCATTTAAACTTGATTAAACTGGGATTCACTCACCAGTATTTCCCACTAACAAAATGTTTTTAAACGCGTTTCAGGTAACAATATGTGAAAGCCAAATAGAAGCCAGCTGGACAGCACTGAAGGCTTGGAAAAGTAGCAATAAAGTTACCAGAAATAAAATAGATATTTTTATTAAATAAAATAGGGTTTATCCCTATGGAAACGTGTGTATCTAAACTTGGGATTTTTCCCATTTGTTTAATATATTAAAAGCGTGGTATTTTACCCTGATAAAATATTTCCTAACTACGGTCCTGATGTAAATTCCGCTGCCAAAACTGACAAACACCAGATACCACCGAAACTGGTTGCGGCCGCCCGTTCTCGGGTTTGTTAGGGGACGGGGGTTACGACATCTGTCATCTGAAAATTGAGCTAGAAAGTTTCAATATCAAAAAGGACAAAGAAGAAATTATTGACAAACTTATTGAAGCATTACCGCATGCAGATGATTGGCAAACCTTTCATGATTCTAAAAAATGATTCAAAGTTTGATGAGATGACTTTAGACACGTTCTCACAAGAGGTATTAGAGACACGTTGATTGAAAAATAGGAAGGACATGAGCTGGTACTTCGAAAATAAAATAATATTAACAACTCGAATTATCAGCAAAATGTGAATTTGTATTACCGAGGAAGCATGTTATCGAACAATCAATCGTCAAAGATTGGTATTGCTTATAGTGGTGAAAGTTCAAATGATTCACCAAAGGGCAGTTCTTCAAAGTATAATTCTGGCTATCATTCATCTTCAGCAGCAAACAATTCAAAATCAAATGTGGTACAATGCAACATTGCCATAGATTTGAAAAATTCTCAGAGTCTAAATGCTGATTCAGCCAAGCAACAGATGATCTTTTTAGCATCAATTCTTTAATCCTATGAAGGCTGGTGGCAGGTAAAACTGGAAATTCAAACATGACAAAAGAGGATTACGACCAGATTGATCCAGAAGAGATGGAGATTATAGATGGTGCATGGCTAATGTAATCAGGAGAGCTCAAAGATTCATGGAGTAATCTGGGAGGCAATGTCTTGAGGTCCAATAACAAAACTGGGATTTGATAAATCCAAGGTCACTTGTTTCAAGTGTAAGCAGAAAGGACACTTCAAGAAAGAGTGCTCAAACCGGCAGGTGGATGAAAACGTGAATCCGTTCCAAGATGATTACTACCGAAAAGCAATCTATCATCGCACCAATGAACAACCGCCAAAGGTGAATAAAAAACAAATCGATGAAGGTTCTTTGAAAGAAATAAAGAAAGCTCTGGTGGTTACTCAAGAAGATGAGGGCTTCAATTGGAACAAATACATTCCAAAGGAGGGAGATGCATTGGTTGCTGAAGTAAAATCTGATCAAGTTAGATTGAAAACTGATAAAGAAAGACGCATTGCGCGTAGCAGATTGGGTGACCTGTCTGTAGCTTTCGAAGAGGGAAAACAAGCAAAGAGATGGGATGAGCAGAGGAAATGTTACATAGATCCTCAAGGAAATCCTGCAGTGGATCTAAAGAGTGTAAATTTTGATGCACTGCTTGTTGTCATTCCTACTGCTGGAGAACTTTATT
Source organism: Helianthus annuus (assembly GCF_002127325.2). NCBI lineage: Eukaryota > Viridiplantae > Streptophyta > Magnoliopsida > Asterales > Asteraceae > Helianthus > Helianthus annuus. Next base: position 149,953,421 of record NC_035444.2, on the reverse strand, counting down.
CAAAGAAGAAAGAAGATAAAAATTATGTTGCATAAATGGAGAAGCGCATAAAAGAAGTAATGTATGCGAGTCTAGAAAAGTCGACAGAAGATTTGAAGAAAAATGTGGAAGAAACTCTTGATGAAAGCCTTGAGAAGATGGTTGAAAAGCTGAAGAAGACGACCGGCAAAGCAACAATGGCAGATCAAACAGAGGTAAAAACTCAAACTGAATCTACTGAGTTGTCAACCAAGGGAGAATCAATAGGTAATAATGATGAAATTGATAAACAATCTGAAAAACAAAATGAAACATAGTGCAGGAAATGCATGGAAACATGCAGTGCCGGTGCTGAGAAGGATGAAAAGTTAAAATCTAGAGACATTGAAATTACTAAAATTGAAAAGGTTTTCAAAGAAAAATATAACGAAATGTTTGAAAATGAAAATATTTTGAAACAAAAGAAGAAGAGCTGAAACAAAAATGTAATGATCTTCAAAAAGAAAATGAAATTTTGGAACAAAATTGTACAACAGAGTGTGAAAATGCTTTCAAAAAGAAAATGCGGTTCAAGAAATGAAAAAAGAATATGATGTGATGAAATACTCACAGCATAGAACAAAAGAAGCATATAAAACTTTAAAAAGTCAAGTTAAACGTCTTCAAGAAAAGGTTGTGAAATATTCTGAAACGACAAGGTTCCCTGAAGCCAGATATAAAGGAAAACAATTGGTTTTAAATCAGTATATTGATGAAGTTGTTAAACTTAAACATCAAATGGCTGAAGTAGAACATAAAAATAAAAAACTTCAAAGTTATCATGCTTCTTCATATATTCTTGAACGTATTTCAACATTAAACCGGATGATAATGATTCTGAAAAGAACAAAAATGGAATTGGTTCAGAATATCATCAGGTTCCACCACCATTGTAGAAAAATTATACTTTCTATGATGATGAGACGGTGGCAAAGGCATTCGATGTGGTTGATTAATTGCCTGAAAACATTGATGTGACTTACTGCAAATCTGATGATGTTGGTGATTTAGAGGTGGTAAGTAAGGTTGTTGAATGCGTTTTGAAAGATGAAAATAATTCTACCAAAAATAATAATTCCAAATCACAAGTTGAAGATGAGGAAAGTTTTCATAAAAATTATCTTAAAAATTCAAAATATGAGACCAATGCGGATGATGATTCAATAAGATTGGCATATTATATGGTTGGATCGGACAAATTATTCTCAGATGTTGAATTTCCGATTAAAAATGTAATTGCGGAAAAGATTGACAAAGTTTTTAAATTGGTAGAAATCGAAAAAATCTAAAATTGACAAATTTGCCGGTAAAGCGAGCAAGAAAACTTTTTATAACAAACCAAGATACAAAAAGAAAAACACAAAGGCTGGGTTGGGTTATAAAAAGAAACAAAATCAAAAGAAAAGGTTTGAAAAGACAAATTCTCAAAAGAAAATGAACTTTGTTCATGGAACAAGTTCTGAAGAAGAGAAAGAAGTCCGATTTAGTCGACGGACTAATGAAGAATTCTATGCTCAAAAGAAACTACAACAATAGGCCAAAGATGTTTCAAAGAAAACATGTTTTAAATGTCAACAAACTGGCCACATTGGTCGTAAATGTCAAAATCTTAAGCCTGTTGATGTTGAAAAAGAGAAAAAAGAATCTGATGTTGTGAAACAGAAGTCACCCAAATTTAAGCCAAAACAAATCTGGAAACCAAAGGTTGATATTTCAAAGCAAACCAATTTGGAAATCAAAGACTGATTTGTCAAAACGAAATGTTCAAAATGATTCAAGATTTTATGAAAGGAATGTTTCAAAAGGACAAATTTGGGTGGTAAAGAAACAAAATACTTCTGTTGCTGAGAAAAGGAAAATCGATTCAACCAAAAAGGTTGAAGTCAAGAATGAAAAAGTTTTTTTGTGAAAAACGACAAAGATTTTTCAAAACTGAATGATTCGTATTGTGTCAAAATACCCAAGGTCAAACAGGCCTGGGTTGCTTTATTCAAGTAATTGAGTTGATTGCATGTGAAGGTGTTCCAGAAGTCAACAGAGGTTCAACATGAAGAATGGAGCAGCCTGACACAGGAGAAGGATTCCTGTGGTTGAAAACAGGAAGTGTTGGTTGATAATAATAATAATAATAATAATAAATAAAAATTGAAAAATAAAAAAATTGAATGAAAAAAATGTTTGTTTTTTAATTGTTAAAATAAAAATTTTGAAAATGTTGAAGGAATACGGCGAAACACTCACGGCTGAACAAACAAAAATATGATAAAACAAGATTGAAAACTTGTTTCAACATGTTTTTTTTTTTTTTTTTTTTTGGGTAATGTTTCAACATGTTAAAAATCAGTATTTTGTTAATCATAGGGGTGTGTATGAGAAAAAAAGAGAGAATGTGAAGCAGAAATAGATGGCGAGATGAAACTATCTACATTCGTTTGTCAAATTTTCTTTAAAATGTTTTGGATTTTAGGGGGAGTAAAAATTTTAAAAATACAAAAACATTTGAAAATTTGAAAAGTGCAAAAACAAGAAAAATTCAAAAGAGTTTTGTGTAAAAAGAGGAAATGATAGTACATCAGTAAGACAATCACAGCATGCTAAAGAAATGGAAAGATAAAATGTGATAAATGGTCTCACTGATGATATGGCAGTATGTAACAATTCCATTTTTATCATATAAGAATTATTGGTTTGTTTAAATTAATTAACCACTAGTAACTAGTTTTATTTTTAATATAATTATTCAACCCATATAGTTTTAAAAACTATTCTGTATATAATTGGTTGGGATGTTATGCTAATTAATTGGCTTGTATATGTGTGACATTTCTATTTTCTATATTAAAATAAAGTATATAAAAACTTATATTATTAAACGGGTAGGCAACGGGTAAGTTGACTGTTAGAAATATGAAGTACCTAGACAGGACTAGGGACCGTTTAATAATTAAATTATAAAAAATACATTATATTTGAACTTACTCCGTTTTTAATGAAACTTGGTTAAAAATATAGATAAGATTATTCTCGTTCTAATGACATATTTATTGTTTTATAAAACGTCGTATTTTAAAAGTTATAAGCTCCAAATAAGTGAAACAGCTGAATTAATTATAATATATAAATAATAAAATAATAAAAAAACTACACCTTTAAACTTTGAATGTTTACGTGATGAAAGCTTTCAAAGAAAGGAATAAAATAATTAAAAAAAATAAATTCTACATTAAATGCATCATTTGTCTTTGAATTATGGTGTAAGTGGAGCTATGTTTGAAGTTTTTGAGAGAATAGTATAAATAAGAGGCTTCATTTCAATCATTCCCCTATCTTCTCTCTTCGACCTCCTCCCTCTCTAAATTTCTAGTTTATTTTTATTTTTCTTATTCCCACCTATAATAATAATAATAAAGCCCTGCCTCGTTTTAAGTGTTCTAACCCCTAATCACTGATACCCTGTTCGATTGATCTGGAGCCCCGTAACGCATGTCAAGGCTCTGCCCGACTAAGTTCGTTGGGGTTCTGTCTCGTGACGTAGGGATAAAGTTAAACTGGGTTACTATACTTAACACGGGTGCATTATATATTTATTAAATAGCTCAGGAGTTATACCCAAGATTATACCAGGAGGCTTTCTAGTTGAACCCTAAAGTTACAAAGTGAGTCCATTCTCTTTTCTCACAGTTTGTGAGTCATTATCTTTTTTATCACCTTTTTGTGATACACTTATATTAAAAATTGTTTTCCAAAATCCTAAATGTTTATCAGATATAATTACAGTGATTAAATTCTTGTATTCTGTAATAACTGCCGGTATGGAAGGTTTTATACATTACTTGACCCTCGTTACTATTGGCGAAAAAGTTAGCCAATAGTAGCATGACTACAAGCACGGGGGGAATTGTGCCCCGGTAGCCATAGCCTATAACTAATATTATTTTTACATTAAATTATTAATAAATTTAATGTATGATTCAAATAAATCTAAATGGTGTGTATATGAAATAGAGCTTTATTAATCATTATTAAAATATATATTAAAAAATATATTTAATAAACCTAAATTACTATTAACATTATAAAATAATGTTTAGTCCATAAATGTATACCATAATAAAATAGTCAAATATAATATATTCTACTATACTAAGATTATATTTTTAATCTTAATCACGTTAATATAATAAATAATAATATTACAATTATTTAACTAATATATTATATTTGATAAAGTTATAGTTATTAATTTGACAGAAAATGATATATTTCATTTTCTGGGCTAATTGGTTTTGTGCCATAGAAAATATATTTGACAAAGTAATGTCATGGGACACTACTAAGTTCAGAGTCACTAGTTGAGAGAATGTTCAACAGTGATATGACCAGAAATATGACCAGAGTCACTAGTTGAGAGAATGATCAATAGTGACATGACCAAAGGCACTAGTTGAGAGAACGATCAACAGTGTTATGACCAGAATCACTAGTTGAAAGAATGATCAACAGTGATATGACCAGAGTCACTAGTTGAAAGAATGATCAACAGTGATTTGACCACCGTCACGGGAATCGCCTAGTGACCGATACCATTGAATCATAATAAGATATATTCTATATTTATTACTTGATAAACTTCACTATTGGACGAAAGTTAGCCAATGAGTAATATGACCACTGTCACATCGGAACTGCATGTGACAAATACTGATTGAGTTTTGGATAAATATAAACAAATATAAAAACCCTTAATGCTGTAAAGTATAACAGTATATTTTATAAAAATGGAATGAACTCGCCAGTATTTATTACTGATAAAATGTTTTCAAAACGTGTTTCAGGTAATTTGTTGTAAAGATAATAGAAGCCAGCTATGGAGCACTGAAGGCTTAAATAAAGTGGCTATAAACACCTGAATAAAAGAAGAAAATTATGTTTTATTTATTTGGGTTTATCCCTATAAAAACAATTGAATTAAATATGGTTTTAAGCCCATTTGTTTAATATTAAAAGTGTGGTGTTTTACAAACTCTGAAATTATTTCCTAACTACGATCCTAATGAAAATTTTTCCGCTGCGTAATTAATAAACACCGATACCATCTGACTGGTTCACGGCTCCCGCTCCCAGGGTGGGGTCGAGGGCTGTGACAAAGTAGGTTTTTGCGCAAGTAGTAAATTGATTTCGAGATATAAACCTAAATCAACAACTTTCTTATCTCGTGGGGAACATCTCTCGGATATATGGACTTGGTACTTCGAAATTTCGTTTGAGAGATTGCCTGATTATGAGATATTAGGTCTTTATACTTATTGATATCTGGGTATTATACCTGGTCTTCTGATTTTGCGTCAGCAATGGCCTAGATTTCGTATAATACTTTCGCGCTTAAAAACTTTCCCTCTGCATAAAAATTGAGAAAATATTGAAAGATATATATCAAGTGCAGTTGTAAAGAAGATTCCTAAGTAGAACACCTTAAGTCGAGCCTTCATCTCTTTGACTGAACGGAAGTTCTAACCTGAGCTCTCAAGGCTTCGCACTAACCCAGAGACAGATATCATTTAGGTATATTCACCTGTAAGACTGAATCTAGGGAATCTTTATACGAGAGTATATTCTAAGATGGGACATCCGATTAATTTAGTTCTTAAAACACTAATCTCGTATCTTGAATCATTGAAATTTGTGTGAAAATTTAAATGGATCAGTATACTGACAATCTAAGTGAATCGTTTAGAACTTAAAGTTTATATAGATCAACGGTGCTAATGATTTGTCATAAGCTGATATGATCCTCTGTTACGAACTCAACAAAAATATGTTTGTAAATATTTCGTTATTGCATTTCATTTCAGGAAAAATCACAAAAAGATTTTGGGAGTGTTTTAGCATAAAGTTTGTAAAATACAAAAAAAAATTGTTTCACTTTATTTTCGACAATTGATGTTGGAAAGCTGAGTTTCAAAATCTACATATGTTGAACATGTCTCAGAAAATAACAAGTTCATTAATTTGAAACTTGAGATTTTGAAATGAAAAAATTCAAAAACAGTTTGTAAATGTCGCTAAGGTCATTAATCAAGGTCATTAAATTGAACTTGATCATCTGTGAGGGTTTTTAACGATTGGATGCTTTAAAGTCAAATCTAATTTTTGAACTTTGTAAGGTGGAAATTATTTGATAAGGGGAGTAGAGTCTGGTTATCCTGGAAACCTCAAATAGTTTTAACTGTCAAAATATATGTATTTGGAGCCAAGTTATCAATCCTGGGAAGATCTCAAACAGTTTTAAACTGTCAAATGAAATTTAGAGAGAGCCAGGTTTTTTATTCTGAAATTGAAAATGGTTCTTATGAATGTTTTTAATTGTCAAATGAGCAGATATTGAGCCAGGTACATATTCAGAAAGCTCAAAGTAAGGGGGAGCTAGAGAGAGTCTGATGAAAGAGAGAGCTTGATAAAAGGGCGAGCTGATGAATCAAGATACAAAGGGGAGTCTGTGGTTCTGAAGTGTCAAAGATTTGTGAAGACTCAGAGTTGATGAAGATTAGCTACAAGATTGACTGCAACAATATCCAAGGGGGAGTCTGTGAATTCACTATGTCTATCGCTTCCGTCAATCACGTGTTTTAACGTCAAATGTATTGAGTCGTGGCTAATAGGATAGACAAGACAAGGTTCTAAAGTGTTAAATCATACAAGTTATGTGGGTCCGCACAAACTAGCGCATTTTTAGTGTTTTGTATAGATATGCGCGGATGGGCCTTGGTTGATCCGCACGGATCAAGGTCTGCGCGTGGAGTTCATCCATGCGAACTCGGCAGATCCGCATATAGTGTTCATCCACACTAAGTGCGCAGGTTCGTGAATAATGTTCATGCGGATGGACCTCTCCTATAAATAGGTCGTGTGTCTTGTTCATTTGTACATCTTTGGCTAGAGAGGGGAAACTCTGTCAAAGTGATTTCGTGGTTTTGTACTTACAAATCAATCAATAGAAATCAGATTATATTTAGCTTGTTCTTGTTCAATCCACTCTCGTACTTGGATTCCGCACAAGATACGAGATCGTAGCAATCAATTGTACATTCAAGTGCATCAGAATCGGTCCAAACACGTTCTCACATAATCACTATTTAAGAAATGAGAAGTAGTTGGTTAAAAACAATGACTTGTTAAAGTCGAGACCCCATGGTGTAAACTATGAACGGGTCAAAATGAATAAAGTAGGGCGTACTATAGTTAGAAATAAACAATGACTGGTTAAAGTCGAGACCCCGTGGTGTAACTCATAAAACGGCTCGAACAAGGAAAATGGTAAGTAACCATGTTTTGGGCGATGAACCAATGAATTTTTAAATAAGACCTTCTGGCGCGAACCAAAACGGGCCAAACAAGTAAAAAATGAGTTTTTGGTGTAAATACTTGCTGATGCGAACCAAACATGCCAAACAAGTAAAAATGAGTTTTTGGTGGTAAACACTTGCTGACACAAACCAAAACGGGTCAAATAAGTAGAAATGAGTTTTTGGTGTAAACACTTTGTCACACCCCGATATTTCCACGTATTACCGGTGGGGAGTATCGTGACGTAGTTGATATCATCATAGTCAATAATCACAGTTTAAATGCACAGCAGAAGTCTTGGTAGAAAGTAATAATACAAACTGAAATGAAAAGTACAATTAAATATTATACAAATGGTTGTATGTGGATCCACAGGCGGATCCAAAACATAAAGTAAAATATTGTTCGATGGCAAATTGGAAAATAATAATCCTATCTTTCTGAAATTGGCCGATAATAATCCCTAGTCAGTTATTAGCCAATAATAATCCGACATTGTCCAATTTTTTTGTAAAATAGACCGCCGTTAAAATAAGCTTAACGGAGTTAAGTTTTTTTCCGAATTACAAACCGATGTTTTAGGGCTTTCGATCAGAACGAGGATACGAGTCGATTGATGTAAAACTTACCTCGAAATTGTGTTCGAAATGGCTTGAATTTTGTTAACTGGAGTTAAACACCCGAATTGAAGCACCGTTTTCGTGGGTTGGGGGCAGTATTTTGAGGTAAATTTTACATCAATTGACTCGTATCCTCGTTCTGATCAAAAGCCCTAAAACATCGGTTTGTAATTCGGAAAAAAACTTAACTCCATTAAGCTATTTTAACGGTGGACTATTTTACAAAAAAAAATGGACGAGGTCGGATTATTATTGGCTAATAACTGACTTGGGATTATTATCGGCCAATTTCAGAAAGATGGGATTATCATTTTCCAATTTGCCATTGTTCGACAGACTTTAAGTATTAAGAGCTTGCAAGACTCTTTAACTAATACTCAGGAGCTTCAAGCCAATTTCGCGTAGTACCTGCACTTAATCTTTTTGAAAAATACGTCAGTTTACACTGGTAAACAATTAACTGACTCTTTTTAAAATATTTATAAAAACTTATTTAATTGCACAAAGCACAAATATTTTATAACTTGGACAATAATATAAAATAATCTTGTATACAGATTTACATGTTTGTCGTACGTTCAGGGCCCGGGTTAAAAGCCGAGACAAGATTAATAGACACACCACTAGTATAAGCCCACAAGAAGTTATCCTCACGAGTGGGATACCGTTTTACATACGCAACTGTCAGGTGTATGCCTACACCCAGTGCTTAAGTCGTGGCCATTTCAAATGAATAAGCCGAGGATATCCAGGACACGGTCGTATTAACCCCCAAATGCTTTGTATCAAACAAAACAGATTAAAATGGGTTATCTCAATGATTTAACCACTAATCGATTAAATATTCAATACCCGACCAAGCGGTAATAACTTACCGTATCCCAAGCCCGTATCAGGGAAAATAAGTTAAAAGTATATACCTGAGCTAAAAATGTAAATTATACTCAGCCGTATATTCTAATCAGCAAGTGCATGTAGCTTTTACTGGGCTCCTAATTTGGAACGAAGGTTTTAATAACCTATTAGATTCCTAACGGGTCTTATTTAAGTTGTAGCTTAGACCGGTTAGTTTTAAAGAAAAGTTTACGTTACGAAACGCAAGATTAAGCGGTGACCGGATTGGAATGTAATTTAGACCCGACAAGTATGGAGACTTGTATAAAATGGGTAAACTAAATACATTCTGGATTTTGAAGTAAAAATGATAAAGTTTGACCCGTTTCGGCTAACTTATGCAAACTAGTTACATAAACCGTACCGAACGCGTATATGCATAACGGGTAACCGAATGAGTCATGTACAAGTTCCATAAGCTATTATGCTTAAAATATGTTGTGATATCAGTAGGATATCTTCAATTATGCCCACAACGAATTTAAAACCAATTTAAGCCCGAAAGGGTAATTTGGTCATTTTAAAGTTTATAAAAGAGGTTTATAGCAAACTGAGGTTCTGGTCTAAAATATTCAGTAAAATTATTTATTTTATCAAGTTGCATCAGTAAGATATCATACATATGTGAGGTTTATCATTTATGACAAAACTATGCACCGTAGGGGCATTTTGGTCATTTCACATATGCTTTTAAGGTCAAATTTGAAAATCTGAGTTTAAGACTTATACTTATTGTTAAAGTATAAAAAATTATTTATAAAATCAGTAGGTAACAAGTCTTAGGCGTTAAATATGGTTTTAAACCATACTATGCGCCTAATTAGCGTAAAAGTCGGTAATTGACGATATTCAAGATGTTTATAAAATTTTGAAGTTTTGATCAGTCTTTAATGTTAAAAATATTTTATTTAATATATAACATCAGTAGGAAAAGGTTTGGCATGTAAATGATATGTAAAACTAATTTTATTAATGAAAAGGGCATTATCGTCAATTACCGAATTTACACAAGAACTCTATGTTATGTTCAGTATAAAATCTGACCAAAAATTCCAAAAATCCCTAAAAATTATATCTAACAGTGGGTAGCAAGTTTGGTGCCAAAAATTGGGTTTAAATATGATTGGGTAAATTACTTTTTGAGTCCCTGTGTTTTAGTGGTTTTAACTAGTTGAGTCCAAAAGCAAAAAGTTTAACGACCTGAGTCCCTATAAGCATTTTCATTAACCATTTGAGTCCTTTTGAGTCCAAATTTTAACCTTTTGAGTCCAGTTTTTTGGACTCAAATCGTTATAAAATGAACAAAATTGGACTCAAAACGTTATAAAATAAATGGCTAGGGACTCAGGGCGTTAAACTTTTTTATTTTGGACTCAAAAAGTAATTTACTCAATATGATTTATGCTAAAAATGCAATTTAATTAACAAAAAGTTTTGTTCTACGATATCTTGCATAACTTTTATTTGAGAGCAGAAACTGATGTCAAATTTATTGGACATACTTATAAATCAGTAATAAAGCTTTTTGTCCTCTCACATTTTAAAAAAATCTCATTTTTATAACATAAGGGCATAATGGTCATTTTTTAAGCAGTTAACGGAAACATACAAATGATCTCTGATTTCTAAGGGACCATGTAGTATGACCTCAGAGGGTTATACTAACATATAATATGGTCACAAAGGAACCCTAAGGCATAAGTAAACTAAGCTAATTCGGGTCAGAATTGAAAGTCTAAGCAAAAGTCTACTTTTGCGACTTTCGGTTGCGAACCGACCCTAATACTCAGAATTGTCGGGTTGAACATGCCTAAACATGTTCTTATATTATTTACCAAGTTATTTAAGTGATAAAACGTATTTTATAGCATCTACATTATCAGTTATGAATTATTTTATAAAAACTGACTCGTTTAACTTTTCTGGTCACTTCTTTGACCCGACAATTGACTAAGTAAACGTGATAATTAGGATGTGCACTTTTGAGGGATTATCACCTACTTAATTACCAACACATAGCCACTTTCTATTCGAATAATGGTTGGACCGTTAGTGATTAATCACAAAGTCAAAGTATCATTACGATATCTTTGACTTTCGGTCATTAAGCTAATAAAAACTTAACTACAGGAGCTAAGAACGCTTACAAGGGTCCTTAGCATGAAGATTAACTTAAGAGAGCTTCCTTAATGCTTAGAATGCTCCAGAGAGTGCTCCAAAGCTTGAGCAATTGTGAGAGTATGAAATTTGAATTGTGCAAGTGAGAATGCTGCCCAAATGCACCTATTTATAGTGAATTAGAGCATGTCCAGATCATCCCAGGTGTTTTATGATGTATCCAGATGATAACAAGTGTCTCTAATGGTTTTGGAAACCATCAAACAGTCCATTGTTTCGAGTTGTGAGTGATTAAAGCTGAAATGGTGAAGAAAATCGCAGGACCTGCACCTGTGCATGTTTGCTGTGAAAATCAGGCTATCGCGTCGCGCGACGGCAGGCCTGGTTTAAGGTCGCGTGACGCGAGCCCCTAGGGGACCAGTTTTTAACTTTCAAACATGGCAGAATCAACCCCTAGACATTTTAAAGCATTAAATCTTTCGTTTTAAGCACAAATAACCCTTCTATTTAGTATATGAATGTTCTTAAGGATATAATCGAACATCGTTAGGTCTGGTTTCGTTAAACGATAACCGAAAACACTAGTTTCACCATGTTGACGCTTTTAACCCTTTAATTACGAAAGTTAACGTATTTAATACCAAACGATATCGAAACCTCGTGAATTTTTCGTCACTTGTTCTTGAGAGTATAATCAATCATTACAAAGCCCCGGGTCTATTAAAAGGTCACTCAGAGGTAGTAATTTAACATGTTGACACGTTTAACCCCCGTGTCTTGTAAACTTTCATTTTCTTTCAGAACGGCTTCATACGTTTCAAAATTTATTCGTTTAAGAGTATAAACGTCGTGTAGGGTTGTTGAAAGGCAGAGTTTTCAAATGTTGACACCTTGGACCCCTTTCACACATATCTTTTCCTTGTTTGTCAGCTTTAGTCCCTCGAAATTAATTTATCACACGTTTAAAGTTTATGACACGTGTCTTTATAATATTGGACATGATTTTGCGAGGTGTTACACACTTGCTGACGTGAACCAAAACTGGTCAAACAAGTAAAAATGAATTTCTGGTGGAAAACCAATGAAATTTTGAAATAGGACCCTATGGTATAAATCATAATGGGTCAAAATAGGTATGATGGTAAGTACGCACCTTTCAGCAGTAAACAACACATGGTTAGTTGAATCGCTAAAGGGGTAAGCTATGAACGTGTCAACTAGACAAATGAGTCAAACGGGTCAAATGGTGATGTTATCATCATTTGAATATGATATTTAATGCTTTGTTTGTTACGTCCCATACTTACATACTTACAGGTGAGCATAATGTATGGGCATGCATTGCCAAGAATTAGGAAGTAAGTGTCACAAAGTTTTGCTAACACGTCAATGTTTTGACCCGCGCCAGGTATGTGTAATGGTCATGCTCTCGGTAAGGGTTTATGAATCAACTAGAGTTAGTTGAGTCAAGGGTGGACACTAGACCATCCTTAGTGAGGTATATCTAGTATTCGGGTAAAACGGCCATTAGAGCCAGACATGCCTATGATGCGAAAATACAACGAAATGAGTTTTAAAATACTAGACTATTGGAAAGCTTTTATGGTCTTAGGAACATAATAAATCTTGATGGGATATCGAGTTAAAAGTGCCCATTAGTCTTAATCTAAACTATCGTCTTCGGTTGTAAAAAAGGCTAAATTTGACTAAAATACCCTCAGATAATGGGTTTGGGTAAAACATCGAACCGAAAAAGAGTTTGGGAAATAACGAGTCCGAACCTAGACACTGAAGTAAAGTGCACAGGTCACTGCACAGTGCACATTAGCAAAGTGCACAGTGCATAGTTTAGAAAAGTACACAGTTCAACAAAAGTGCACAGTTTAGCAAAAGTGCACAATTTAGCAAAAGTGCACAGTTTAATAAAGTACATAGTGCACAATTTAGCAAAAGTGCATAGTTTAGTAAAGTGCACATTTCAGCAAAAGTGCACAATTTAGCAAAGTGCACATCGTACAGTTTAACAAAAGTACACAATTTAGCAAAAGTGCACAGTTTAGCAAGTTTCACAGTTTAATAAAGTACATAGTGCACAATTTAGCAAAAATGCATAGTTTAGTAAAGTGCACATTTTAGCAAAAGTGCACAATTTAGCAAAGTGCACAACATACAGTTTAGCAAAGTGTCCTTTCAAGTACAACATGGAAATTCAAAGTACAACATTTGGAAATTCAAAATACAACAAGTTCAATTAAAATAAGATAACAAATCTAGCATTTCGTTATGAGTTTCTAAATTCGTCCCTACTAGATTTCATCATAATCATCGTCATCAACCTGCAACATGTTTAAAAGTATAGTTCAACACAAAAGCATTGGCGAGTACTTAAATCTAGCATGTGAATAATCAAGTCAAACCAAGGTTTAACGCAATGTTTAGAGACTTAACATAAACCAACGTTCACAGGCGGTGCGTTACTCCTATAGCGCTATACATGTTAAGGGTAGGCTCGTACAAAGTTAATGACAAGTTTAATCACAAAACGAACAAACCTAGATTAACGAATCAAGTATAACGTATGCATGCATGTATTGGATTGTTTGTGTGTTTAAATAAAGCATAAGTGTGATTGTGATTTTCATAGATTAAACATATTGCACCCAAAAAGTGTAAAGCGTAAAAATAGGTTCGAGTGTACTCATGGTTTTGCACAGCTTTCATTTGAATCCCGTGAAGAATTGTAAGTTGGAGAATGAAACACCGATGTCACCCTACAAGGGTAAACGAAGGTGTGTGAGTTAACGGATTTAAGATGGAAGATTCAGATTTGGAATTTAAAGTACAAAAGTATGTATTTACAAAAAAAATATTATCTAGTTCTAAGTACTCGTTTTTGACACTATGTTGTATGTGGTTTCATGGATCCTAGTTTGCCCATTTAAACGATATTACATTTCTTTTTTATGTTAATTTTTTTCAGCAAAAAACTATAAAACAGCAGCATTTCTGCAGAAAAAAGGAAAAAAAATGTTAAAAATAGCAGCTAAACAGAACCGGTTTTTTTTCCGGTTTTTTGATAATTGATTAAAACTGGTTATGATCGGTTGTTGATTTTTGATATGTTAACCGGTTAAAAACCAGAATCAGTTTAAAAAACCGATTTGCTTTTTCATAAAAAAATAACCGGTTCGATTATTAACCGGACTGTTTTTTTTTAAACCGATTCGTACACCTCTAATGAGACCTAGCCAAAAACACTTTTCATGAGCGGTTGTAAGCTCGTGATGGCTCGTGGTTGGGTGGACCATGAGCCCACTGTAGGTAGTATTACAAGCTAATAAAAATAATAAAGAATAGCCATTTTTTATGACTACTTGTCAAGTCATATGACCCATGTGTTTCCCGTTTAGCAACAAATCTTAAAATTATAAATTCACAATCATGTTAATCCAAGTATAGCACTAAAACATTAATCCTTATAACAGGAACACATAATCATACTAAGGTACTGTCGTAACATATTCTATTAAGTATACAATAACTTAAATTATTTAGCATAAATACACCTAAACTATGAGATCCTTTATATAGTAAATGTTTCCTTGATAAACAAATCACCACATATCTAATCATTGCAACTAAGCATATGTAATATTTGCCACTTCTTACACAATACAGTTTTTTTTTGACAACAGAATCAATCCCGAGCATTCTCGGGGCACCCACTGGACAAACGGAGTAATCCGAGAGTAACCCGAGTCCACTACCAATTTCGGAGAAAACTCGGTAACCCATCCGCCCGTAGGCACGACATTGAAATTACCGGTAAAACCCATTTGCCTCAAGGATCTAACCCAGGTTTCCCTAGGTCTCCTATCATTGCCCACCAGTCTGCACCAAGTGAGAGTTGAACCTGCATCTCTCAAAAGAAATGCAAGCCATCCACCACTTGATCTAGAGATAATTGAACTTACACAATACAGTTAATCGGCATATTGACACTTTACGTTAAGTAAACTTAAATTTATTTTATTAAGTTAAATTAGAGACAAAAATTATAAAGTAAAGTAACATGGATTAACGAGAAAAAGGGAAAAGATTCAGGAGATTGAGACTCCCTCACGGCATCAGAGATTCCATTCTTTGTTAACTAACCATAAATGAACATATCCTTTTCCTGTTTATTTCTCCTCCGTCATGCAAATCTGTTGAAACACTGGTTAACACAAGGATAATCAATGGGGTTGTTTCATCTATGGGGTTCAACCTCTTTCCTTACTCGTATTGATGGCTTGAGATCTACAAAACAGTAAACACCGTTAGTCTCGTTAAGAGGGGAGAAAGGGGATTTCCCTCTTAACCAGGCTCCGGCGTGAGAATAACTACTGTTCTGAGAGGAAATAAACAGTGTGTGTATGGAGTGAATATAGAGTGTAAAGATCCTGAACCTGAATGATGAAGGGTCCTATTTATAGCCGGAGGGTGAAGAAGGAAAGAGCAGCTGTGTCAGCTGTGGGCGCGTGCCAGCTGTCCAACCAAGGGGAATATCCTCTTGGTCTGCTCTGTCATGGCAGGTGTAGTGGTACACGTGGCGTTCATACATTTGCCCACGCTGGATACCTCGTACTGGCGTTGTCAGCTCTGCTCCCTGATTTGTCGCAGGCCTATGTGGTGTGACACCCCAGGAAAATCAGTGAACAATACAGTTTACCTAGCTTCCTCAGTGAGTGCATACCAAATTTCGGGACGAAATTTCCAATTAGTTGGGGATAATGTGACAACTCGGACTTTAGGTTCGCTTTGATGTAACGTTACGTGTCTATGTTATACTTTGATTAATGAATGTTACGTGAACTTTGTGATTTTGTTGTTACGTATGTTGTGTATATATGTATGCATGAGATGGCTGAACGCACAAGACCACACAACTTGAATCGCACAACACCCACACTCGCACAAGCCCTCTTGGGCCGTTTTACTTGTGTTCGGACCTCAAGGGCTGCCCAAGTAAGGGCCGGCCCATTGCCTTTCTTTTGCACGTACAAACATACACACATGAGGGGATTTCACCTCATTTGTTACAACATACTTTACACACACAAAACCCTAGTTTCCTCTCTCTCTCCCTCACGAACTCGCGGCAGCCGGATCTTGTACCCCGAAGACCTTCTCGTTTGTTGGTTGGAGCACCAAATTCCAATCGGTTAGTGTTGCTTGTTATGATGTTATGTTGTTATGTTGTTATGTGATCGATTAGGGTGTTATGCTAGTAAGTATGTTACTACGGTTGTAATCATGATTGAACTTATGTGCTTGAAACATAACCGGATTAATGGTCTAGATTGCTTGATGATCGTTTATGATGTTGTTTTGATATTTAGATCACATGTATGCTTGATAATGCTCATACGATTGGATTGCATGATCCAGAGTAGAACCGAAGGCATAGAAATCGGTTGAGTTATAGTAAAAGTCGGTTGAATGTTAATGTTTAGGTTTGATGTTCATGCTATGTTTAAGTCTAGGGTTCATGAGAGTTCATATGGATTAAAGGATAATTGCCATTGTTTGATCGATTCTATGCTAAGCAAACGATTGGAAACTGTTAATTGATAATTGTGAATAAGGAAACTTGGTAAATGATTGTAACCGAATTGCTTGAATTACGGAACAATATAACTGTTTGGCATTAATCCGGATTCACAAGTCCAGTCGCACAAGGCCCCTTAGTCGCACAAGAGGCCCACTCGTACAAGGGGGATCCATATCGCACAAGTTTACCCAGTCGCACAAAGGGCCTGATCGCACAAATCATATGTTTAGTTGAACTTTTGGGCCGGGTAATATGTTGGGCTGGGTTAGCAGGATCGTACAAGACCACAAGGATCGCACAAGTGATGAGGTTGGGCCGGGTGTACAATTTGGGCTGGACTAGCTCAATCGCACAAACCAAACCGACCGCACAAGTCTGTCTAAATCGCACAAGACTTGTGTTGTCTCATCTGGGCCGGGCAGCCCAACCTTAAATCGCACAAGGCTTAGTTTGGGCCGAGACTTTTATGTTTGACTTTCTATTTGGGCCGTATATGTTGAACTGCTTGTTTATATGTTGGGCCGATTACTTTGGGCTAATGATTTAATCGCACATGTATGATTCCATTATACTCTTGACTGTTTACATGCTACGTGTTAACTTGTATGTTTTATACGTGCATTACGTGAAGTCAAAACCTGACTTGTGTGGTAACCCTGTTAGGACGTGATTGATCACTGTTAGTTCAAGAACCTTTTATTTTGTATCTGCCGAGCAAACCAAGTGAGTTCACACAGCCAAGGCATGGGATTCCCGGGTGGGAATTGGGTTGGAATGATTTGATATGGAATGATTACTTGTACTTACGCAATCACTAGACTATAGACCATCGTCCTCAGGATAGTCAGGACACGTTACGTAAATCCTGCGTAACCCAGTAATTGCCAATTGTCTCCCGGGTCGGGAGGACACGTTATGTAAATCCTGCGTAACCCAATACCTTCTACTGTCTTCCGGGTCAGAAGGACACGCTGCGTAAATCCTGCGTAGCCCCCACGCGTACCACTGTCCTCGGGGAAGGGCACGTCGCGTAAATCCTGCGTGACCCTGTACGTATTCCTGTTCTCGGTTTAAGAAGAACACATGGTTGCACTAGTCTAGTAAGTACTATAATGGGAATCCCCCATTGTTAAGGATAATCGTGAGAATCCCTCACCACTAGATGAACTTACGCATTACTGTTACGAACTTACTTTCTGTGAACTCGCTCAACTAGTCTGTTGATTATTTGCTGCATGCCTTGCAGGACCTTAGGTATACTTGGAGCTTGCACCAGAGGAGAAGCGGGTCGTTGTGGACAAGAACACGTGAATGCTTATTAAACACTTTTACATTCACACATTGATACTTATGTTTTGGGTTTTACATTTAATGCTTCCGCTACATATTCAATGTTTGGTTTTGAACATCAATTATGTCTATGATTATTATTAAATGCTATGTTTGATATAATTGGTGGCTTGATCCTGGTCATGTCACGCCTCCAAGCGGTGGTACTCCGCGGGTGGATTTTGGGGGTGTGACATGTGGCGTCCTGCGAGTGGTGACACGTGTTGTCCTTTATGTCGGATAGAGCATCTTTGGTGCCAGATGCTAGTCTTCCAGAAGCTTCTAGAAGCTTCTAGATTGCTTCGCTGACATGGACGCCTTGTGTGCTCAAAAGCGGTGTGGTCCCTGCCATGTAGGCAGGGAATTGGGACCATACCTCTTCAAGTCCCCCCAGTCCAGTGTGCCTTCTAGTTGAGTTGATCGTCTAGGAGGGATTCTGGACTTATGAGAGTTGTGATTTCTATGCATCGCGTGGAGTTTGGTACACATAAAGTGAGCCAAAATGGACGCATCGCGCATGAGTTTGGCCCTTTGTAAAAAGTGAGCCAAGTGGTCGCATCACGCATGGGTTTTGGCCCTTTGAAAAAAGTGAGCCAAATGGACGCATGGCGCATGGGTTTTGGCCCTTTGTAAAAAGTGAGCCAAATGGTCGCATCGCGCATGGGTTTTGGCCCTTTGAAAAAAGTGAGCCAAATGGACGCATGGCGCATGGGTTTTGGCCCTTTGTAAAAAGTGAGCCAAATGGTCGAATCGCGCATGGGTTTTGGCCCTTTGAAAAAAGTGAGCCAAATGGATGCATCGCGCATGGGTTTTGGCCTTTTGAAAAAAGTGAGCCAAATGGACGCATGGCGCATGGGTTTTGGCTTTTTGTAAAAAGTGAGCCAAATGGACGCATGGCGCATGGGTTTTGGCCCTTTGTAAAAAGTGAGCCAAATGGACGCATGGCGCATGGGTTTTGGCCCTTTGTAAAAAGTGAGCCAAATGGATGCATGGCGCATGGGTTTTGGCTCCTTGGTGTTTCCTTCTGTTGGAAGTTTGGTGGTCATGGGGAAGTGTTTGGTGTGACTTGTCTGACATCCCTGTCTTGTCAGAGGTGAACAGTTGCTTTTTCAGTGACTTTCTGTCACGTCAGGCGGCCTTGTCGCCCATGCTTCCCGAAAAAAGAGCCGACGTCTTCTCTCTCTTCTGACGTGTCGCTCCTTTATTGGTTGCTTTTTCTGTGCTCTGTCGTTCCACTACCCATCGCATTAAATGCAATGGGTATAAATAGGAGGCGGTTACTCCTTTCTTCTCACACTTTCAAATTCCAAGTGTGGTTTCCTTCTATCCTTTTCCCTCATTCTCCGTTCTTCAATACTTCCTTTGAGTTCTTATCTCCGACTTCGTAATATTTACACCATGTCTGAGAAGAATCCTACCCAACGGAAAAGAAAATACAAGGGAAGGGCCCCTCCTGGTCCGGATCAGGCTGTTATCGGGTGGAAGGAGGAGGAGTTTCTTAATCTTGTCAGGGGTATGAACTTCCGTTTTGAGTGGGGAGCTCAGTATCCTCCCGCCGGATCTACTGCTTTAGACGCCTTCTGGGTTATATCACTTTGTATGCGGCGTTTTTCCGGGAGGGTAGTTTCAGGTTGCCGATAACAAAGTTTACTGCTGCTGTGTTAAGGGGTTATGGGCTTCATATTTCCCAAGTTAATGCGATTGGGCTTCCACGCATTACCCATTTTGAATACGTCTGTAGGGCTTACCGTATTGAGCCTACCTTTGAGATGTTTAACGTTTTTTATAGTGTTACCTATGCCAATGGCTTCTATTCTTTTCAAGCACAAACGGGGGTTGTTCCGGTTTGCTCCGTGCCGTTAAAGAGCCTTCATGACTGGAAACAGAAATTCTTTTACATCCGCCGTGGTGTAATTCCAATAGATATGCCGTATAGGCATGTGAGTCAAGGGGTTCCGAAGGTGGATGTTATGGAAGACTTTGCTGGTCAGGATTGGTATAGGAAGATAACCCACACGGCAACTGCCATTTCTCAGCTGGATGAGATGGCCTTAGTTGGTGCGGGGATGAGTTTGTTGTGGGTGCCTAAACATCCATTGGGTCAGCCTGTATACAGTTATCAAGGCAAATGTACGTTTCTTTCATAAGTTATTGCTGAGTTATTCTCCCTTATGTTTAGCATGTTTTGTATATGTTCCCTTATCTTCTTGCTCCTTTGCAGTTGGTTACAGTTTGATAAACGTCTTGGACCCGAAGGCAGCGGGTGCCATGGTTGAGGCTATTCAAGCAGATGGGAGCCCAACTTGGTTGGACCAAATTCGTGGTCGTTTTTTGCATCCGACTGAGGAAAGCTTGGGAAGATATGCTAACGAAGTGTTAGGTGAAGATGCTTGGGATGACTCTGTCGAGTCGAGTCGAGAGGAAGTCATTGTTCTTTCCAGTGGAAGTTCTGACCAAATTCTTGAGGGTCTAACTTCTCGTTGCGCGCGTGCAGATACCGCGCGTGGTGATGTTGCTGAACCTGTGCTTGGTGTTGATGATGATGATGATGAAGAAACGGCTGTTGATCCTTCCGCCCAATTGGAGACAAGGAAGAGGGCTAGGACGGGTAAGTCTGGGAAGAAGGAGGGAAGAACTGAGGGTAAAGCTGCTGGTTCTTCTCGTAAGCAACCCTCTACTCTTCCTTGTCTAGATTATGTTGTGGTTTCTGACACGTTCTCTGGCCTAGGGGTTGGTGAGAGGAATCGAGAGTCAGATCCTGATGATGGTGCTACATTGTCTGAGCACATGAAGAAAAAAGCCCTTGCGGATCACAGACGCCAACTTGATGAGCAAGCTGCTGCTCTTCTTGCTGCTAAGAAAGCGAAGCTTCAAAGGAGGCCCCCCCAGCACCCTCGGAGTCTGAGGTTGATTTGGGTGTGTTTAGTGGGGGTCGTGGAAATCTTTTGGAGGAGATATATGCTGCGTCTGCTCCTCCCCCTGGTAATTCACTTTTCTTTGTACGTTTGTCATATCTTTCATCAAGTTGTTTTTTAATTGTTGTCTTATGACAGTGGTCAAGACTAGCAAGAAACCTCGTGTGGTGGATATTTCTCAAATTACTCCACCTGCTTCTCCCCCATCGAGGACAGTTGGTTTGACCCCTCCTCGTGATGATGTTGATGTGGACACAAGGGGTGGGGAAGGGTTTACTGAGGGTGTGGTTGAAGGAGGTGTTGATGCTGGAGGTGATGGTGGAGGTGATGGTGAGGCTGATAAAGGTAAGGGTATTGAAGTGGAGATGGAGTCTAGTGAGACTACTCCACAACAAACCATTTATACCAAACGTCCTCCTGGTGGAGGTGGGGCTACTTCTGGCGTGGTGCGCAGCCCGCATCTTGAACATGACCCTGCTGATTCTTGGGGTAATCCAGCTTGTGATGACTTGCCGCATGCCCCGCGCTGGAACCTTACTCAGGGCTCCAGGATGAATGATGTCAACAATTGCCATGAGTTTTTTGCTATGTCCCTTCCTCTTGCTGAGAGGATGTTTCAGAAGAACCGCAATCGTTTTGCCCTGTTGGACGATCACGTTCGTGCCGGGGTTAATTTCTTTGCTACTTCTCAGGAAATTCTTCGCGAGTGGCGGTTGATGGGGGAGGAGACCCTCGAGTTTGAGGAGTCCAAGAAGTTGTTTGTTGAGGAGAAAGAAAAATTTAATGCAGAGAAGAAGGGTTTGCAATGGAGGGTATCGGATGCTGAGCAGAAGCTTGAAGAGCAAAAACAGCTGAATGCTCAGAAGCAGAAGGATTGGGAAGCTGCGTGCGAGCGCACCAATGCTGAGATGCAGTCTCAGCGCGATGCGATCGTTCGCTTGTCTGGTGAGAAGACGAAGCTTGCTGAGGAAGCAAATCAAGCGCGCCTTGCTGCTGAGAAGAAAGAAAAAGAATATGTTGATCGAATTGACAAACTGGAGGTTCTTGCACAGCAAAAGGCGACTAAGTGTGAAACTGCCCAGCGTCTTCTTGCTGAGAAGACGGCTAAGTGTCAAGCTTCCGAAGTTCTTGTTGAGGAGGTCTCAGCTGACAGCAAGTGGTTGCTTTCTCGTGGTGTGCCTTTGGTAGTGTTCTTTGCTTGCCTTGTTTTCTCTTTTTTCTTTTGCTTTTGCTTCGTTTTATATTTGAGTTGTCTTTCTTATTCGATCTTCCTTTTTCTACAGCTTGTTGATCGTATTTTGCATTCAACTGAGCTTGCAACATATATGTTTGAGTTGGGTAGGGCGGCTTACAACAGTGGTCGGAAGTTTGGGTATGCTGAGGGCAAAACCGCAGTCATTAATAAGGAAAAAGATTACCATTTTGAGCTATATAAGGAAGACTGTGAAGGTGCTTTTGCTGCCAAGCGCAAGGAATTTTCAACCCTTGAATTCGCTGTTGTTCGAGCTGCTGAGAAGTTGGCTCGCAAAGCGGATGGGGTTGCCTTGTTAAAGAAAACTTTGGGAGAAGATGGTGATGCAGCAGGAGGTGCTGGCACCAGTCAGACTTGAGCTATGGATTCCGGCCTGTGCGCCGTGTATGGCCATGAATAGGCCTGTAATGTTGGCTATTTAAGACAATTTTAATTTTGTTTACCTGTGGGTGTATGTACATGATCCTCTGGTTAATATTTTTATCGCTTGTTTATGTTTATGCGAATTTTGTTATCGTCATAATATGTGCATGTTTAATTACTTTGATCAGGTGTCACGAATGAATGATGGCGCTGACAGGTGATGTTGTGTTGCTACAACGTTTTATTCTGTCGTTTGAATGTGTGCGCTTATAGGTGACATACGAAGTGATCGAGTTGCAGGTTATTGTGTGAGCTCAGCTGTGTTCAGCCTTGGGAGCATTACAATGTTTAGTTAACTTGCTATCGATATTTTCGTGTTTATGTGCGCACGAAGTTGTATTTTGGCGTTTTGTAGGCTTTGGTTGTGTTTCTGACCCGGTTGTTTCTTGGTTGTGACGAGCCTTGGAGGTCTACAACGTTTCCTATGGTCGAGCCATTGATGTTTTCGTGTACGCCCAAAGTAATAAATGCAGTTGTGACAAGAAATTTGCATGAAATAAAAGTAGCCAAACACTTCTTGTATTAAAGTAAATGTGTTGGCGGTACGCCCTTTATGATTACATGGTTGTTTTACATGTAGCATTTTCGGAGTTGTTGGGCATTCCAGGTTCGTGGAACCTCTTTGTCGTTGATGGTGCGTAGTTTGTAGGCTCCCTTGCCGAGTACTGCATCAATTATATACGGGCCTTCCCATTTGGGAGCCAGTTTTCCGGGCTTCTCTGCGTTGGACGCTTCGTTGTCTCTTAAGACATAATCTTCCGGATTGAAGGTGCAGACTCGGACTCTGGAGTTGTAATACTTTTCCAGCTTCGACTTGTATTTGGCTTCGTTGATTGCTGCCATCTCCCTCCGTTCTTCTAGGAGGTCGAGGTCAATCCTCCTTTCTTCGTCGTTGTTGATTAGATTCATGGAGAGCATTCTTGGAGATGGTAGCCCGATTTCTGCTGGGATCACCGCTTCAGACCCATAGACCAAGCTGAAAGGAGTTTCACCGTTGCTTGTCTTTGGCATTGTTCTATGGGCCCACAGTATGCTGGGTAGTTCGTCGACCCACCCCCGTCGTTTCTCACCAAGCCTTGCCTTTATGCCATCGACAATGCTTTTGTTGAGTGCCTCAACTTGACCGTTCACTTGTGGGTGGCAACCGAAGAGAAGGTGTGTTCGATGTTCAGTTCTTTGAACCATCGTTCAAGGTCGTCTGCTGCGAAGTTCGTCCCATTGTCGGTGATGATTCTGAGGGGTAAGCCGAAACGGCATATGATTTGCTCCCATATGAATCGTTTGACGACTGCCGATGTGGTTGATGCAAGCGCCTTCGCCTCTACCCATTTGGTGAAGTAATCAACCGCGACTATTATGAATTTGACTGCCCCTGGTGCTTCTGGGAAAGGACCTACCATATTTATGCCCCATTGTTGAAAAGGCCATGCGGTTGTTACTGGTACTAGTTCAGTTTTGGGGCGCATGGTCTTGGGCGCATGTCTCTGACAGCCACTGCATTTTCTCAATTCTTTCACGGCATCGAGATGCATCCCGGGCCAGTAGTATCTGGCATTCATTACTTTTGCCACCACCATTCGAGGCCCGGCATGGATAACACAAATTCCTTCATGAACTTCCCGGATTAGGTAATTTGCGTCGTCGGCGTCAACACATCTCAGTAGCGGGCCGAGATACGACTTTCGGTACAGAATCCCATCTGCCATCTGATAATGTTCTGATTTGTATTGGATCTTTCGCGCCTCGGCTTTGTTTTCTGGAAGTATCTCAGACTGCAAGTACATGATTATCGGCGTCATCCAGGACGTTGTTCCTGTCTGGATGACACTTACTTCTCTGAGTGGAACGGATGGGTTGCTCAAAACCTCTATGCGCACATCCTTTGCTAGGTGCTGGAAGCTTGTTGATGCGAGCTTGCTTAGTGCATCTGCTGGCTTGTTTTCGCTTCGGTTTATGTGGTGCACCTTGTAGGAATAGAAGGTTTGTAGCAACGTTTTCGCTTGGTTGAGGTAGAGTGCCATTATATCGCCCTTGGCTTCGTATTGGCCGTTGATTTGGCCTGCTACTAACATGGAGTCCACATGCGCTTCGATGTGTCGGACCCACATTTTGATCGCCAATCGTAAGCCAGCCAGGAAAGCTTCGTACTCTGCTTCGTTGTTTGTGCTCTTGAAATCCAGGCGTATGGCGTATGTGAATTCGTGTTTGTCAGGGCTTACCAGCCTCAGCCCTGCGCCTGCTCCATCTTCGTTAGATGCACCATATGTGTACAACAGCCATGGTTCTTCTGTTTGTTTTTTCTCAGCTTTCTCCATCGCTTTACATTCCCTGTCTTTGTCGTCTGGGACTTCCGTCATAAAATCTGCTAACACCTGGCCTTTGATCGATGGTCGTGGTCTGAAAACCACGTTGTGGCCTCCCAGCTCTATTGCCCATTTGGCTAGCCTTCCTGATATCTCTGGCCTTGCAAGGATATTTCCAATGTTGTAGTTTGTTAGCACGTGGATGACGTGATTGGCAAAATATCTGCGCAGCCGTCTTGAAGCGTGAATCAGTGCAAGGACTAGCTTCTCCATGATTGCATATCGAGTTTCTGGATCGGTCAAGGTTCGCGACACATAGTAAACTGGTGTTTGGACACCTTGACGATCGACGAGCAGTACAGCCCCGACTGCCCTATCGGAAGCTGAGAGATAAAGTACCAAGCGTTCTCCTTTATTTGGTGCGGTTAGAGTTGGCAGTTTGATGAGGCAATCTTTCATCTCGCGGAACGCGTTTTCTGCTTCCGGAGTCCATTGGAACTGGCTCTTTTTCATACAATTGCGCAAGGTCTTGATGAATGGGAAGGATTTTGCAGCGTGATTAGCTAGGAAACGATTGAGTGCGGCTAATCGTCCTGCTAATTTTTGCATGTCTTTGATGTTTGACGGTGAAGGCATCCTTTCTATGGCTTGGACCTTTTCTGGATTTACCTTAAAACCATCTTTTGTGACGATGAAGCCTAAGAACTTTCCTTCTTCCATTCCGAATGAGCACTTTGCTGGGTTCAGCTTGATACTTACGCTGCGTAGCGTGTTGAAGGTCTTTTGGATGTTGACCAGCATCTTGCCTTCTTCTTTGCTCATAATCACCAGGTCATCCATGTAAACTTCTATGTACTTGCCAATGGCGTCACTGAATGTTTCGTTCATTTACCTTTGGTATGTTGCGCCCGCATTCTTCAAGCCGAAAGGCATTTTGGTGTAGCAATACAGCCCTGTTGGCGTGCGGAATGCGGTTTTATCTTCATCTTGAACGGCCATTTGAACCTGGTGGTACCCTTTGTAGCAATCCAGAAAGCATTTCCACCGAAATGTTGCCAAAGAATCGATTTTCTCGTCTATGTCTGGTAAGGCGTAGCAGTCGCGGGGGCATGCCTTGTTTAGATCTTTGTAGTCGACACACATTCTCTAGCTGCCACTTGGTTTCTTTACCATTACTGGACTTGCTACCCACGTTGGTATCTGACTTCTCTGATGATTCCAGCGTTTAGCAACTCTAACACTTGTTCTTTCATGGCGTCGTGTTTGACATCGCCTAAGTGGCGTTTGGCATGCACCACCGGCTTTGCGTCTTCTGAGACATTCAGACGGTGTTCTGCTATGTGTCGTGGAACACCAACCATATCGGCAGGTGTCCAGGCGAACACGTCCATGTTTTCGTGCAGCAATTTTTTGAGCGTCGCACGCGTTAAGTCAGACATGGCGGGCCCCAGGGTGACTGTTTGTTCTGGGTATGCGCTGTTCAATACCCATTTTTCTGCCTCTATGCGCGGTGCTAGCTTGCTTGCTTTGGCTGGTCTGATTTCATCTGTTGCTAGAACTTCTTTACTTGCATATATCAGCGCAATGCCTGTTTCGGTGGGGAATCCAACAGCGGAATGTGGTGCAAAGAAGATCATACTGAAGTCTCCTTGGGATTCTCTTCCTATGAGGATGTCGTGTCTTGAGTGCGCCGGCAGTACCATGAATGTGACTTCTTCAGTTCTTGAATTTCTTCCGTCCGAAAGTAACACCGGGAATGATATTTGTCCTAGGGGAAAGACGGCTTCATTACAGAAACCAGTCAGTGGGTAATCGACTGGTTCTAAGCGCGCCTTGTCCTCTTGATCAAATTGATTGAAGCACTGTTCGTATATGATATCCGCGGTGCTCCCCGGATCGATGAAGATGTAGTCTGTTTGGTAGTGACCAATCACACCTGGGATGACTATTGGTCGCTTTTCTCTCGGACCCCCTCTAACTACTGGGAAAATAACTTGCTTCTCGCGCCATGAATCATCCTGCGCGTGCTTGTTGTAGTTTTTTCTCGGTCTTCGTGGACCTCCCTGCACCATGTGGGTTTCTAGCTTTCTGAGCTTCTTGTTATCTGGCCCTTCGTCTCTTCTTTGTATTTGGCGGTAATCACGCTTTCCGCCTTTGACTAAGTGAGTGAGCTTTCTGTCTCTCAGGGCTCTTTCGTTTTCTTGTTTTAGACTGAAACAATCGTCCGTTAGGTGGCCCGTATCTTTGTGGAATTCACAGAAAAGATTTGGGTCTTGACCCCTTTTGTTGCGCATCTGTAGGGGTGGTTTGAACTGGTGATTTTCTGTAGCTAAGACCTCAGATGGTGTTTTGGTCAGTGGAGTCCACTGCTTTTCTCTATTCTCCCGTTTCACTTCCTTTCGATGGGCTATTTGATTGATCGTGTGGCGTGCATCTTCCCTTTGTGGGCTTCTTTCTCTGTGGCCAGGAGCCTTCCATGGTTGATTTCTGCCCCTTCTGTTATGCCGATCATTATGGTTATGTGCGCGCTGGCGGTGATCGTCACCGGTCAACTGTCTGTCTGTCTGCGCAATGGTTTTGGCTGCTTCTATGAAGGTTTCCCAGTCTTTGGGTCCTCCGTCTCGCCCTTTGATTCTTTTAACCAAATCGTCACACTTGACTGCCCTCATGAAGTGTGCGCGCATCATTTTCTCTGGTATGTCTCCGATTTCTAAACATTCTTTGTTGTACCTTGTAATGAAATCTTCTACGCTTTCGTAATCTTTTCTCCATATGTTCAAGCAGTCACCAGGGTCTCTGGCTTGTCTTCGCTGCTGAGAGAAGTGTGCTAAGAACTTCTCTCGGAAATCGACCCATGATTTGATTTTACCTGCCGGTAAGTTGTCGAACCATATGCGCGCTGCGCCGACAAATGTTTGAGCGAACAGGTGGCACCAGGTTGGTAAGTTCCATCCACCTGTTGCTCCTGCACCCATAAACACCTGGAGATGATCATTTGGGTCTGTCAACCCGTTGTATTTACCCATGTTGTGTGGTAATTTCGTTTTGTCGATGGCGGCGCAGGCGATTTCTCTGATGAATTTTGAATTTTCAGCCATGTCCTCAGGACGATAGCTCAAGGTGTAATCATGCTCCGCTTTTGGGTTGTACCCCGCGCGCTTGGTTGGCTTGTATGCTTCGTGTTCAGGATGAAGTCTGCTAAACACTGTGGATTCCTCCTTGTACGTTGGGTCGTCTTCTTCTTCTTCCCATTCTGTATTCATGTTGCGCGCGCCCAAACGGGTTTGGATCGGCCTTCGTTGTAGGTTGGAGTTTTGCATGAAGTTGCTCTCTGTTTCAGCATAAGTGTCGCGCATGTCATGCGCGCTGGGTCTTCTTATGTTTTGCACTGGTCCTTTCTCCGGACGTAAGTTCCACGCGTTAGTCTGCTGAGTTGTATGTGTACTCAGAGACCTTGGTGGTGGAGTTACAAATGCTGACTGGTTAGCTTGTGCCTGGAGTAGAGCTTGTTGTGCGCTGAGTTGCGTATAAACTAGGTTTATGGACGCCATCTGTTCGGCATACCATGAAGCGAGAGTTTTTCCTTTGGGTAGCCCTAAAAGTGCGGAGTAATTGAGCTGCGCTTGTTCCGATGGAGCTGAGGGGCCAGCTCCATGGCTTGGTGTCAGCACTGGTGGTGGTGTCTGCTGCAACACCCCGGTCGGAGTTTGGAATACGGCTCCGTTTGTGGTTTGACTGATGATCCTCGCTGGTGGTGTTTGGAAAGTGGGTCCAGCTGTGGTTTGACCAACAACCCTAGATACACTCCCAAAGATAGGAGGAAAATCATTGTTCAGTTGTCCCTCTTGGATGGTTTCGTTCCTTTGACCCCTTTGGACGTGTGCTGTGTCCGAAACGAGTTCAAAGGAAGAAACTTCTCCGTCGACTGGGTGTGAAGGGGTTTGTTCAGCCATTTTTCACGAGTGTTTTTTAGGAAAGAAAAGAGGTGAGATTGGTTTTGCAAAAAAAGCGGATGGCGCCAATGTTGAAACACTGGTTAACACAAGGATAATCAATGGGGTTGTTTAATCTATGGGGTTCAACCTCTTTCCTTACTCGTATCGATGGCTTGAGATCTGCAAAACAGTAAACACCGTTAGTCTCGTTAAGAGGGGAGAAAGGGGATTTCCCTCTTAACCAGGCTCCGGCGTGAGAATAAGGGGCTGTTTGGCAACATCTGAACCAATAAGTGCTGAATGAATAAGAGGTCTGAATGGGTAAGTGGCTCTGAACCAATAAGTGCTGAACCAGTAAAACGCTGTTTGGTGGCACCTCTGAATGAATGTGTAAAATGACATTTTTACCCTATGAAAAAACCTATCTGATTAACATCAATTCACTGTATCAATACTCCAATTTCGAACTTGCTTTTTCTTCAAACAATACCCTAATTTCAGATGCCCATTTCTCTCTCTACAAACCCTAGTTTTTTTTCTTCATGATTAAGATCAGTTTTTGACCTGGTTTTCGAGGTGGGTTTGGTCTCAATTGCAATACCCAGTTCCCGATTTGGATCTTTTTCACCGGAAATGGACGGTGCTGGTGGCGGCGGCGGTGGTTCGGAGGGGGAGAACAAGATTCCGGCGGCTCTGGAGGAGGAGACGGTGCTGAGCTATCAGTGCAGTTGTGGAGTAGCAGAGGAGGATGAGCTGGCGGCTCTGGAGGAGGAGACGGTGGAGGAGCAGTGGAGGGGGAAGAGGAGCTGTGGAGGAGATGGGAGGAAGGGTATGTATGTCAAGTGTTTCATTCAGCGACTTTTCAAATCTGAACCATTCAGATCTGAATGGAACCATTAAGAGGTAAGGCTTTTGTGAACCAAACAACCCAACCTCTGACCGATTCAGAGGTAAGTTCTGAATGAATCCATTCAGATGTAAACAAACACCCCCTAAGTACTGTTCTGAGAGGAAATAAACAGTGTGTGTATGGAGTGAATATAGAGTGTAAAGATCCTGAACCTGAATGATGAAGGGTCCTATTTATAGCCGGAGGGTGAAGAAGGAAAGAGCAGCTGTGCCAGCTGTGGGCGCGTGCCAGCTGTCCGACCAAGGGGAATATCCTCTTGGTCTGCTCTGTCATGGCAGGTGTAGTGGTACACGTGGCGTTCATACATTTGCCCACGCTGGATACCTCGTACTGGCGTTGTCAGCTCTGCTCCCTGATTTGTCGCAGGCCTATGTGGCGTCCTGCGAGTGGTGACACGTGTTGTCCTTTATGTCGGATAGAGCATCTTTGGTGCCAGATGCTAGTCTTCCAGAAGCTTCTAGAAGCTTCTAGATTGCTTCGCTGACATGGACGCCTTGTGTGCTCAAAAGCGGTGTGGTCCCTGCCATGTTGGCAGGGAATTGGGACCATACCTCTTCAAAATCTTTGGTTGGTTCAAGAATGATGTACACCCTGGGATTGCAATCTATGATTCCATGGAGATGCGACAGAATTCGGTTCCGGCTAGCCGGGGGAATACGATTGGTCAAAAGAGGAAAGAAAGACTTCATTTGGATTGACAACTCAATCAGTGCTGCTTGCTATACAGCCTTTTAACATCTTGGACTTTGAACCCATTCATCCCAAATCAATTTCCCATGTCAATTTCAGGCTTTACATTCCTAGATCATCAGCATTTATTTATATATAGCACTAGTTATTCATAGTAGGGATTGGGAATCACCAAAGTAGTTATTTTTACATGTACGAGAAAAAACATACTTGTATGAGTAGGAAATGTATTTGTTACACACTGATAACTCCCTTTCACTTAGCCCATGTGTAGTCATGAATTCACATAAATACCTTTGGTGGACGTTATGCGACAAGTGACGAAAAAGTGTAAAAGGAAGCTTTATGAGGATTATATCACATGAGGGTGTAGTTATAACCCTATACCCCATCATTACTTAACTATTAATTTTCTGTTTTTAATAATTAATTTCTAAATTTAGAGTAAATTACAAGTTTTGTCCTTTATGTTTACATCAAATTGCAGGCGCTGTCCTTTTTTCCAAAAGTTGACAGGCGGTATCCTTTACCTTTCAAAATCTTGCACGTTTTGTCCTTTATGCCAAACCCAGTTAGAATTTTTGGTTAAATTTGGTCATGTGCCTTGCACATGAGGGCATTGTTGTCATTTCACCTTCCTATGGGTTATTTTGTAAAGAACTTTTAATAGAGGGCCATTTTATACAAAATTTAAAAATAAAACATTATATAAAAACTAAAAGAATAAAGTAGAAATAAAAAAACACTGCACTCTCTTTCTCTCTCTAAGTCTCTCTCTTTTTCTCCCTCTCTCTTCTCTCTCTCTATCATCATCTTCAATACACATACACCACAAACCCACCACTGTAACTACTTCCGCCACCATGATCAACGGCAGCGCTACCAAATCGACAATTTTTGAAGTAATTTTGCGGTACAGGTGGGGTGGA
Source organism: Helianthus annuus (assembly GCF_002127325.2). NCBI lineage: Eukaryota > Viridiplantae > Streptophyta > Magnoliopsida > Asterales > Asteraceae > Helianthus > Helianthus annuus. The sequence goes on along the minus strand of NC_035444.2, from coordinate 149,922,148 downwards.
TTGGAAGAAATGTTCTTTAAATACTATGCTTCGAGCTCACCAGATGGAACCTAGTTCGCTGTGACTTCCAAAAACATCGTGTCCGAGAGGAATAGCGCAGGTAGGGATGAACTCCGTTTCAGAGAATGCGTGTAGCGCGGGTGGTGGTGTTCTTGGATCGGCGATGGAGGTGGTTTTGGGTTTTTTGGTGGTGGGGTTTTGTCCTTGTGGTGATTTGTGGATGAGAAAGAGGTGTTTTGTGTTGTGTGTTTAATGGCGGGTTAGAAAATAATTTAGGGATTCATCTGCCATTCCTTATTGGATGCATTTAAAGGGAAGAGAGACAAAGATTGTGTTTGGGCCGATATCTGAGAATAAAAGATATTTCTTTATCGGATGCACTGTGCTTGAATGCATTTAGAGTGGTTTTTTTGTTCAAGTAGGTGGTGTGGATGGTGGTGATTGATGGTGGAAGGTGGAGGTAAGGGAGAGGGACTTTCAGTTGAGTTGAGAGGGAGAGAGATATTATATTTTTTTATTTTTTAATTTATTATACAAATTAGTCCCTAAACATAAGTTGTTTTATACAATAGTCCCTAAAGAGATGAAATAACAACAATGTCCTCATGTGCAAAGCAATGACCAGATTTAACCAAAAATTCTAACCGGGTTTGGCATAAAGGACAAAACGTGTAAGATTTTGAAAGGTAAAGGACACCGCCTGTCAACTTTTGGAAAAAAGGACAACGCCTGCAATTTGATGTAAACATAAAGGACAAAACTTGTAATTTACTCCTAAATTTATAAAATTAAAAACCATTAAAAAACATAAAAAAAAACCATCTCATTAAATTAAACATCATTACAAAAAGTAACAAAAAAAACAACATTACAATAAAATTAAAAAACTCTAAAACTCAAAGTTTATATTTTTTTCGATTTGCTCCTTTTGTTGTATCACCATTTGCAACGCTTTTTGGTTAGGTGGTTGTGCGGTTTCGAGTAGAAGGCAAAGTTTTTTTCCCATTGTCTATCTCGCATAATCTCGGTCATTTCCCAGTTCTCTTGCATACGTTGAGCCCCTAGGTCGCGTATGTCTTTAAGGCCTTGGTTCATCTCCGAAAAAACATTAGTCAAGTCGGATCCCACCGACGATGAGTCCGGCCTCCTCGATCTTGCACCGCTTCTTCTACCGGGTGGTCGTGCTAGCTCTTCCGCCGGCTCATCCACCCCTTCCTCCCCAGTGAATAACGGATTAACATCGTTTAAGTTGGTGTTTCGAGCGTCGGACGTTGGAGTTTCAGGTTCAACCGACTCAGTGGTTTTCGATCTCTTTGACGGTCTTTTATTTGCCGACTGACCCGAAGAAGTTCCTATCACGGTAGGGACGTTGGCCCATTTGGCGCTATTACGAAAAATTTGCCAACACTTCAAGAATGGGAAATTACCTTGAGCGGCTTGATATTCTATTAAGGCGGCCCACATGATATCCTCGTCGTTATGGCCACTTTTCCATCCATTTTTTACCCGTTGGTAAACTGATTGAAAATTTGTGCACTTTTGCCCGATATTGGTTGTTTGCTAAAAAATATAAAAAATTAATACCAAACCCTTTAAAAAGTTCCAAAAATATTACTTATTTCGGGGTCCTCCGACACGTCGAGCCAAGCTCGAGTTAATGCATACTCCTCTTTATCATCCCATGGTTGCACGTTTTTTTTCGTTCGGGTCTCGGTTTTCTTTTTATGGTTACATGGCTACCCACTATAACCAGTCTTAGGCTATATTCATTGGTGACCTAATATTAGGTTGGTCACCAATAAGACAAAAGTTTGAGTAATTAAAAAAATTAAAAAGGAAATTCCTACCAACCAAAGTTGACAACCATGTTGGTGGAGCAACCTTGGTTCCAACCCAAACTAATACCCCTAATAATATAATTAATCAAATAACTTATAATATTTAAACTTTAAATACAAACTAAATACACGTATTTCTTAATATTTTTTGTGACCATCCTGATATAAATTTTTTTAAAAACCGAGTTCTTTCAAAATCATATAGATTTAGGTTGAGATGGGTTGTGAATGTGTGTTAAAAATTAAATAAGGTTGGGTTGTGTAGGTTGAAAAAAGATATATTATTTTTTTAATAAAAGGTTGGGTTGGGTTGGGTCACCAATGGACATAGGGATGGAAATGGGTCGGGTTCGGGTATTGGTAATCCCATATCCATACCCGGTTGTAAAATCGTGTCACATACCCGACCCAATACCCATCGGGTATTTGTCGGGTAATTACCCATCGGGTACCGAGTATACCCGCGGGTATCGGGTACACCCATTAGTTTGTTAAAAGATATACATTGTGATTTCCAAATACATTTTCTACTATTGTAATTATTATATAATTTTATTTATTCAACAACTATTATAAATTAAAAATACACATTACATACATATAAGTTTTATCATAAATTAATAATACTTTATAATATTTATACACTTATATGTATATACTTCACAACATATAAAATATAAATATACTATTATCAAATACATATGCTAAAAGAAAATTTATTTTTTCACATTATGAACCTATTAAAATAAATCATTAATAGATAAGGGTTAATGGAAAATAAAAATATAAATTAAAAACTTTGGGTATATGATCGGGTATATAGTTCGGGAAAACGGGTATGTGGTTTCGGGTAATCGGGTCGGGTATCACCTAATCCCATACCTGACCCATACCCGCGAAAATTTTTAAAACTAATCTCATACCCGGCCCAATACCCGTCGGGTATCAGGTATACCCGTCCCATTTGTGTCGGGTTTCGGGTATACCCGTCGGGCTCAGATATTTTTGCCATCCCTAAATGGACATAGTCTATGCCCTTCTCATTCAGCATACACATAAATGGTAGATATCGTTGATAAGGGTGATATGTGAACATCAATCGTGTAAAACATGCATTTACAAATGCACTAACAGGTATAGTTGTATATAAATATGACATGCTTCTGATTTGGAGTATTGGAGTAACTGGGTGATGTTTGAAAATTTAACTTGAATCGTTACATGATATCTTAAATTGTAATAGGCGATAAATTACTAAGGTGGTTGGCTTAGTTGTTTACTAACCATTTTGTAATAACAAAAAACTTTGGGTGATGAATAAAATGTTGTTTACCGTTCAAAAAAAAAAAAAAAATATGACATGCTGAGCAAAATAAATCCATTTCTATATGTGATTTTGACTGAAGTGTATTCACAATATTATATGCGAATACAACTCATGTTAACTTCACTAATGCCTTTCCATTCGCCTATTAATGCATACGTAATTGTCATATATGTAATTCCTTCGACAACCCTTTGGGGATTGCTAGTTGCAACCATATCACCAAGTGCACCCTGGTGAAGAATAAATTATCATATTCGAAAAGTGTACTCTCAAGTTTAACTTAGTTGGGCCGAATAATAATTACTCCGTAACAAATGGGTTATGGGTATATGAAAAAATTAACCAAGAGTTGGTCCATTATGTTTTCTGCCCAATAAACAACTCTCCTGTAAGGCTGTAAAGGGCCTTACTAGAAAAGGGCCCCCTCTCTCATAAGTGTTTTTTTTTTTTTTTTTTTTTTTTTACAGCGGAAATATTTTTATTACAATATAGTAAGAAGCTAGAGACAAAGAAGTACAACTGATACTAATCTAAGCGTTAGAGGGTGGTCTATGAAGCTTTGATACTTATCGGTTTGTTTATTATTGTTTATCTAGGTAGTTTATTCTGTTTATTTTATTGTGTTACGAGTTAGGGCAGGATTAGCAATGTAGCATTGGTTTAGTATACATAGAAGGTTAATATAAAGGTTTTAGTCATGTCAAGTGAATTTAATGACAGAGTTGAGACGGGTTTTGTCTATGATCCAAGGAATGCTTATGCTGAAATGGACCAGTCGACAGAGGAGCCCAAAAGGCTCTAAGAAATAAGGAACATGGACATTAGGTGTTCCTGGCCATTGCATATTTAAATATTTGGAGCGTTAGCCTACTACAAAAGGCTACTCCATCATTTGGTGCTTTCATACACGAATCACCATCCACCATGCCACCTCGACGTTACCCTATGGGTTCGGACGACTTCCCACCCTCCACCTCCGATCAATTGAACCAATTGATACAAATCACCACCATGGCTGCCACTACTCGATCCAATATTAAAACCCAACTCGTGGCACTTGTTCAAGCCACCTCCAACCTCAACACCAAACTCGATACCCAAAGTGAAACAATCGCTCGTTGTGTGAACCACGTGACGTAATTGACCAATAACCTTGACCCCCGACAAACCCGCCGCCTGGACCAACTCTCCTGTTCGTCAACAAGGCCCAGCCCATACCCAACAAACTCTTCGACAACCGAAGATCAGCTTAACCCTTTTTGACAACTCGAACCCACTCGGGTGGATCTTTCAAGCCGACCAACATTTCACCTATTACAACATTCCCCAAGACGATCGTGTTTCGCTAACCGCTTTTCACTTCATCGGAGACGCACTTTTGTGGTACCAACAACAAGCCAACAATAATTTGTTAGGCACATGGATTGAGTTTAAACATGAGGTTGAACTTCGTTTTGGACTTCGACTTACGAAAACCATGAGGCCACTCTTTTCAAACTACGGAAAACGACTTCTGTTCCCGAATATCAAACTGGATTCGAGAAGATAAGTAACCGTATCACCGGCCACTCACAATAAACCCTACGCAATTGCTTTGTTTCCGGGCTTAAAGCTAAGATACAAACAAAACTCCCAATACTTAGCCCACCACGTTTCATGACGTGTGTGGTTTGGCCCGCTTGGTCAAAGACAAATATCACGACCCTTTTAGAGCTCTTCCAACCTGTGTTTAGTGAACCACAATCATTACCGCCCCCAAGCCCCTATGACCAACACATTAACCTTAACAACCAACCGATCAACGTCAAACCGTATCGATATCCTCATTTTCAGGAAAAAAAATCATGACCTAGTTGATCTCGGAGATGCTTACCAACGGTATCATTCAGCTAAGCTAAAGCCTATTTTCATCGTCGGTTTTGCTCGTTAAGAAAAAAGATGGTACTTGGTGTTTTTGTGTCGATTACCAGGCATTAAATGTTGTTACGCTTCGTGATAGGTTTCCAATTTCGACAATCGACGAACTTCATGGCGCCACCATCTTTCCTAAAATTGACTTATGGCCCGGGTACCATCAAATCCGGGTGGCTCCGGAAGACATTCATAAAACCGCCTTTCGCACAATGGACGGTCACTATGAATTCTTGATTTTGTCGTTTGGTCTCACAGAAGCCCCTTCCACATTTCAATCCACCATAAACGACTTGTTTCAACCCGCGCTTTGATAATTTGTGTTGGTTTTTTATTACATCTTAACATATAGTAGTATTCGCAAAGAACACTACTCTCATCTCAAGTATGTCTTTCAGAAACTACACCAAAACCACTTCCACACTAAGGCATTGAAGGGGTATGGCCCCAAAAAAGCCGCACAAACCTTCATCAAGGTCGCGCGCGAGGCCATACTCCTTATTCAACAATTCTCTTACTGACAACCTCGCGCGAGTACCACCACTTCCCATGAAGAGGCGCGAGGACCAATCCAGAAGGGAACTGCAATTTCAACACTTAGCAATCTGATAAAAGCCTTCACTACCTGCAAAACCGCGCAACCTGATTTCATGCCCAGCATCAATCACATAAAGGTTGCGGCACAAGACCAGAGTAGGAAGGTACAAAAGGTACAAGTGGCAGGAAAAAGGAGCCAATGAACATCCTGCAGGCTCTGTTCAATCGTGCGCCACGATCGTCTGACGTGCAGAAGACGAAAAGTACATAAGGACGCCTATGTGGCACCAATCAGAGGACAGAGACATCTGTCCCACGATCTCCACTTGTCTGCTGATGGCAGAAGGACAGCAAGGCCGACAACAGAGACACGTGGCTCCATTCAAGGCGCGCCAGCGCCGGAGACTTCTAGAAGCCACTAACGGTCGACACCAGTGAGACAAAGAGCATATCCGCTATGTTGTCGCCTTCCGGCCCAAGGCCCATCAGCCCATATCCTCTTACACCTCTTCGGCTATAAATAGAGACCTCAGTTCACAGGTTAAACATTCCGTTATCTCTACTCTCACTCTTAATACTCAATTATCATCCCCAAAGCAGTCGCTTATTCTCACGCCGGAGCCCGGTTAAGAGGGAAACCCCCATATTCCCCTCTTAACGAGTAACGGTGTTCTGTTTTGCAGGATTAGACATTCAATACGAAGCTCAGATAAATCATTAGAAGATTAACCATCATGGTAGAAACATAAACCCAACTGATTAGTCTCTTAATTAGTTCCGTGTTTCTTCATTGGCGCCCACCGATTTTCTACAATCACTTTCATCTTCTTTTTTCTGAGTTTTTTCGACGTTTTTATTCCTTCGATCATGGCTGGTCAAGGAATCATTCCCGAGTTTGGTTTCGAAGCAAACTCTAACACAGTGTTGGGCGAGGGTAATCAAAACATCCAACCCCAACACATTGAAGAAATTGGGGAAATCGACGTAACAAACACTGGGGGACCTCGCGGGAGTATCACCCGCATCACTCAGACGGTCACCCCAGGAAACAACGGCGAGGGACCTTCAAACCCAGCCCCACCTCAGAACGTTTCGGCGCTACTAGGGCTACCAGAGGGCGAAACTCCAGCCTCATGGTACGCCAAGAATATTGCAACCATTAACGCAGCGTATCAATCTCTGATCGCACAAGAAGCAGTCTTAACGGCAGAACCGTCATAAAATCTCTCGCAAAGGTGTATCGCCCAAACCGGATAAGATTGAGGCAATTCAAAGTTGGCCCGTGCCCACCTCGTTCACTACCCTTGGAGCTTTCGTGGGTCTCACCTGCTCCTACCATCGTTTTGTAAAAGCTTATGCTCATATTGCCGCTTCATTGACCGATATCCTAAAGTAAAAAGAATTTGCATGGAATGCAAATGCCACTGATGCTTTCATGCAGCTTAAAGACCACATGCAACAGTTGGTCACCTTAGCACTTCCCAACTTCAATGAACCATTCGATGTCACTACGATCAAGCTGTCGAGTCGTTCTCTCTCAAAATAACCAACCCATTGCATTTTTCAGCAGGAAACTATGTTCTACAATGCAAGCCCAATCCACTTATACGAAAGAATTATACGCGATTACGGAGTCGGTAAAAAAATGGCGACAATACTTGTTGGGCCATCTTTACCGAACATCATAGTTTGAAGCACATTGTTACACAAATGATCAAAACCCCGGAACAACATAAATGGGTCACCAAACTTATAAGTTATGATTTCGAAATCCATTTCAAACGCGGAAAGGATAACTTGGTTGGCGGAAGCTCTCGGTCGGTCGTATCGACATACCATCATTTTTGTCCATCTCGTATCCGACGGCTATATGGTTAGAATTCTTACTACCTTTTGGATGCGGTCGGACTTAAACTTGTAACTGATGTCAAAAACGACTCGGCCACATTTCCTTATCATGTTTTCGGGAATGTGCATAGCAACCTACTTGTTCCGCCAATCTCAGACTTGCGTAATTCAAGCAAATGGGAACTGAGTTATTACACTCCTCAAGTGTATACCATCCACAAACGGAAGTAGTAAACCGTTGTCTCGAGATGTATCTTCAGGCGTTTGTGTGTGATGCTCCGAAGACATGGGAACGTTACTTATATTTGGCTGAGTTTTCTTATAAAACAAACCCGCATTCAACAATTAACATGTCATCATTCAAGGCTCTTTATGGTCGAGATGTCGTCACTATTCATGATTATGTACCCGGTTCGTCAAAGATGGGTTCAATTGAAACTTCATTGGTACAACCAACATCAGAACATCTTGCAGTCCTTAAAAGCTTCAATAGCTACTGCAAAACCTCGCATGATACTGTAGGAGAGTTTCTTGTGTCGATTTGAGGTTGCACAAATACCGCCGTAGCCAACAGGTTGAATCTGAAACTTTCTTGGCGAACGGGCCTTACAAGATACTCGAACAAATCGGGAAAGTTGCTTATAAGTTAGATCTTCCAATCGGTTCAAGAATTCACCCGTATCTCTTTTTAAGCAATGTCATGGAAATAGTTCGGCTCCCTCGAGTGAGCTTACTGAAATTTATCCAGATGTGGAAATGGTCGTGTTACTACTGGATCATCGTCTGACTGAGGCTTGGTTTAAATAGGATACGAAGGCTTGGTTTAAATGTTTAATATATAGGTTGGATTGGTATGTGATCGCATGTATTGTAAGTCCTTATTTGCCTCTAACATCGTGACTTACAACTAAAGATCAACTAAAAGAGTGAATCAAATTATCAGAATGTTTTTTTTTCCTATTATTATAACCTTTAAAATACAATGTTTTATAACATTACGAGTACCGTTTTGACATGCACATTTTACTTTAAAACGTTTCGATATTAGTACCCGTGTTATCGGAACCGGTAACTAACGGTATTCATTTTTATGGTTTTTAATTCTCTTTCCGTTGATACTCATGGAATTCCCACAACCTTATACCAATGTAAAAGCTTATAATTATGCATTTGATACTAATGCCAAGTTGCCAGGTCTGAGTTTTATTTCATGCAGATTTGATTATGAACTAAAACAGAATATTTAGAAGGAAAAAAAAAAACAAATTTAGAGTATAAACAAGATAAGAAAATAACATACCGGTGTTAATAACAATAAGAAGGAAAGGAGATTTAAGCAAAATATAAGCATGAATACTAACTGGATTTCCAATAATCGCGGAGTTAACCGAACTAATGCAGCTTTCGCCGCCATATATTTGATGTGGTCAGTGACTTCAACTTGGAGAAGACAAAACCCGCCCTCGGGGGATTTCCATCAATGAGAGAATTCTCATATATTTCTTTGCATTCTTGTACAACCTGGTTTTGCGACGAGAATGGTAGATTTACGTCAAAAGTAGCCCAATGTGCAACTTTAATGCATAAACCTCCTAAATCATTTATCAAAAAAGATATTTGTTATTGAAACAAACATGCCTCATATTTGGCACACTTAATATGGAGTAAAGTACACGAATGGTCCTTGTGGTTAATAAAAAAAATTGAATTTGGTCCCTAGCTTTCAAAAGTACACGCCTTTAGTCCCCAGCTAACAAGTCTATAGGTTTTAGCTGGTCCAAGTTAGGGACTAAATGCATTAAAAAGTGTAAACCACATGGACCATCCATGTACTTTTGGAAACCTAGGGACCAAATCCAAAATATTGATCAACCACAGGGACCTTTAATCTAAAACATATGTTAAACCCAACCCAATTTGTTTCGAACCGTAAATAAATTACTCGTTTCGACACACAAGCTGGAGATAGCTACCTCTAGATTCGCTAACCATACATACCTCCTTTGCATCTTTACGTGGTATCCCTTCACGCAGTCCAACAAGTTTTTCAACAACATCGGGCTGCAATCGTAACAAAAATGGATTAAAAAGCTGCTTAAATTCACAGATAAAATTAGCAAACTGAACCATACTTACCGGACAATCAGGTTGATGTTCAAGGATACGTGTGTAAACAAGAGTAAAAGTATCGAGGCTCTCAGCCGATGCCAGCTCTCTCAAATCAATTAGAATCCTAAGTCTGTTTTCAACTTTCTGCTCATACAATATTAAAAATTATAATCCGAAACACAGAATAAAAAGGTTTATAAGTTTGGACATGTTATAAATAAATAGCTATAGGCGTCTCTCAACCTATTTGATTTGTTAGATCCGCATTTGGATTGTTCACCGTTTAACTAGTACTTTTATTTTACCCATTTTTATTAGAAAAAAAAAAAAAACATTGTGTTCTAGAGTAAGTAACTTACACTAACACTTAAGTACTGCGTGAAGAAATTCATAAGAACCTCTTCATCACGTCTCATCCGTTCAATTGTCTCAACCTTGATGCATTTTTTCTACAAATAAAATTGTAACTTTTAAGCTGTATTTACATCCTACAGAAAATAAGTTTACGACTAGTCGCATAACTATATATTCACACATAAAGACCATTCTTCAGAAACCTGAGACAGAAGACGGTCAACATAAACAATGGCCGTTTGTTCCAGAAAAGAATCGAAAAATCGCCTAAGTGCTCGTTCTTCGATATACCTGACAATTGTTATAACAACTTAAATACACAATTAAAAACAAATGGCCTCAAATTCTATAAGAACTACAAACAAAACTAAGTTATTAATGTTCAAGCTTGAAACTTACATATTCACATCCGAAAAATAATCAAAAAATGTTTTCACTAGGGATTCAGTAACTCGCCCTTCGCTCCATTCTGTACGCAGAGAAAAAAAAAGCATGGTTCCATAAAAAAACGATTAGCAAAAACACGATAAAAAAGAATATTTTACCCTTATGATAAAGTTTGACCAGTAATCGCTGCACGCATGTATCCTCAAATATGACAATGACAGTTTGATGTACACCTTCCTGAATCAATTAGACATGGTTAATAATACATAAAATAGAAAATAGAGTAAAATGCCGTTTTCATCCCTGAGGTTTGAGACTTTCGTCCAAAGGTTTGTTTTGCCGCATCTGGATCCAAAAGGTTTGGAATCTTGCCATTTTCATCCAACTCCCATTTTAACGTTAAGTCAGGGGTATTTTCGTCTTTTTATACATTTTTGTGATGATTAAAAGGTTTGGGTGGGGAGATCTTTATTTCTTATAGTGTTTTTAATTTTAATAATCTAAAAAGACAGAAATACCCCTTTTATAACGAAGAAAATGGATGGAGTTAACAAGTCGGATGAAAATGGCAAATTTTTCAAACCTTTGGACGAAAGTCGCAAAAGTGGTCAAACCTCAAGGACGAAAATGGCATTTTACTCTAAATAAAATATATTAGAAGTTTTGCACAGGCTAACATAATAGTAGTAATATTATACCTTTACAACCTCCAGAAAGCCTTTACAAGCATCTTCAAAATTCACCTGTTGCAAAGATCAAAGTTGTAATTTGACGGTTCATGCAAAAGAAGAGAATAATTTGACGTTTCTTGTAAAAAAAAAAATAACCTGCTGCGTAAGAGCACCAATAGTGCTAGAAGCAAACTCCATAGCAAGATCATAACATCGTAGATTATTGTTTATCTGTCATTATTATTTACATAACAAAGTGGATCTGGATGTCTGTTTAATTTTATGGGAAGTTAAAGCAACTTAAATAGACACAGAAAACGGCAAACCATGGCACATATTAGCTCCAAATCGAATTCGGAAGCGAGTTCTTCCAGTCTCTTTCTTTCAGTTGCTTGAAAATCAATCATTACCTAGATTATATTAAACAAAAGTTGCATTTAAATTCATAGGCCTGTGAACGTTCGTGAACTTGTTCGACGGGAAGTTCGTTTATATTCTTTTATTCAATAAACGAACGAACATGAACACAGTTTTTGTAATTAGACGAACGAGCATGAACACATGTTTTGTTCGTTCACTTATGTTCGTTGTTTATGTTCATTTATTAACATTTGTTTACATTTTGTTTGTTTATGATCGTCTCAATTTTAAATACATTAGTAGTTATATTTATATAAATATTAAACATAAAAGGAACTTTCTAACTACTTATATAAATATAACCAATTGGTAATTGGCTTTTTAGTAATAAAAATGGGTTTTCCAATGGAATATATCGTAATTAATCATTTATATAAAAGATTACTTTATGTTTAGTCAATTGTGTTCATTTATGTTTGTTCAATTATGGTCAACTGTGTTGGTTAAATTATGTTCATTTAAGTTTATTTGTTTATGTTCGTTTACATGCGTGAACTGTTCGTTTAGGTTTTAAACAAACACAAACATGCCACTTTCTTAATAAACGAACATGAACAAAAAAATGTGTTCGATTATTTATATGTTCATGTTCATTCGGTTTATTTACAGGCCTGCAGACTATTTCATATATAATACCCGAATGACGGATAAAGCAATTCTGTATAACATGACTTCTGTGCTATTTTCTTTAACAATCTGCACTTGTTCTTCAAGGATTCTAAACAAGTCAACAGCAGCTGGAGTATAAAGCTTCCCTTTGTCTGTCGTTTTCGGTGGTTGTACTTTATCAGCTTCAAGTATATTCAAACACCATCTCTATAAAAAAACAAGAGTTAAATGCCATTTTAGTCCCTGCACCGTTGCCATTTTAGTAGTCCACTGGGTTAACTTCATCTATTTTTTCTGTCAACGAGAAGGGCAATTCAGTCATTTTATATGTAATTCTGTTAACTAAAAGGGCAATTCGGCCATACAAAATGACCGAATTGCCCTTCTCGTTAATGGATGAAGTCAACCCAGTGGATTAAAATGGCAACGGTGAAACCTTTTTGGACCCACAGGCGAAAAATGAAACCTTTGGACTAAACTGGCAAAATGACCCAAACCACAGGGAGTAAAATGGCATTTAACTCAAAAAACAAGTAGTAAAAAGAACATCAGTAACATATCCGACTATATAAAGAAAAAACTTGATGATAACAATAACATAATAACAAGTTCACCATTGTTGTTGCTTGCATTCTCTCAACATATGTATCCATTAGAGGATCCATTGCACCACTTTCCGAACAAACTTGTGCTAATGACTCATCAACTCCAAGTGCAATCAGGCTATCTTCGTACTCAACCACCAACCAAGTTACCTGATTTCATTAAGTCATTTTTAAGATTGCAATGATGATAAGAAATTACATGCAATATACCTTTAAGATTTCCATATTTGTAATATCGTTAGCACGCCCACTTAGTAGTCTTAGCCACTGAACAAACCTCTCTGTGTACAGATTCACCATGAGCTGGAATATTTCATACCTACAAGAGAAGAGAACATTCATATTAGAAAACTGCTTAAGCAAAGAATCATAGTGCAACTCTGAAAGTTTGTTTGTTTTTCCACATCTGGATCCAAAAGGTTTTTTTGAAATCTTGCCAGGCTTGTTAACTCCATCCATTTTTCTCCTTTAAGTCAGGGGTATTTCCGTCTTTTTTTGTTAACTTAAAGGGCAATTCAGTCTTTTTACATAAAGTGAAAACACGGAATCGCCCTTTTAAGTTAACAAAAAACGGAAATACCCTTGACTTAATGGAGTAAACAAGCCAGATGAAAATGACAAGATTTCAAACCTTTTGGATCCAGATACGGAAAAACAAACCTCAAGGACGAAAATGACATTTTACTCATAATCAAATAACATTAAAATAACCTTGGAGGAAAACAAGGAGCCACAAAATCGTATATGTCTCCGAGCTCTTCCCCGATCTGAAAATAATTTAAAAATAACTGCTGAGCTGGCAACTTTTCTCCTCATTTTTAACTGGAACAAGCATACCTTTTTGGCCTCCTCTATTGCACCTTGAAGGTTTTCAAACACATGCTGTCACAAGGACATTGTTATAATCATACGGTAAACATTACAATACAGAATCACATAAATAGGTTGAAGAGGTACTTCTGATAAGAGTTTGCTAAATGTTTTTTCAACAGCTTTTGTTATATGCTCATAGCATTTGTCTTTGTAGCCTTTTCTGCATTGAAGGGTCAAATGAAATAACACTTAAGAAGTAGGTTACTTGGTGGTTTAATAACAGCAGATAGAATAATACCGATACACGTACTTGCCAGCCATTGCTACTGATGCCGTTGCACCACCAACTTCCGCCTCAGCAACTTGTTCATCAAGAATCTCTTGCATTTCAACAATCCTACAAGTGTGATAGAAAATACTAGGTGTATTAAAAAAAATAGAGTTAATTACGTTTTTCGTCCCTGTGATTTGTTGAAAATAACTGTTATAGTCCATTAGTTTAAAAATTGCCAAAACAGTACCAGTACTTTCACTTTTGTAACGGTTACAGTCCACCTCCGTTAATCCCATCCAATTTACCATTAAGTTTTTGGTGAAAAGACTAAAATACCCCTATGTTAAAAAAAAAACTATAAAAAACAAACATAGAGGTATTTATAAAAAAAAGTGTTTGGTTTTTATAGTTTTTTTAACATACGGATATTTTAGTCTTTTCACCGAAAACTTAACAGTAAATTGGATGAGGTTAACGGAGGTCGACTGTAATTGTTACAAAAGTAAAGGTACCGGCACTGTTTTGACAATTTTTAGACTAATGGACTGTAATGGTTATTTTCAACAAACCATATGGATGAAAAACGGAATTAACTCTTTCTTTTAATACACCTAGTATTTTCTATTATATTTCCACAAGTTGAATAATAATAACAATAATAAATAATAATAATAATAATAATAATAATAATAATAATAAAGTGTTAACAGTGTTGAATAATAAACATACCTTAAAGCACGTACAAGTGTTTGTGGGCTGCAATTAAGAGGCCTCGTAAACCAAAAGTTACATATGAAGAAGCATGAATTTAGAATGATAAAAATTAGCATACCTTTCTTTAGCAAGTTCGAAAAAGTTGGAAATATGTGACCATAACGTCTGCTCAAACGTCTCCCAGGTCCGATCCACCTCTTCAAAATATTCCCTGTAATAATTTCGGTAGTAAAAATGTCAACCCGAAATTTCTTCAGTGTGATTAGAATTAACATAAATTATTTTTTGCAAGTCATTAAAATGTATAATAAATTATAAATAAGACACTTTGACCCTGACCTTAGTCTATGAACCTCCTCTTTATGGGATCCTGCTGCAGCCGCTAATGCAAACCTCCGCTTTCCATCAAGAGATGTTAACCTCTAAATATTTATAGAAAAACGGTTAAGATTGATTTTTTAAACTTTGTGTAACATTCATTGCACCCCTACCTCATATGTGTTGATGAGCTCTTTATCATCACTTAAAGAATCATGTGCTGCAGCAGCAGCTTCCACGGAAATTGACATCAACCCCTCTACATCCTAATAAGACCATTAGTTTTATTTTCGCTAAGATTAATTGGCCATTTTCGATGCATACCTTCAATGTGGTGCTTAAGTTATTTCGTGCATTGCTAAGAAGAAGCGTGATCTGGTCATGATTATCAATAAACGTTTTGCATTCTTGACATAACCTGAATAAGTAAAGAAGTATAATTATTATTAGTCTTAAAGTGAACTATATAAATCCACATAAGACTTGTGAAAATGACTTCATGTGTACCTCTCAATACAAGCAATGTTCTCACAGAGCTGATTTACAATATTATCAGATGAAGCAAGTGCTTTTAGTACAGCTTGTGCCTGTTCAACCTGTTCCGCAACCATGGTGCTAAGTTGTGCATCATTCGCCTGAAATTATGGAAAGTCAAAGTTATTTTTCTTAGTTATCAATAAGACCTAAATAACTATCATACATGCCTAGGGCTGCAAACGAACCGAACACAACCTTGTTCGTATGCGTTTGTTAAGAAAATAATTTATTCATGAACACTTACCGAACGAGATTTGTTGTTTGTGTTTGTTCATTAAGGAGATGAACGTGTTCGTGTTTGTTTGTTTGTTTATTTTAGGTACCGGACACAAACGAACATTCATGATTCATGAACACAGGCTAACACATATGAAGGCAAACAAAGATGACAAGCATTTAGGGTTGTAAACGAACTGAACAAGGCCTTGTTCGTGTTCGTTCGTTAAAGAAATAAATATGTTCACGAACGGTTCATGAACACTTACCGAACGAGATTTTATGTTCGTGTTCGTTCATTAAGGAAATGAGCGTGTTCACGAACATAAATAAATTTGGCAAACGTGACGAAGGATAAAGGTGGATGGCCCAAAGAGTAGCACTGGAACTTGAATCCCTTAATGTGGAACGAAGGTCGATCGTATATGTCGATGTAAATAATGAGAAAGGAAAGGGGTATGGTACATAAACAAGGTGACATAGGGTTTCCTAGTTTAATTGTTAGGATAATAAAATAAATAAAAATTTAATAATATAAAAAGTATAGATAAAATATATGAAAGTACAAAAATCTTTAACTAAAACACAAACAAACGAACACATATGAACACCTTACCGAACGTTCACGAACACAATTGAACGAACGAGATCTCTGTTCATGTTCGTTCGTTTAACTAATCGAACGAAATTTCTTGTTCATGTTCACTCGTTAGTTTATTAAACGAACGAACATAAACGAATTCCCTGCTGAACGTTCGGTTCGTTTACAGCCCTACAAGCATTCATGAACATAAACCACCCCTCTCTTGTACTAAGAATCGGAGAGCGGGGGCATAGTCTTGTCGCGTCTACTTGGAATGATAGTAAGTAGTAACACTAATACATAATGCACTATATGTAAATAATTTGTTAGTGGGAATTTTGAAGTTGTTTACGAATGAACAAACGGGACCTGTTGGCGAGCAATATAATCCGCCTTGATTGAAGAAGTGGATAGCAAAAGGTGAGGAAGCGACAAGAGCTTGGCAACCTCGGCAACTGCAGACTCCTCAGCTTTCATTCCTATATCTTCGACCGTCATCTTTTCTTTTGTTTTCTTGCTGTGTGAATTTACTAAATTCTAGGGTACCCGGTATATGAGGTTACAATTTCATTTGGTACCCGATAAATTCTAGGGATCGATAAATTTGGGAGGAGTTGATCACGCAAAACTTCCTATTCTTGTATTTTCAATCATTTTTTTTATTGAAACAAACATAACGGACACAAAAAGTGGATCCTTACCTTTAGACTAATGTTTTTTTTTTTTTTTTTTTTGGGTTGGGGCTTGGGTTGACATGTAAGAGAGGTAGGCTCCATATGGTGTGGCATGGTTGAGCGTGGCTTTTTTTAGGTATGGGGTGGCGTGGTTTTTTTTCTAGTGTGGCGTGGCTTTTTTTGGTCAAATATGCCCGGCTAGTCCCAGCCATCCAAGTCATCCCCCCCCCCCACCCAGGGGCGGACATACCCTATGTTAAGGGGTAGCCCGCGTTGCCCCTTGGCTCGGCCGCGATAGTGTAAAAAAATTATTTTTTTTGCGTTTTTCGGATTTTGTTGCCCCTTAATAAATATAATGTTACCCCTTTTGAAAGCCCAAAAATTTTATACTACCCAACTAATTACTCAATACTTATAAGCCAAATTATTGTAGCCCAAGTCCCAACCCCATACCCAATATTTGAACAAAGAAAAAAAGAAGCAGCAAAAAAGAACAGAAGCAGCAACAGAGCAACAGACATTCATATCTCACCTTCCCCACTTCCACAGAATTGAACGAGCAGGACTGCAGGAGCAGCGCCGACCTCAGCTCTCCCTCCCGGCCTCCCTCCGCCCTTTGCCGCCGCTGTCTGGGTCTATTATTATCATCGTCCGCCACTCCAGTCCATCCTCAGGTAAGTGTTTTTCCAAATTCCAATCAGGTATTTTAGTTAGTGCTTTATTCCTTATGAAAAATTGAATAATTTATGATTGTTTAATTGCAAATTACAATGTTTCCATTTAGTATTTTAGCTATAGTTATGTGCAATTGTTATAGCCTTTTAGGGTTGATGTGAAATTGATTTAGGGCTTATTGTTTAATTTTATTTTTCTTATAAAATTAGGGAATTTGGAAGTTCAAAGATGAAAAAACAAACTCTCATTAGTAGTCTTTTTAAACGAAAATTCCAAGAAAATGAAGATATTGGTCCAAGTTCAAAGAATGATACTGATATGCAAGAAAATGAAGATATCGGACCAACTCTAAGTCCAATTATTACTTTGGCTTCAAGTCCTTCAACACGAAACAAAATCGATTTGAATGATCTTCCTTCGGATCCCTCCAATAGACGCCTATTACTAGTTATCATCCAAATCAAATAGACGACATAAGAAGAGCGTATCTTGTTAAAAAGGCTTTTCAACCACGAGGTCATGACTTTAAATGGACAAACTATTCTAGTGGCCGGAGACATTTTAATGTTAAATGGTTTGATAAATATCATTGGTTGGAGTATAGCACTAAACAAGAAAAAACATATTGTTTATATTGTTACTTGTTTAATGAAAGTGTTGGTAATAAAGGTGGAAGAGAGACTTTTGTAAGTGGAGGCTTTTGTAATTGGAGTAAACCGGGTGTCTTAAAAGAACATGTTGGGTTAGTTAATAATATACATAATATGGCGGCGCAAAAATGTGAAAATCTCTTGAACCAAAAGCGGTCCTATGATGCGAATGAAAAAAGGCGTAACAAGGAAAGAAGGATTGGAAATCGGTATCGATTAATGGGGACTGTTCGTAGTGCTGGATTTTGTTTAGAAAATAGTTTACCGTTTCGTGGTCATGACGAATCTGAAAAGTCTCTTTATAAAGGTATATTTCTTTTGGTTTTAAAGTTGATACAACCCGGATATTGGTAAGTACACTTTAGGGAAGGCCAAAAAGAATAATAAGTTGACAGCTCCATCGATTCAAAAAGAGATTGTCGATTGCTATGCGAAAGAAGTAACCAAAATGCTCTGTGAAGAAACTAAAACGATGTTTTTGGGTTGTTAGTAGATGAGTCTAGCGACGTGTCTTTAAAGGAACAAATGGCCGTAGTGGTGAGATATGTCGATAAGGTCGGAGTTGTTAAAGAGAGTTTAATTGGAGTTGCTCATGTGAGGAATACATATTCTTTAACTCTTAAAGAAGCCATTGTGTCTTTATTAGCCGATAACCATTTAAGCATAGATAAAGTAAGTTATATGTTTCATAATTTCATTACATAAACTATAACAAAGATTATATGTCGTATCATTGTATTTTATTGTTTGTTTTTGTTTAAACAGATCAGGGGTCAAGGTTATGATGGTGCAAGCAACATGCGGGGAGAGTTTAATGGATTAAAAGCAATAATTCTGAAAGACAATCCATCGGCACATTACATACATTGCTTTGCTCATCAACTTCAGTTAGTGATTGTGGCTGTAGAAAAAAAGCATGATGATGTTAAAGAATTTTATGAAACTCTTGGCATGGTTGTTAATACGGTTGGTGCTTCTTGCAAAAGAAAAGATATGATGTTGGAGGAAAAAAAAGAGAGAGTGGAAAACGAAATTCTAGCGGGTGAAATTAACACAGGAAAAGGATTAAACCAAGAGGTTTCCCTTGCCCGACCCGGAGACACACGATGGGTTTCCCATCATAGAACCATCATAAGTTTGTTGAAATTATTTCCGGAAGTTGTTGTGGTACTTACTTTTATTAAACAAGATGGAGAGACCTTTCAATAACGATCCAATGCGTCAGGTATTCTATCATATTTTGAGAGTCTTGAATTTGTGTTTTACATACACTCGTTGAATGATATCTTAGGCCTCACAATTGCTCTATCAAAACATCTTCAAAAAAAGAGTCAAGACTTGTTAGAAGCATCTCATTTGATAAGCGGGACAAAACGAGCTTTGAATCATTTAAGACAAAATGGGTTTGAAAAGATGTTGGCAAACGTAACATCTTCTTGTGAAAAAAACAACATTAAGATGTTAGATATGGTGGAAAGTTATAGTAATCAAAGAAACGAAAGTATGTCATTAGTAACCGCCATCATTTTGAAGTTGAGGTTTTTAATACGGTTTTGGATATGCAACTTCAAGAACTTGGAAGCCGATTTAGTGAGGTCTCAACTAGTTTGATAGAAAATATGTCGGGTTTAAATCATTGTAATTCGTTTGCTAAATTTGACATATCAAAGATAGTGAAGTTTTCTGAGATGTATCCGAATGACTTTAATAAAGAAGAAAGAGGGTGTCTTCCGGGTGATCTTTCGACCTTCTATCACACTTCAAAGGAAGATGATAAATTTGCAAATTTGACTGGATTGAGTGACCTTGCTCGTGTAATGGTGGAAACCGGAAAAAATGAAACTTTTCCTTTGGTTCATCGAACATTGAAGCTAGCACTGACTTTACCGGTTGCAACCGCAACCGTTGAAAGATGTTTTTCTAAAATGAAGCTTATCAAGACGGATTTACGCAATCGGATGGGTGATGAGTATTTGAACAACGATCTAATTTGTGCGGTCGAAAAAGAATGTTTTTGTAAAGTAAAAGAAGAGGATGTCATGGCCCGGTTTCCAGCTTTCAAAAACCGAAGAGGAGAACTCATTTAGGTACATGTTTAAATTTATTTATCACCGCGCTACTATCGTTGTTTCGTTTACATTGTATGAAGTACGTTAAAAAAAATTTTGAAACGTTGCCCCTTAAGTAATTTTCTAGATCCGCCACTGCCCCCACCTCACGTTAGGCTTCATAGCTACGCCAGCGGGCAACCCACCCTGGCCCGGTGTGGCTGAACCGGCGTTGCTTGGTTTCCCCCGCCCCACGTCCCACACCCCACGGTCTTAACCAGGTGTATTATTATTATGGTTGTATCACGTATAGTTTTATACGTAACTTATAACTGTCACACCCCGACCACGTAAAACAATAAAACGTGGCGGAATCATCGGGGAGTGTTGTAACAGAATCATTGTTTCATAACACATGGAAAATAGAAATTTCATTTTATTGATTAACTGAGTTACAATGTATTAACAAAAAAAGAAGTATAACATAATTAACTAATCTTGCATCTTTTATTGTCACTAAGGTCCAAGTCTGCCTATGTGTATCTTGATCAATCATATGCATCATCTCCTGAAACACATGTGAAAATAGGTACGTCAGCATAAAAATGCCGGCGAGTACATAGGTTTTATTGATTGAGGATTCATGACTTATAAGTTTGAGAAAAAGTTGTTTAACAAAAGTCAGTCATGATCTCATGATCCTTGTAAAATGTTTTGTTTTATAAATCGTTTGAAAAGCGATGATAGATATGTATAGTTAAAAGAATGATGTAAGGTTAAATGTATAACCAAGTAAAATGAACTGTTTTGTAAAACAATGTCTTGTGAAAAATATGTTATTTGTATAAAATGTATAAGTCCAAATTGAATGATTTAAATAACGCTACAACATGTAATATAATACAAGCACTTATATATAGAAAGTACCAGCGGCGTATCCACCATGCTTGTATCACATTACACACGTCTCGTTACTTAAATCACTTACCCAAACAAACCACCAATGTAAATTGCCCATGTCTAAACCATTTGTCAAAATGTCTTTGTGAAAACCATGTCAAAATGTAGTCCATGAAATGTGTATATCAATATCAAAATGTCTATGTCAAATGTCAATCATGTAATGTGTAAACAAAATGTCATGTATGGCAAGTGAAATATGTATCAATTAAACCATAGGTAAAAATGCACAAAACAATGTATTGAAGTAAAACATGGTTTAAATCAACGTTATGTTTTGTGGAAATGCATGTTATACTGAATACAAACATTTATGCGGTATTGTGAAAATGCATACATTCAAGCCTTGCGACTGTGGCGATAAACCCCAAACGAATTAAAGGTTTATCTGAGTAAATGTATATCGAATTCGGTTATTCCTTCGACCCAAACAAACCTAGGATCTCAGGAATGGGAGTTGTCAATTCCTATGGTACCACTACCTACTAACGGACGGCGTGATCAATATTAATGAATGTATATTGTCCCACTTAAACAAACCAAATGTCATACCCAAAATGTAAGCATGTGATGAGATGAAAATGTACTAAGTATGCAACAAATGGACATACATAGCATGTGATGTAAAATGTACTAAGTATGATGAACATACAAAGCATGAAAAGGTAATGTAAAACAATGTACTAAGTATGCGCTAAATGAACATACAAAGCATAAAATGTCATGTAAAACGATATACTAAGTATGCACACAATGGACATACATAGCAAAAATATAATAAAATCATGTACTAATAGTGTAATAATGAACATAGCAAGTATATGATATGAAAACATGAAAAGCATGAAAGTAACAAGTAGGCACATGTGTTTCACCCCAAAACGTTTGAAAAACAGTAAAAGAGGGGACTATGTACTCACTTGAGGGTGCTTAGAAGTCTTGAACAACAACCAAGCAAAGCTAGAGGGATCACGGAATCAAACGGCACCCTGTATAGATAACTACATAAATAACTGGACCTAAATCGGGAGATCGGATAGTATGAGGTTTTGTAACCAAATGAGTATTGGAACTCATATGATATGGTTTAGCAAAGCCTACATACTAAAATGAAACCTAACCTAAGTGCTTATGATCCATTACGACCCGCTTAGGTAGCTTATGCTACTTTAACGCGTCGTTCGCGTAAAACGCGTTCGGACCGCCTAACTAGTCCTATGACAAGTAGAATATGCCTTAATATGTCTATTATAGTTGCCTAATCAGTTTAGATGTCAAAATTTAGGTTACATATGCTTAAAATGAATTTATGCGTAAAAAGGGTATTTTGGTAATTTTCATAAGGCATATAAACTACCTATCATACAACTACTTAAACGACGTGACCATAAGGTATAACCTCGGAAGGTTATCCCCTATACAACTATGGTCACCTAATGTGTTTGGTCGGATCCTAATGATCGACCAAACGGGTCGGGTTCGAAAGTATAAGCGATTGCTTAGATCGTTTACCTTACGACCTTAGACAAGCACAATTCTAAAAGTGACGAGCTAAACATGTTGAAACATGTTTAACGAGTTTTAAAAAACAGGTTTGGTATCAAGACAAAGGGTCTTGATACCCACAAGTAGTTTGGTTACAAAATACGCAAGAATACGCATTTTGGCCGAAACTACGACTCGTCACTGAGCCTAGATAACGTGGTAATCAGTAGGTATGGTCACTAGGGACTATAACCATTGTGATTACGCTCACGTTATGAAGTTCAAACGAACTTCGCATTGACCATAAACTGGTCAATGAAGAAAGTCAAACGCAGTTTGACTTTAACGCTAAAACGAAAGAATACTTACATAAGGTCCCCGCAAGATTTGATCTGATTCACTCTCAGGTAGGAAGCATATACTTCCACTTAGAAATTATAAAATCAGATCAAATTGTGAGGAAAGAATGAAATGGGTGAGAGGTATTTATAGGTGTAGTAGAACCGCTAAGATCGTCCCTCGTTATCCGAGATTCAATCTCATCTGTACACCTCGAGCCCATTGTTTTAGAAAACCAGAGGAGCCTCCAAACCAGCCCATAGATACCCAAAAACCATGTGCACAAGTGAGGAACAACTGGATCAAGCTGGAAAACACATTCTACTGATCTAGGGAAGCCTTACAGACCGTATGGTCCTCCCCTTACGGACCGTATGCTGGTCTGCAGACCAGCAACTTTCAAAGTTGACAGTCTTGGCCCCTGTGTGCGTATGGTCGTGTTTTGGCACTTCTAACACCCGTCAAACCCATTTTTAAGCTCCACAAGGACGTTAAAGCATAGGGAACATGAAACATGCTCAAAAATATGTCGGATATCGGTTCGTTTGGTCGTACGATCGCGTTGTTCGGTTAATTACGACGGAAGTCGTAACGGACGCAGAAACGGTCCAAATTGCGCGACGAATGGATTTTTATCAAGCCAATCACTAAACATAATATTTTAATGTTTACATAAATTTTTGGATGTCCGGATGTATTCAGAATGTAAGATATGCGCGAAAATGCAAACTTATGCACTTTTTGACGCTTTTAGTCCCTGAATGACCAAAAAGTTTATTTTAGCACACCGAACCCCTCAAAGCCTATTTCTAAGCTATGTAAAGGATATTTAGGGTGTGTTTAAATTATGATCAAGTTCTGGAATGTCCGTTACAGTACAAATTGACATACTTTCGCAGTTTGTCGAATTTAGTCCCTGTAAGCGAATAAACTTGATTTCGGCACACCAAACCTTCCAAAACTTATTTCTAAGTTATGTAAAGGTTATTTAAGGTATGTTAAGCCTATGTCACTGTTCCAGAGTGTTTGTTGCATTAAACTGGTTATATTTACGCATTAGTGCGTGTATAACCTTCCAGAAAGCGATTTAAAGCCCGAAATCGAACAAGAGTTGATATGTGCAAATGATACACATGTTTATACAAATCCCAAGTATGAAATACAATATTTCATTGGTTTGGTATTTGTTTGATGGTTGAAGTGACACAGATGTCACAATAACATTCACAAAGACCAAGGATAGACAAGCCTGTCAATTTAAACTCATATACGATACGTATAAAGTTATACCAAGCAAACTATACGTCACGTGTAGCCCTACACGTGACTTATAGTGACATGACATTGACAGATAGTTTAACTTATAATTAAATACTAAACATAATTTACAACATGTGACAAAAAAAATGCAAATAATCATCTCACATTTCATTTTAAAACATTAATCAACGCATCAAACAAACCCCTAAAATTATTACATGTATTTTAGTTTTGATAGCTAACTTCTTTTGTATTCTCGAATAGCTCACAATCGACCCTCTGTCAGATTATCAATGCCAGTACAATCGAGTTTCGTATACGAGTTCCTTTGCGTATCTTTTTTTCAATTCGACGTGGTCTGACATCTTCCCACGTTAATTGTTCCAAACTTTCTTTGTATTCGGTTTCTGTCGAGGATGTTGTTTGTTTCCTCTTGGGTTTCAAGCTCATCTATAAGGCTATACATGCATACATTTCGTAGATATACAAGCGGGGCCCTCCGCGCTACGCGACGAGCTTTCAATTGATAGGGATACGGTTGGTTACATATTGGTATGATATCTCAGTCGGTATATGAACCAAAAGAGATATGTCCAATAGGACATCGGCACATGTTTTGCATTGACTGACAACTATGAAAACTGATAGGTACCCGTAACGACAAAGTTATTCGGACGATATCGGTTTGGTTGTGACAATAAAGAACAAAAAAAATAGTTATATTTGACTTGTTTGATTTTGAATAAAACTAACCTCGTATTAAAATAAACACGGCACAATGTTATATTCATTTCGGCACACGATAAAGAATACTAACCCCGTTTTCAACAAAATTTATATTGAAATGTTGATATAAAAACTATACATGACTTCGTATTTAGTTAAAAAAATGTTAGCGAACGTAGGTTATAAAAAAATCAAACTAATAAAAAATTAAACGGGTTAGAAATGAACATTATACATAGTATAGGGGCAAAACCAAAAGCTAAATAAATTAGTATTTATTATACGGGTTAAACAAAAATTAAAAAATTAATAATAATAAAATTATTGTTGCTCAAAAGTTGTGTTTTAATAAATACGAGTTTTAAGGACCTGCGCGTTGCGACGAAAGCGTTAAACTGAACAAAAAGTAGACGTAAATCGTTGAACCACGCATGTGCATTACGAAGTGTTAACTCACAAAATGTAGATCGATACATAAATAAAACTTTAATAATTCGACATCAAAATGAAAAAAAATGACGTAAAATTGGTATACTATGATGACTTCCTTTTTTGTTAGGATGTTATATATCTTTGCCAACGACATCTGTATTAATTCTATTCTATTCTATTCTATATATTAACAAAAGGAAACGTGATGAGTAATATAAATTATTTTTTTTTTTTTGCTTTATTTTTTATTTATTTATTTTTTTTTGAACGGCAAATTTGGATCACTGACGGACCATTGGAGTATCATCGTGCCACCAGCAGAACCACCCGATCATATCTATCTCCACTAGGCAATAATGCCTATACACCAATTCAGGAGGAAACCCAATAAATCTGGGAGAACCCCCTTTGTGGGAATCGAACCCATGACCTAATGGTCATAAGCCTTATCCCACCTCCAGATACCACTAGGTTATAATAGGAAGTTTATTTGGCTAATGAAGTCTAGGAAATGATCTTGATCATCCATTTAGTTAATCAAGGGCTAAGATTAAATGATGGAAATTGAAGGAAAGAAAAGAGGCGCGTGAGTTTGTTTAGGGGCATTATAGTCAATCGAATGCAATAGTTTCTCTCTCCTTCAATCCCTCCCCCCCCCTTTTTAAACGTTAGTAACTCTTTCATACGACATTATTTTTTTATAAAAATTGCGCCAAAAAACGAGCGTTTTTTTATCTTTAAAACGAGTATACTATTGCTATATTTTCGAAAAAAATTTTTGAAAACCCAGTTGCGTAAAACGCAATGGAAACACCCCAGTTGCGTAAAACGCAATGGAAAAAAAAACCTAAAAAATGACATTTTTCTAAAACGCAATGCACCAAAAACACAAATAAATGTCTTATTTGTAAAACGCAATGACCAGAAAACACAAAGAAATGTCTTATTTCTAAAACGCAATAGTCTAAAAACACAAAAGAAAATATACTTTCTAAAACGCAATGGACTGAAAACACATAAAAATGTTTTTTTACCTAAAACGCAATGCACAAAAAACACAAAGAAATGTCTTATTCCTAAAACGCAATGGCCAGAAAACACTTAAAATGTATGTTTCCTAAAACGCAATGGACTGAAAACACATAAGGGGGGAGGGGGTGGTCACTAGTGATACAATTCTATCACTCACAAGCACCACTCAACTCATGCCATGTGATCACCCAATATTCTATCACTAGTGATAGAAATGTAGTGGGAGTGGTCACTAGTGATACAATTCCATCACTCCCAATTTTTTTTAATTTTTATTTTTAAATTAGAAATTAAACTCTAAATTATAAATTTCACTATTTATCTTTAATTTTTTATTTTGAATTAGAAATTAACAATAAAACACTAAAATTAAAAATTTCATTAAATTTAAAACATATTACTTCAATTTAACATACTAGAAATCATGAAACATGCAATTTAAAAAAAAACCTACTCCTCGTCCGAATCATGAAACTCCAAACCTAGAGAACCTACAAGTTCGATTAAGTCGTATCTCAACCGAAAGTGAGTTTCTTCATTATGCAATTCTAGATGGATATTTTGTGGAACTTGAACTTGTGTAGGAGGATCCGGCACCCAATCCGGGGATATTGCACGTCCGTCTTCTTTGATCATCATATTGTGCAATATGATACATGCATACACTATGCTATGTATTGATTTCTTGTTCGTCGCACGAACCGGTCGGTGTGGTATACCCCATCTACCCTTTAAAACACCAAATGCCCTCTCAACATCTTTTCTTGCCGATTCTTGCAATTTTTTGAACACGATTTCTTTAGGCTCCACAGGAAATGAGGGAGCTTTCACAAAAACAGACCAAGACGGGTAGATACCATCCACAAGAAAAAGCCTCGTCTGTAATGTCGACCGTTAACATAAAAAGGAGAGGAAGGTGCGGTACCATCCGTTACGGTTTGAAACAACGGCGACGTGTGCAACACATTGATGTCGTTGTTTGAACCTGGAACACCGAAATACGAATGCCAAATCCATAAATCATTCAACGCCACCGCTTATAGTATGATGGTTGGTCTTTTGATGTCTCCCCTAACATACGCCCCTCGCAACTCTCTTGGACAATTTTTCCACTCGATATGTGTACAATCGATACTACCGAGCATCCCGGGAAAATGCCATCTAGACTCGTGTGCGGCGTAAATAAGTGAAATGTCATGGCTCGTCGGTTTACGTAAAAACTCTTTAGCATACAACTTAATGACCGCGTTGCAAAAAATTTGCAAACATTCACGTGAAGTTCTGGCCGACATAGCTAGGTATTCATCATATTGATCTGGAGGGTTACCTGTCGCTAGTTGGCGAATGGCGGACGTGCATTTTTGTATCGACGTGAAACTTGGTTTGCCCCTCGCATCGTAACCTTCTTGAAACCATTCCTCGCTTGCTTTGATGTCTCCAACAATATTTAAAAATAATTCTTTGGGTAAACGAAACCGATCTCTAAACGTTTCGGCATTGTAGAGCGGATTTTCCACAAAATAATCGTTCATCAAAACTTCGCTGGCACGTATACGATCACGGTCGACCATCTTCTTCTTTGGGCGGGACGACTCGGCATCAAGTTCGTTATACACCGACACAAAATATTTTAGCATCTCGTTGTCGGAAGACGACTCGGTATCGCTATAGCTAGACATCGGAAACGCCGAATCCGTAGGGAATTCCATTTGAGAAAGATATAAAAATTGTGTGAAATGGGTTTAAAATGGTTTAAAGATGTAGATTGGTGTGTGTAAAATGGTTTAAAATGAAGATATAAATAGATAAATGGTTTAAAGTGTTTTTTTTTCTTGAATATTACCGTTTAAAATAACGGTCAAAAATCAATCAACTGTCGAATATTTCAAACATTTCAACGCGTGAAGGATTCAACACGTTTAAAAAATCACGTGTGACCATAGTTGTGACAACTCGAGTTTCTGACTTTCGCTTTCGCATTAAATGCGCGTTGACTTTGACTGCTTAGTTGCTTGGGTTGTGAACTTGAATTATACGCGTGGTGTTTTAATATTGTCATTTTGCCTATATGTGATTACTTGCTGTGGTAGAATATAATATTAGAATTATTATTATTTAAAAACACTTAGTCTAGAAACATGACATGCAGATTGAAGGATCACGAAAGATATCCTTCGATTCGAAGGATCAACTGCCGGTTCGAAGGATCACGAAACATATCCTTCGACATCCTTCGGCCACGAAACATATCCTTCGACTGGAATCCAGATCCTTCGGCCCAGTCTTTCAGATGGGCTTGGCCCATTCCTGTGATACGATTTAAAAACGTGAAAACATGTATGTCGGCTGTTATTGTTCAAACCCTAGCTCCTTTGTGTGTGTGACGGCAGACCCCCACATCCGAAGCCAAATCCCTTTTGTTGATCATCCTTAATCTCGGTTAGTAAAGCTTTTTGATTGCTCGATCGTTCATTTGTGTATGTGTTCATGTGTCGTGTGATTATGCTGATTAATGTTGATACATGTTAAATATTAGGGTTTCCTTATTATCATGTTAGTGATGATATAGATTTCATATAGGATTGTTGTTGACGGATATGCATATGGTTTAATGTGAAACTCGATGCGGTTGAACACTGATTGTCGGTATGGCGTTAATCTGAATTTGGTCATTATTTCTGATAGGGTTTGATAATGTGTTACTGTGTGTTAACCGGTTTCGAGATGCGTTTAAACTAAGGTTCATGCTAGACAATGAATTCAGGATGATTGCGTTGTGTTGAGATGTGCTAAATGAATTCTGATGGTTGTTAATGATGTTGACGGCTGTAGATGATTAGGGTTCTGTTTCTGTGATATCCGTAACTGATGGTGATATACGTAACTGTTGATTGATCGAAAGATGCTTGTAGTCGAAACATAGTTGTGACCGAAAGATATCTGTTGACCGAAAGATATCTGTTGACCGAAAGATATCTGTTGACTGAAAGATATCTGTTGACCGAAAGATATGTGTGTGATCGAAAGATGACAATAGGTTCGAAACATAACCTTCGGTCCGAAAGATAACTGAGATAACTAATGTGTCGAAAGATAAGGGTGGATTCGAAAGATATTGTAGGTTATGAACATGCTTTGAATAACGGAATATATGTTTGATTTATTTGGCATGCCATGCTTGGTGATGAATGTTTTGTGTACACTAGCTGATGATTTAATGTGAAATAATACGTGTTGTGCCGAGATGCAAACTGACTGTTATGTGAACATTAAATTGCATGCGTATCATTGTGAATATGAACTGATTTGTTAAACGTGCATACAATAGGACTTGATTTATTACTTGTGAGTGCATAACCTAGCATACCGAGCAAACCAAGGTGAGTTCACCCTCCTACTAAGGCATGGGATTCCCGGGTCGTGGGAATGGGTTAAAGGTTTCTATTGACATAAACGTACAAACGCTTTTTCCTAGACTATCACCTATCATAGTCCTCGGATGTCAGGACGGTTCCGTAGGTTGGGATAACACCTACGTGGTCATATACTAATTCCGTAGGTTGGGATAACACCTACGTGGTTCCGTAGGTTGGATAACACCTACGTGGTCATATGCCATTACTGCCTCGGATGTCAGGCACGCACGTAAAACCTACGTGTACGCATTACTTACTTCTTCCGTAGGTTGGGATAACACCTACGTGGTCATATACTAATTACTATCCTCGATGCAAAGGATACGTGCTACGCACACCTCATACGCGCTACTGTTCTCGGACGAAGAACAGGGATAATACGAATAGTCTAGTGGTCACATAACATGGGAAGCCCCCACCTATATAACTTACTATCGGCCCAGTAGAGCCAACCTGTACTTACTGTTACGTACTTATTTACTGTGAACTCGCTCAACTATTTTGTTGATCCTTTCCTTTACATGCCTTGCAGATCGTTAGGTACTGGGAGCTTGCACTGGAGGCGCGGTCGTTGTGGACTTGGATCGTGAACGTCATATGAAACCCATATGATACTTGATACACATTTACATTGGATATTTTTATATATACGCTTCCGCTAAACATTGATAACTGACTTATGTTTTGGAAACACCTTTCATATGGATTTGTTTTGAATTATATTGCAATTACTTCTACTTTATACAATGTTCTATATGATTGGTGGCTTGATCCTGGTCAGTCACGCTCCCAAGCGGTGATACTCCGCGTGTGGATTTTTGGGGGTGTGACAGATTGGTATCAGAGCCATTGGTTATAGAGAACTTGGTTTTAATATGGAAAAACGTTTTTATTAAAACCAGACTATAACCAGAACAGTGCTCTCAACGATCCACAACGACGCTTCGCTCCACGTGCAAGACTCAACATCCTAGGTAATAAGGTTTATGTTTATTGCCTACATGCTAGAATTTGCATAGAACTTTGCTCGTAGTATGCTTACATTACCTTGCTCACAACTTGTCATTGCATGAGAATACTTATGTGCTTACACTCTTCTGTCATCGCACTATTTGCGAACCTTTCTCACTTATGTTGCCTTTGATGTGAAGATCAATGGCCGCACGAATTAACATGACTCAAGCCCAGCTAGAGGCTCTCATTGCTGCGGCAGTTGCAGCCGCCCAAGCAGGTCAACCCGCTCAGCAGCAGCCTGGGTGCACCTTCAAGAACTTCATGGATTGTCGTCCTAACTCTTTCAGCGGCACAGAAGGAGCGGTTGGACTCCTCCACTGGTTCGAGAAGCTAGAATCAGTATTCGAGATGTGCGAGTGCCCTGAGGCTCGCAAGGTCAAGTTTGCTACTGGCACCTTGGAAGGAATCGCGCTAACCTGGTGGAACGCGCAGGTGCAGATTCTTGGGTTGGCAGCTGCTAACGCCACCCCATGGAACGAATTTAAGGAACTCATCAAGCGTGAGTATTGTACGCGTGAAGATATTCACAAGCTGGAAGACGAGCTATATAATCTGAAAATGGTTGGGTCAGAGA
Source organism: Helianthus annuus (assembly GCF_002127325.2). Lineage (NCBI taxonomy): Eukaryota > Viridiplantae > Streptophyta > Magnoliopsida > Asterales > Asteraceae > Helianthus > Helianthus annuus. The sequence continues at coordinate 149,890,792 of NC_035444.2, read as the reverse complement.
TCGAAGCGTATACTAAACGGTCGAACGAGCTGGCCGTTCTGTGTCCTACTATGGTGGACCCTCCATACAAGCGCATTGAGTTGTATCTCAAGGGATTGGCGCCAGAAATTCAGAGCCACGTTACGTCGGCTAACCTCGAAAACATCCAGGAAATCCAACGCCTCGCTCATCGCATCACCGATCAGGCAGTGGATCAAAATCGCCTGCCTAAACACATCAGCGCTACTACTACTGCTACTACGTCTGCTACTACTGCTACTCCCAGTGACAATAAGCGAAAGTGGGAGGGGGATTCAAGCAAAGCATCAGCGTCAGTCCAGTCCCAAGCTCAGCAACGAAAGACGGAAGGTTATCAAAGCCCAAGTCAGCACTTCTCGGGCAGTCACAAACAGGGAGGATATCGGGGAAATCTTCCGAAATGTAACAACTGCAACAAGCACCACAACGGCCAGTGTAACAGAGGTCGTTGTCAAAGATGCCTCAAGATGGGTCACGAGGCCAAAGACTGCAGGAGCCCTCGTCCTGCGAACCAGAACCAGAATCAGCAGCAGCCACACGCTCAGCAGAATCAGCAACAGGGCAACAAGGGGTGCTATAATTGTGGTGCTGAAGGTCACATCAAGAGACACTGCCCACAGCTAAACAGGAACCAGAACAACAACAACAACAATCAGGGCAACGGGAACAACAACAACAACAACGGGGGAAACAACAACAACAATGGCAACGAGGCAAGAGGTCGAGCTTTCGTGTTAGGAGGAGGAGACGCAATGAACGCTAATTGAACTTATAACTTGTTTTGGGTTTTCATTATTATGTTTACGCTACTCAAACAAAGTTTGGTTTGAACATTAATCATGTTGGGTTTTATGAATTATTTTAACTACTATACTTTATGTTTGATATGATGAATGGTTTGATATTATTGAGCGCACCTGCCGTATTTATGGACCTTATGAACAGGGTGTGCAAACCCTACCTGGACAAATTGTCCTTGTCTCCATCGACGACATTCTGATCTACTCCAAGAGTCAGGAAGAACACGAGCAGCACTTACGTCTTATCTTGGAACTTTTCGGAAGGAGCAAACGTACGCCAAGTTTTCTAAATGCGACTTCTGGATACGTGAAGTCCACTCCTTAGGCCATGTAGTGAACAGGGATGCGATTCATGTCGATCCATCCAAGATAGATTCGATCAGGAACAGACCAGCACCGCGTACACCAACAGAGATACGCCAATTCTTGGGTTTGACGGATTACTACAGGTGATTTATCAAGGACTTCTCCAAGATCGCGCAGCCACTGGCTATGCTGACACAGGAAGGTGCCACCTACCGTTAGGGAGATTCCCAAGAGACCGCCTTTCAGTACCTTAAGGATAGGCTTTGCAGCACACCTATTCTCTCACTGCCGGAGGGCACAGATGACTTCGTGGCTTATGGTGATGCATCCATACAGGGTCTCGATGGTGTATTAACACAACGGGATAAGATTATTGCTTACGCTCTCGACAACTAAGAGATTCATGAACGGAACTACGCGACGCACGATTTAGAGCTGGGAGCTATTGTCTTCGGGCTTAAGATATGGCGACACTACCTGTACGGTACCAGGTGCACGATTTACACCGATCACAGGAGTCTCGAGCATATTCTTAAGCAAAAGGATTTGAATATGCGTCAACGGAGATGGGTTGAACTTCTGAACGACTATGAATGCGCCATCAAGTATCATCCAGGCAAGGCCAATGTTGTGGCTGATGCCCTCAGTCGGAAAGACACTCTACCTAAGCGCGTGCGAGCGCTACAGCTTACTATTCAGTTCAGACTTCCTGCACAGATACGAGCTGCTCAGTTAGAAGCACTGAAACCCGAAAACGTCAAAGCTGAAGCCTTACGCGGCTCAAGGCAACGCATGGAACAAAAGGAAGACGGCGCCTACTATGTAACGGGGCGTATTTGGGTCCCACTTTATGGCGGTTTACGAAAGCTTGTTATGGACGAAGCACACAAGTCTCGCTACTCAGTACATCCAGGGTCGGACAAAATGTACCACGACATCGGAACTACTTATTGATGGCCTAGCATGAAGGCCCACATTGCAAATGTTTGACTGGTACTTCAGCAGCCTAAGATACCTCAATGGAAATGGGAAGAAATTTCCATGGATTTCGTTACAGGCCTACCTAGATCCCGGCGTGGGGAAGATACTATATGGGTGATCGTGGATCGACTCACCAGGTCTGCACACTTCCTGGCTATAAAGGAAACGGATAAGTTCTCCACTCTCGCAGACATCTACCTTAAAGAAGTTGTTTTGAGGCACGGGGTGCCCACCTCCATTATTTCGGATCGGGATGCACGATTCACGTCAGAGCTATGGCAAGCGAAGCACGAATATTTCGGCTCACGATTAGTCATGAGCACAGCACATCATTATCAGACGGATGGGCAGTCTGAGCGCACGATTCAAACTCTTGAAGACATGCTTCGGGCATGTGTTATCGATTTCGGCAATGGCTGGGAAAAGCACCTCCCTTTGGTGGAGTTTTGTACAATAACAGTTATCACACCAGCATTCAAGCCGCTCTATTCGAGGCATTGTACAGGCGTAAATGTCGGTCACCTCTCTGTTGGGCAGAGGTGGAGGATAGTCAGATCACGGGTCCAGAGATTGTAGTGGACGCCACAGAAAAGATTGCACAGATACGACAACGCATGGCGGCAGCTCGTGACCGTCAGAAAGCCTACGCGGTTAAGCGTAGCAAGCCTTTGGAATTTCAGGTCGGGGACCGGGTGTTATTAGAAGTCTCACCCTGGAAGGGTGTGGTTCGATTTGGTAAACGAGGCAAACTCAATCCACGGTATGTTGGACCGTTCGAAATCACTGAAAGAATAGGCCAAGTAGCCTACAGACTGAACCTACCAGCTGAACTCGGTGCAGTTCACAACGTATTCCACGTGTCGAATCTGAAGAAGTGTCTGTCAGATGAGACCCTCATAGTTCCTTTTAAGGAACTCACTATCGACGAGCGGTTGCAGTTCGTCGAGGAACCAGTTGAAATCACGGACCGGGATGTGAAGGTCCTCAAACACAAGAGAATCCCTCTTGTTCGAGTTCGTTGGAACTCCCGACGTGGCCCAGAGTACACCTGGGAACGCGAGGATTAGATGACAGAAAAGTACCCCAGTTATTCGAAACCAATACAACCACTACTGAGGCTGAAGCTACTACTACTGAATTTCGGGACGAAATTCCAAATCAACGGGGGGATGATGTGACACCCCAGGAAAACCAGTAAACGATACAGCTTACCTAGCTTCCTCAGTGAGTGCATACCAAATTTCGGGACGAAATTTCCAATTAGTTGGGGATAATGTGACAACTCGAGTTTCTGACTTTCGCTTTCGCATTAAATGCGCGTTGACTTTGACTGCTTAGTTGCTTGGGTTGTGAACTTGAATTATACGCGTGGTGTTTTAATATTGTCATTTTGCCTATATGTGATTACTTGCTGTGGTAGAATATAATATTAGAATTATTATTATTTAAAAACACTTAGTCTAGAAACATGACATGCAGATTGAAGGATCACGAAAGATATCCTTCGATTCGAAGGATCAACTGCCGGTTCGAAGGATCACGAAACATATCCTTCGACATCCTTCGGCCACGAAACATATCCTTCGACTGGAATCCAGATCCTTCGGCCCAGTCTTTCAGATGGGCTTGGCCCATTCCTGTGATACGATTTAAAAACGTGAAAACATGTATGTCGGCTGTTATTGTTCAAACCCTAGCTCCTTTGTGTGTGTGACGGCAGACCCCCACATCCGAAGCCAAATCCCTTTTGTTGATCATCCTTAATCTCGGTTAGTAAAGCTTTTTGATTGCTCGATCGTTCATTTGTGTATGTGTTCATGTGTCGTGTGATTATGCTGATTAATGTTGATACATGTTAAATATTAGGGTTTCCTTATTATCATGTTAGTGATGATATAGATTTCATATAGGATTGTTGTTGACGGATATGCATATGGTTTAATGTGAAACTCGATGCGGTTGAACACTGATTGTCGGTATGGCGTTAATCTGAATTTGGTCATTATTTCTGATAGGGTTTGATAATGTGTTACTGTGTGTTAACCGGTTTCGAGATGCGTTTAAACTAAGGTTCATGCTAGACAATGAATTCAGGATGATTGCGTTGTGTTGAGATGTGCTAAATGAATTCTGATGGTTGTTAATGATGTTGACGGCTGTAGATGATTAGGGTTCTGTTTCTGTGATATCCGTAACTGATGGTGATATACGTAACTGTTGATTGATCGAAAGATGCTTGTAGTCGAAACATAGTTGTGACCGAAAGATATCTGTTGACCGAAAGATATCTGTTGACCGAAAGATATCTGTTGACTGAAAGATATCTGTTGACCGAAAGATATGTGTGTGATCGAAAGATGACAATAGGTTCGAAACATAACCTTCGGTCCGAAAGATAACTGAGATAACTAATGTGTCGAAAGATAAGGGTGGATTCGAAAGATATTGTAGGTTATGAACATGCTTTGAATAACGGAATATATGTTTGATTTATTTGGCATGCCATGCTTGGTGATGAATGTTTTGTGTACACTAGCTGATGATTTAATGTGAAATAATACGTGTTGTGCCGAGATGCAAACTGACTGTTATGTGAACATTAAATTGCATGCGTATCATTGTGAATATGAACTGATTTGTTAAACGTGCATACAATAGGACTTGATTTATTACTTGTGAGTGCATAACCTAGCATACCGAGCAAACCAAGGTGAGTTCACCCTCCTACTAAGGCATGGGATTCCCGGGTCGTGGGAATGGGTTAAAGGTTTCTATTGACATAAACGTACAAACGCTTTTTCCTAGACTATCACCTATCATAGTCCTCGGATGTCAGGACGGTTCCGTAGGTTGGGATAACACCTACGTGGTCATATACTAATTCCGTAGGTTGGGATAACACCTACGTGGTTCCGTAGGTTGGATAACACCTACGTGGTCATATGCCATTACTGCCTCGGATGTCAGGCACGCACGTAAAACCTACGTGTACGCATTACTTACTTCTTCCGTAGGTTGGGATAACACCTACGTGGTCATATACTAATTACTATCCTCGATGCAAAGGATACGTGCTACGCACACCTCATACGCGCTACTGTTCTCGGACGAAGAACAGGGATAATACGAATAGTCTAGTGGTCACATAACATGGGAAGCCCCCACCTATATAACTTACTATCGGCCCAATAGAGCCAACCTGTACTTACTGTTACGTACTTATTTACTGTGAACTCGCTCAACTATTTTGTTGATCCTTTCCTTTACATGCCTTGCAGATCGTTAGGTACTGGGAGCTTGCACTGGAGGCGCGGTCGTTGTGGACTTGGATCGTGAACGTCATATGAAACCCATATGATACTTGATACACATTTACATTGGATATTTTTATATATACGCTTCCGCTAAACATTGATAACTGACTTATGTTTTGGAAACACCTTTCATATGGATTTGTTTTGAATTATATTGCAATTACTTCTACTTTATACAATGTTCTATATGATTGGTGGCTTGATCCTGGTCAGTCACGCTCCCAAGCGGTGATACTCCGCGTGTGGATTTTTGGGGGTGTGACAATAGTGGGGGCGGCGGTGTTCGTGGTGGTATAACGCGTTATGGGGTGGCCATCACGGACCACCCCGCCTGCTCTAAAAAAGTGTTATACCTAAAACGCAATTCACAAAAAACACAAAGAAATGTCTTATTTATAAAACGTAATGGGCAGAAAACACTTAAAAATGTCTCATTCTAAAACGCAATTGCCTAAAAAAACAAAAGAAAACGTTCTCTGTAAAACGCAATGGACTGAAAACACCTAAAAATGTGTTTTACCTAAAAGGCAATAACTAAAAACACTTCAAAAATGTGTTTTTCTAAAACGCAATGGTCAGAAAACACATAAAAATGTCTTAGTTCTAAAACGCAATGACCTAAAAACACCAAAGAAAGTGTTCTCTCTAAAACGCATTGAACCAGGACAATAGATTTGTCTGTGCTGTGAATTGTCTAAACCCCAGCCAAGGGCTCTGCCCCTTGGACCCGGGCAGGGGCTGCCGCCCCTGTGACCCTGCTACCAGGGGCTGCCGCCCCCGGACCCTCGCCAAGATCGTAAAACGCAATGACTAAATCAAAAACCCAGATCGTGAAAATGAAATTAAAGAATTTCTTACATGGATCGGAGCCGATTTCTTCAATGATTGACGAAATTTGAATGATTGAAACACTTATCAACGATTGAATCGAACGGATCGAGTGATTATCTTCATAATCACGGGAAAAAACGAGATTTTGAATGAAATTAAACTGGGTTTTCTTAAAAAAAAGCTGAAGAACACGTTGATCGGGTGTTTGAATGATTAATTGATGACGAAAATCGCACTATAATGTAGTGATTATTGAGATAGTAAGTGAAGAAAAGGTTGAAGATGGTGGGTTTTGAAAATGGTAGGTTTTGAAGTTACTAGGAAGAGAAGATGTAACACCTCGAATTTTTGTGTCCAATGATGTGTTAACACGTGTCATTTGTTTACACGTGGCATCTATAATAAATAATAGACTAATTTTGACAAACCTTGAAAGTATATAAATTCGAGGGTTATAAATGTCAACAAGGGTAAATATACTGTATAGTATCCCTAAATAATGCTTAAACCTTCAAACGAATAAATTATAGATCGTACAAAAATAAAACGCGGAAGAAAGTGAGAGATTACAAACTACAGGGGTTAACTGTGTCAACATGTTTAATAATACCTCTGAGTGACCCTTTAACGTTCCAAAGACTTTGTAACGGTATTATACCCTCACAAAAAAATAATATATATAAATTTCGCGAAGTTTCGATATGAAACGAGAAAGTTACGATCGAATTCGTAGAAGAAGGGTTAAAAGCGTCAACAGTGAAAGTTAAGGCTTTCCAATATAATTAATAAATAAACCGGGGACTTAATAATGCGGGTAATTAACACGAGGCCCCTATCGGTAAATAACCGAGGGCCAAACCGCAAAGTTACCCCTTCAGAACCGAAAGGCCAGGTGAATCATTACGAAAGATTTCGTTATTAAGGGTCCGATTCTGTAATGATTGTAAAAGATTTGAAAAATTCTGAAAATATAACCTCACGCGACCCGCGTAAGGTTTAAACCTAAGTTGAGGCGGGCCGCGAGCTCCCTCTATTACGCGTCTGAATTGTTGATCCCAAGCGACCCGCGTAAAAGCTGCATGGAATGTCCATGCGGGTCGCGTACGACGCCCAGATGCAGAATAGTTGTGGTTTCTTGACTTTTGAGCTCTTGAACGATCATTTGATCAATTATGGCAGCATGGGTGACCCCTACACGACCCATACACCTCAGGGGACATCTACCCATCATCATGGTCAGTATAGATTGTTGTGTAGTGAACTAGAGGGCATGGTTGCACTATAAATAGCACCATTGTGCTCATAACCTTCATCACACTCAAAACACACTATCTGATCATTCTAAGGAGCTCTCTAGCTTTTCTTCTGCTCTATAGTCAAGAACACAACCTCTGTAAGTGATCTCACCCTTTGTGGTGTCACATTTCCATAGTTATAGCCTATAAACGCAACCGTCGTAACTAACGGTTGTCATTGCAATATCTTGCAAACGATTCAGTCTTATGACGAATCAAAAATGGTTATGAGTTGGTATTTATGTGGGTATTAAACCTCTAAAATGGTTCCCCCTGATCGCCACTCTAACTATGTCAATTATCGAGTCAAACGTGCGGTTAAAAAGTCAACAGAAAGCTATTTTAGCAAATTAAGCATAATCTGTGATATATATGTTATGGAACCTGTTTTGACAATCATAAATCATGGTAATAAGTATATGAACTTGTTTGCGCTCGTTTGAATCGATCATTTACTATATAGAACCGGTTCGGAGCCGAAAGTCGCAAAAGTTTGACTTTTGCTTTGACTTCAGTTCTGACCCGTTTTAGTGAGGTATAAATATACCTTAGGACTCTCTTAGGACCAGGTCACATATTGGTATAAGCCTCTGTGGTCGGTTCATGAGTTATCCGAGTCTTTAGCGCATTTCCGTCATTCGCCTAAAAAGTTGACCGTAACGGCCTTTTTAAAATTAAAACGAGTATTTCGGACACGTGAACGGACCAAAACCTTGCTTATTAAATTATAAGCATGTCCTTAAAGTTTCACGTCAATCCGAGTCTAGAATGAGAGTTATGCTAAAAGGCGCACTTTTAAGAAAGTTTTGTAATTAACGGCGCAATTAGCATAACGCCCATCTAACCCAAGTTTTCGTCACCAAAACTTTTACCCACTGTGGTAAAATAATATTTTGGGAATTTTAAAGATTTTTAATAATTTTTACCTTGCTCATAACCTGCGGTTATGGCTACGGTTCGGTAAATACCGAATATGCCCTTTTTGGCCAAAACGGGAGTTCTACAAGGTCTTTTGACCCGATTCCAGTTGCTACTGGTTTTAAATAATAAATAAAGTATTTTAAGCTTTATAAGCTGTTCGGGAAACTCAGATTTCCTGTAGAACTCGAAAAGTCTTTTAAAGTCTTTAAAATGACCGAAAAGCCCCTACGGGGCATAATATAAACTTAAACTCGTTTCGGGCATTAGGGAAGGTATCCTACTGATACCAAAATACTTTTAAGGCATATTGACTTAGGAAATAAGCGTACGACTCTTATGATTAACCGTTTCGCCTATTTGCGCCCACGGTACGGCTCATGGAACTAGTTTTCGTGCAATAGCCGATATGGGTCAAATTATATTATTTGAACCCCAAAATCCAGAGTATGAACTATAAACCCATATAAAACAAGTCACTGAACTTGTTGGGTCCAAATCATACTCCATTCTCGGTTTTCGCCTTTTCGTGCGAATTAACCATATCTATATATCGGAATCAACCGGTTTAAGCTACGGCTAATACAAGGACCGTTAGGATTCTAAGAGGTTAATTAAAACCTTCGTTCCAGATTAGGAGCCCCAGTAAAAGCTATCGGTGACTTGATCTAAATTAAGGATTAATACTTGCAAAGGTAAATACTTTTGACTTATTTCCCCTATATGGGCTTGGGTTACGGTATATTAATACCGCTTGATTGAGCATTATATAATTCCATCGCTTAGGTGGTTAATTGATTAAATATGATTGGCTCATTTAAACAGTTTTGTTGCTTATAAGCCTTTGGGGGGTTTAATGACCGTTGTCCCGGATATCCTTGGCATCATTTTACGAAATGGCCACGACCATCGACATCCCGGTGTAGGCGTACACCCGGTATAAAGTGTCGACATTAAAACTAAAAGACGTAGCCGTTGGTTTCTGTACTACGGTTTTACGCAAACGTGGTGTGTCTATAAATCTTTAACCCGGCACGACCCGGGCTACTGAACGCATAAAAGAACATGTAAAACGTTCACAAGATCATTATGAATTTTCCCAAGTTATAAAAGAGTTTGTGCCTTGTGCATTCAAATCAATTTTAATAAACATTTTCAAATGTGTCAGTTGAATGTATTTACCAGTGTAAACTGACGTATTTTCCCCAAAAAGATTAAGTGCAGGTACCTAAACGTAATTGGCTGGTATTAGCTCCCTAGCGTCGGGATAAGCCTCGCAAGCTTGATTGCAGTATCAAATGGAACAATACTTTACCTTTATTTACGATCCACTGTGGATATTCAACTCTGTAATACATTGATATTATGATCAGAGGTTGAAATTTACATATTTATCTTATGCTTCCGCTGTGCATTAAATAATTGTGTGGTTTGACTATATTGTTGCCAACATCGTCACGGTAATCCCCCACCGGGCCCACCGGTGAGACACGTGGAAATCGGGGTGTGACAGGTTGGTATCAGAGCCAACATTGAGTGAATTAAACACTATCCTATTGTGTTTAATCTCAGTGACACAATTGCACATACTTGAGTCTAGACAATAACTTAGGACAAAATTCGGATTTTACTCCTTTTTGTCTTTGTTTTCGATTTGATTTTTAATAAGTTTTGGAGCAGGAAAATGCCACCTGTTATATTCCGAGGAAGAGGAAGGGGACGAAGAGGCCGAGGAGAAATCGTGACACATCACGATCAAGAAGCTGGACCATCTGGTACAAGACATCCTTCGATGACACGAAGCGAAGAGCCACAACGACGAAGAGATCTTTACGAACCAGCGAGGCATTCCACTTCGCACAGCTCGACGCCATCCTACCGACACTCCTTTGGGCCAAATTCAGAAAATGATCCCAATAACCCACAACCTTCCTTCATACCTCTACAACGTTCGGTTTCGCACCGGAACTACGACGACCCTAGTCCGTACTACGTAGCTCAGTTTAATCCGGCTGACTACATACAGGAACCTTCAGGTTTTGTTCCACTAGGACCACAAGACCATTTTTCTGAAGATCCCATGGAGGAAGATGAGGATCCAACTGAACCAGCTCGTGGTACGCCCACGCATCCGATAGAAGTATCTGATGGATCTTCATATCATGGTCCGCAGTATCAAGGCCCAGACAGCTTTATGGCCTTGTTTGACCGACATGAGTGGTACAACACACCATCTCATCAGACATCGCAACCGAGACATCCACAGGATCCCTCTGAGGATTCACGCTTTGAGGCAGTTACGCCACCACCTCCGCCACCGGCACAACCAGTAATACCTGATCCGCCGAGGCGTAGGAGGACCAATGCTCGTATGTCTACACGAGGAGGAGGGGGTAACCACTTCAGCACTCCTCGACATTCTAGTAGTAGCCACTATCCGCCACTACATGAAGAAGGACCTTCAAGTCCTATACAAGAAGCGAACTCCGCACCTACTGCACGAAATTCGCCACCATTTGGGTATGACCAACCCATACCAGCTTACACAGGTCCAACGGCTTACAACCCGTTTGAACCATCACAAGCCCAATACAACTACGGCTATGAGCGCGACCCATATGTGGTGTCGGCTAGATATAATGCGCGCTACCCTGACGGAGCACATGGAAACATGGGACCACCGGACTACTCAGCTCATGGGTATCCAATACCTCCCAGACCTCCAGTTCCGCATCAAGCGCCACAACCACGATTTTCTCCTCCTGAACAGGAAGAAATACTCCATCGACTAGATCGTGTGGAGAGAGAGTTCGAGGAAGAAAAGAAAAGCCACCGAGGATTTCTCAAGGGCTTGGCGAACTTACTAAAGGGCAAAAAGAAGAAACGTGACCACTAGCCCTTAATAGTAGTACTACTGTAATTTCTACTTTAAAATAAGTCCCTGCGTGGACTTGTCACTTATTATAAAACCTCTCTGGAGGTATGTACTATTTGAAAGACCCGTTTAGGGCAATATGTAATTGTATTTGAGATTTTGAAATGTATGTTATGAGTTTTGTTTTAATATATAAATAAATCAAAACCATTCCTTTTACAATGATCTGCCTAAATAAAGAATCTTAAGGGGGTGAAACCTAGCTTGGGGTCTTTTAAGATCAGTCAAGATGGTACGACCTAGCTGAAAGGATTCTGATTTCCCTGTTAACCTCTGTACGCATGTTAACATTCATGGCAGATGTGATTCGCTAAAATCACGCACGTCATTCTTATACAATAATCCTTTAAAGGATTTCAAAACCCAACTAAATGATATATAGATCGTGGGTTACATCACCAATAAAGGTGATCAATATTATAAAGACATCCATTTAGTGATGCAATGCCTACGGGCCAGTACTACAAAGACATCCATTTAGTGATGCAATGCCTACGGGCCAGTATTATAAAGACATCCATTTAGTGATGCAATGCCTACGGGCCAGTACTACAAAGACATCCATTTAGTGATGCAATGCCTACGGGCCCGTATTATAAAGACATCCGTTTAGCGATGCAATGCCTACGGGCCAATATTATAAAAACATCCATTAGTGATGTAGTGCCTACGGGCCAGTATTATTAAAACATCCATTAGTGATGTAGTGCCTACGGGCCAACATATTAAAACATCCATTAGTGATGTAGTGCCTACGGGCCAACCATATTAAGACATCCATTAGAGGTGTAGTGCCTATGGGCCATAATAATTGTCTTATAAAGACAAAAGGCAGTGGTAGTCTATGACTCTCTGTCAGAAAGAGATAAAAAGAACTACGGTTCAAATCTCTATGCCTTTGATTCTATGAAATCTCGGCTAACATTATAAAACATCATCATGATTAGGCTTTATGCCGCCAATACTATTTATATAGTTGAAATAGGAGATATTCAGATCCTAATACATAATGAAATAATAAGTTAACCAGATATGGTCTCTGTACCATGGCTGACAAATTGTCATAAAAGACAATTTTATAATAATCTCCTAAATTAAAATTTTGTTATCTTCTGTAACAGATTCAAGTTACAATGGCGGATCCCAATGGAGAGAACAGCCACACGAATGAAGATGACTATGACAATGCGTCAGTACATTTGACAGGCGCACAACTAAAGGCTCTGATCAACAATGCTGTCCAGGCAGCTATTGATCGTCAACATACTGAGTCTCAAGGCAGATCTGTGTCAAAACCACCCTCTAAACCAAAGACACACTCCAAACCACCCTCTGAACCCAAGAAAGATGACGAAAAGCATTCGTCTACTGAGCACAGCGTTCATCGCGACAGAGAATATACTGATGCGTCCAGTGCTAAGGGTTGCACCTACAAATACTTTGTATCATGTAAGCCCCGTGAATTTACAGGGGAGAAAGGTGCGGTGGATTGTATCACCTGGCTGGACGAGATGGACACGATTGTGGACATCAGCGGGTGCGCTGAGAGGGACGTGGTTAAGTTTGTGTCCCAGTCATTCAAGGGCGAGGCCCTGGCGTGGTGGAGAGCTCTGGTGCAGGCTTCAGGTAAGTCTGCCTTGTACAAGATGTCATGGGGGGAGTTTATTACCCTCATAAAAGAAAACTACTGCCCTCAGCACGAGGTTGAGAAGATTGAGGCTGATTTTGTCTCACTAGTGATGACAAACCTGGATTGTCAAGCTTATCTGACAAGCTTTAACACTATGTCACGCCTGGTGCCATATCTTGTGACACCAGAACCACGAAGGATTGCCCGATTCATTGGGGGCTTAGAGCCGGCGATCAAGGCCAGCGTAAAAGCCTCTAGGCCGACGACCTTCAGGTCAGTTACTGACCTCTCCTTGTCTCTTACACTTGATGCTGTCCGTCTGAGGGCACAAAGGAGCAAGGAGGCTGAGAAGCGAAAGCGTGAGGATGATACCTCACGAAAGTCCGGTAAAAAGCACCGTGGAAACGGTGAGGGCAAGAAAGGGTCGGAGGCAAGGAAGGAGGGGCAAGCTGATGGAAGACCTTACTGCAAGGTCTGCAAGAAACCTCACTCCGGGAAGTGTAGGTTTGCGTCTGGTTCGCAGTCGCAACAAAGAACTCCACCCTGTGGGCTATGCAAGTCCAAGGAGCATAAGACAGTGGAGTGCAAAAAGATAAAGGACGCAACCTGCTATAATTGTAATGAAAAGGGGCACATAAAGAGTAATTGCCCGAAGTATGCCAAGAAGGCAGAAGAGACTAAGAAGACAAACGCGAGAATTTTTCGTTTGGATGCAAAGGAAGCGGTCAAGGACGACACTGTGCTTACAGGTACTTTTCTCGTAAATAATATATTTGCAAGAGTACTGTTCGATTCTGGCGCTGATAAGTCCTTTGTAGACCAGAAATTTTGCCAACTACTAAATATGCCAATCAAAACCCTAGACATGAAATACGAAGTAGAGTTAGCAGACGGAACGATAGAAACCGTCTCTACCGTTCTAGAAGGATGTGAAATATCCATTAGGAACCATTCTTTTCCTTTATCTCTACTTCCTTTCAAACTTGCGGGTTTTGACATCGTGCTAGGCATGGACTGGTTATCCCGTAATCAGGCCCAAATCATCTGCGGCAAGAGGCAGATAGTTTTAAAGACACCGAGTGGTGAATCTCTTACCATTCGAGGGGATACGCATTACGGATTGCCCGAAGACGTATCTATGCTGAAAGCTTCAAGGTGTTTGAACAGAGGCTGTGTAATTTACATGGCTCAGGTGATAATTGAAGAACCAAAGCCGAAGATCGAGGATCTTCCTGTCATTTCTGAATACCCCGAGGTTTTTCCTGAAGAACTACCTGGTTTGCCACCAGATAGACAAGTGGAGTTCAGAATTGACATCATTCCGGGAGCAGCTCCGATAGCAAGAGCACCTTACAGATTAGCGCCAACGGAAATGAAAGAACTGAGGACCCAATTGGATGAACTGCTGGCGAAAGGTTTTATCAGACCTAGTTCATCTCCCTGGGGAGCTCCTGTCCTATTTGTAAAGAAGAAGGACGGATCAATGCGGTTGTGCATCGACTATAGAGAGCTGAATAAAGTTACCATAAAGAACAGATATCCTTTACCAAGGATTGATGATCTGTTCGACCAACTACAAGGAGCAAGCTACTTCTCCAAGATCGACTTAAGGTCGGGCTATCATCAACTAAGGGTCAGAGATGAAGATGTACACAAGACTGCATTTAGGACTCGCTATGGTCATTACGAGTTCCTAGTGATGCCTTTTGGGCTCACAAATGCACCGGCTGCGTTCATGGATCTCATGAATCGCGTTTGCAAGCCGTATCTAGATAAATTCGTCATAGTCTTCATCGACGATATCCTTATCTATTCCAAGAATCAAGATGACCACGAGAAGCACCTTCGTTGCATTCTCGAATTACTACAACGTGAGAAACTCTACGCCAAGTTCTCGAAATGTGAATTCTGGCTACGAGAAGTTCAATTTTTAGGACACGTTGTGAGTGAGCGTGGTATCCAAGTGGATCCCGCTAAGGTAGAGGCGGTCATGAACTGGCAAGAGCCAAAGACGCCTACCGAAATTCGTAGCTTCCTGGGATTAGCAGGATACTACCGGAGATTTATTGAAAACTTTTCGAGGATTGCTGCGCCCTTGACTTCTTTGACCAAGAAGAAAGAAAAGTACATTTGGGGCCCGAAGCAGCAAGAGTCCTTTGAAATACTAAAGCAGAGACTAAGCAACGCACCTGTGTTAACCTTACCTGAGGGTACAGATGAATTCGTAGTTTACTGCGATGCATCACACACAGGCATGGGGTGTGTGCTTATGCAGAAGGGCAAAGTGATTGCCTATGCTTCAAGGCAATTAAAGGTGCATGAAAAGAATTACACCACCCATGATTTGGAGTTGGGTGCCGTTGTATTTGCACTGAAGTTATGGAGGCACTACCTTTATGGTATTAAATTTGTGATTTATTTTGATCACAAAAGCCTCCAGCACCTGTTCAACCAGAAGGAGTTGAACATGAGACAACGCCGTTGGATGGAAACCCTGAATGATTATGACTGTGAAATCAGGTACCATCCCGGCAAGGCGAATGTAGTCGCCGATGCTTTGAGCAGGAAAGAAAGGGTAAAACCCATTCGAATCAATGCCAAGAGCATTGAAGTTAAAAATAATTTAATTGAAAGGATTTTGGCTGCACAGCGAGAGGCTGTGTTGGAAGCTAATTATCCTAATGAAAAGCTGGGAGTAACTGAGGAGCAGTTGACTCTTAGCAAAGATGGAATTCTTAGGCTGAATGGACGTATATGGGTTCCGAATTATGGGGGACTACGAGATGTTGTTCTCCAGGAAGCCCATAGTTCCAAATACTCAGTCCATCCTGGTGCTGACAAAATGTACCAAGACTTAAAGGCAAATTATTGGTGGATAGGCTTGAAAAAGTCTGTAGCCGCCCATGTAGCAAAGTGCTTGACTTGTGCTCAAGTCAAAGCCGAGCACCAAAAGCCGTCTGGCTTGCTACAACAGCCTGAACTTCCCGAGTGGAAGTGGGAATGCGTAACTATGGACTTCATAACCAAGTTACCCAAGACCAGGAAAGGAAACGATACAATATGGGTCATAGTCGACAGGCTGACTAAATCAGCTCATTTTCTACCCATCAAGGAGACGTATAGCTCCGATATGTTAGCCCAACTATATGTTGATAAGATTGTAGCCTTACACGGCATACCTGTGTCTATTATCTCCGACAGGGATACTAGATACACATCTCACTTCTGGAAAAGTTTCCAGCAATCTTTGGGCACGCGTTTAAATTTTAGTACGGCTTACCATCCACAGACGGACGGTCAAAGTGAGCGTACTATCCAAACGCTAGAAGACATGCTTCGTTCATGTGCGATCGATCTAGGTGGTAACTGGGATAAAAACCTACCCCTAATCGAATTCTCCTACAATAATAGCTACCACACCAGCATAAAGGCTGCGCCTTTTGAGGCATTATATGGTAGGAAATGTAGATCGCCTGTTTGTTGGGCGGAAGTAGGAGAGGTCCAATTGTCGGGACCAGAGATTGTTTTCCAGACAACGGACAAGATTGTCCAAATCCGGGAACGTCTCAAGGCTGCCCGCGATAGGCAGAAGAGCTACGCTGATCCAAAGCGTAAGGATTTTCACTTCGAAGTGGGTGAAAAAGTATTACTTAAGGTGTCACCCTGGAAGGGGGTGATGCGTTTCGGCAAGAAGGGCAAGCTGAGTCCGAGATACATAGGGCCTTTTGAGGTCATTGAACGAGTCGGATCAGTTGCCTATAAACTAAACTTGCCTGAAGAGCTCAATGGAATTCACAATGTGTTCCACATCTGCAATCTCAAAAAGTGCTTCGCCGACGAATCGTTGGTGATTCCCCACACAGATGTGCATATAGATGAGAGCTTAAAGTTCATAGAAAAACCTTTGTCGATTGAAGATCGACAGGTGAAGAAGCTTCGCAGAAAGCACGTACCGATTGTTAAGGTCAAATGGGATGCTCGTAGAGGTCCTGAATATACGTGGGAAGTCGAAGCTACAATGAAAGAAAAATACCCCTATTTATTTGAGTAAATCTCGGGTCGAGATTTATTTTAAGGGGGTGAGGATGTAACACCTCGAATTTTTGTGTCCAATGATGTGTTAACACGTGTCATTTGTTTACACGTGGCATCTATAATAAATAAAGGACTAATTTTGACAAACCTTGAAAGTATATAAATTCGAGGGTTATAAATGTCAACAAGGGTAAATATACTGTATAGTATCCCTAAATAATGCTTAAACCTTCAAACGAATAAATTATAGATCGTACAAAAATAAAACGCGGAAGAAAGTGAGAGATTACAAACTACAGGGGTTAACTGTGTCAACATGTTTAATAATACCTCTGAGTGACCCTTTAACGTTCCAAAGACTTTGTAACGGTATTATACCCTCACAAAAAAATAATATATATAAATTTCGCGAAGTTTCGATATGAAACGAGAAAGTTACGATCGAATTCGTAGAAGAAGGGTTAAAAGCGTCAACAGTGAAAGTTAAGGCTTTCCAATATAATTAATAAATAAACCGGGGACTTAATAATGCGGGTAATTAACACGAGGCCCCTATCGGTAAATAACCGAGGGCCAAACCGCAAAGTTACCCCTTCAGAACCGAAAGGCCAGGTGAATCATTACGAAAGATTTCGTTATTAAGGGTCCGATTCTGTAATGATTGTAAAAGATTTGAAAAATTCTGAAAATATAACCTCACGCGACCCGCGTAAGGTTTAAACCTAAGTTGAGGCGGGCCGCGAGCTCCCTCTATTACGCGTCTGAATTGTTGATCCCAAGCGACCCGCGTAAAAGCTGCATGGAATGTCCATGCGGGTCGCGTACGACGCCCAGATGCAGAATAGTTGTGGTTTCTTGACTTTTGAGCTCTTGAACGATCATTTGATCAATTATGGCAGCATGGGTGACCCCTACACGACCCATACACCTCAGGGGACATCTACCCATCATCATGGTCAGTATAGATTGTTGTGTAGTGAACTAGAGGGCATGGTTGCACTATAAATAGCACCATTGTGCTCATAACCTTCATCACACTCAAAACACACTATCTGATCATTCTAAGGAGCTCTCTAGCTTTTCTTCTGCTCTATAGTCAAGAACACAACCTCTGTAAGTGATCTCACCCTTTGTGGTGTCACATTTCCATAGTTATAGCCTATAAACGCAACCGTCGTAACTAACGGTTGTCATTGCAATATCTTGCAAACGATTCAGTCTTATGACGAATCAAAAATGGTTATGAGTTGGTATTTATGTGGGTATTAAACCTCTAAAATGGTTCCCCCTGATCGCCATTCTAACTATGTCAATTATCGAGTCAAACGTGCGGTTAAAAAGTCAACAGAAAGCTATTTTAGCAAATTAAGCATAATCTGTGATATATATGTTATGGAACCTGTTTTGACAATCATAAATCATGGTAATAAGTATATGAACTTGTTTGCGCTCGTTTGAATCGATCATTTACTATATAGAACCGGTTCGGAGCCGAAAGTCGCAAAAGTTTGACTTTTGCTTTGACTTCAGTTCTGACCCGTTTTAGTGAGGTATAAATATACCTTAGGACTCTCTTAGGACCAGGTCACATGTTGGTATAAGCCTCTGTGGTCGGTTCATGAGTTATCCGAGTCTTTAGCGCATTTCCGTCATTCGCCTAAAAAGTTGACCGTAACGGCCTTTTTAAAATTAAAACGAGTATTTCGGACACGTGAACGGACCAAAACCTTGCTTATTAAATTATAAGCATGTCCTTAAAGTTTCACGTCAATCCGAGGTCTAGAATGAGAGTTATGCTAAAAGGCGCACTTTTAAGAAAGTTTTGTAATTAACGGCGCAATTAGCATAACGCCCATCTAACCCAAGTTTTCGTCACCAAAACTTTTACCCACTGTGGTAAAATAATATTTTGGGAATTTTAAAGATTTTTAATAATTTTTACCTTGCTCATAACCTGCGGTTATGGCTACGGTTCGGTAAATACCGAATATGCCCTTTTGGCCAAAACGGGAGTTCTACAAGGTCTTTTGACCCGATTCCAGTTGCTACTGGTTTTAAATAATAAATAAAGTATTTTAAGCTTTATAAGCTGTTCGGGAAACTCAGATTTCCTGTAGAACTCGAAAAGTCCTTTTAAAGTCTTTAAAATGACCGAAAAGCCCCTACGGGGCATAATATAAACTTAAACTCGTTTCGGGCATTACGGAAGGTATCCTACTGATACCAAAATACTTTTAAGGCATATTGACTTAGGAAATAAGCGTACGACTCTTATGATTAACCGTTTCGCCTATTTGCGCCCACGGTACGGCTCATGGAACTAGTTTTCGTGCAATAGCCGATATGGGTCAAATTATATTATTTGAACCCCAAAATCCAGAGTATGAACTATAAACCCATATAAAACAAGTCACTGAACTTGTTGGGTCCAAATCATACTCCATTCTCGGTTTTCGCCTTTTCGTGCGAATTAACCATATCTATATATCGGAATCAACCGGTTTAAGCTACGGCTAATACAAGGACCGTTAGGATTCTAAGAGGTTAATTAAAACCTTCGTTCCAGATTAGGAGCCCCAGTAAAAGCTATCGGTGACTTGATCTAAATTAAGGATTAATACTTGCAACGGTAAATACTTTTGACTTATTTCCCCTATATGGGCTTGGGTTACGGTATATTAATACCGCTTGATTGAGCATTATATAATTCCATCGCTTAGGTGGTTAATTGATTAAATATGATTGGCTCATTTAAACAGTTTTGTTGCTTATAAGCCTTTGGGGGTTTAATGACCGTTGTCCCGGATATCCTTGGCATCATTTTACGAAATGGCCACGACCATCGACATCCCGGTGTAGGCGTACACCCGGTATAAAGTGTCGACATTAAAACTAAAAGACGTAGCCGTTGGTTTCTGTACTACGGTTTTACGCAAACGTGGTGTGTCTATAAATCTTTAACCCGGCACGACCCGGGCTACTGAACGCATAAAAGAACATGTAAAACGTTCACAAGATCATTATGAATTTTCCCAAGTTATAAAAGAGTTTGTGCCTTGTGCATTCAAATCAATTTTAATAAACATTTTCAAATGTGTCAGTTGAATGTATTTACCAGTGTAAACTGACGTATTTTCCCCAAAAAGATTAAGTGCAGGTACCTAAACGTAATTGGCTGGTATTAGCTCCCTAGCGTCGGGATAAGCCTCGCAAGCTTGATTGCAGTATCAATGGAACAATACTTTACCTTTATTTACGATCCACTGTGGATATTCAACTCTGTAATACATTGATATTATGATCAGAGGTTGAAATTTACATATTTATCTTATGCTTCCGCTGTGCATTAAATAATTGTGTGGTTTGACTATATTGTTGCCAACATCGTCACGGTAATCCCCCACCGGGCCCACCGGTGAGACACGTGGAAATCGGTGTGTGACATGACTGCTAGGACGATGCTCTTTAATATAAATACTCCGATGGACCATGTCAAAGTCGAAAGATGAAGAATCCGGATCTGGGGGCCGCGGTTTTGACTAACCAGGCTCAATCTAACATTTTCGTGACGGAGCTTTACCGTAGGTGGGTTGAAGCGGAATCTGTGCGGGAGAATTTGGAGAAGGAGGTTCGTTCGAAACGTAAATTCAAGAGCCCGGAGGTGGAAAAGAAGGTAGCCTAGCTGACCCAAGATCTTCGAACTCAGCAGGAAAAGGTCACTTCTTTGATGGCTCAGAATCAATCGTCGCAGGGGCTGCTGCGGCCGCCGCTGAAGACAGGGATAAAATCTCTTCAGAGTTCAAAGTGTTTCTGAATCAATGAAACAAAAGGACGAAGAGCATAAGATGATTTGGCGAAGATGGAAGAATCTCTCAACAGCGCTCGTCTCGCGTACGAGAGTATGATGGCTGGTACGTCCGACTTTTTCCGTTTATTAAATTTTCATTTCTCTGTTTTTTCTAACTTTTCCCCAGAGCGTGATGCGCTTAAAACAGGGGAAGCTGATTTGAAGGATCGTCTGGGGAGATGGAGGCCGAGAATGCTTCTCTGAGAACAGAAGTGGATGATCTCCGCGAGACAAAAGTTTGGATGCTTACGGAAGGAGCCCAGCTTCTGGCAAAAAATATTCACAAGGGTAAAGAGATGACTGCTGCTGTGGCTGGAGTCAACAATGCAATGACGCGGTGGCATTAATTCGGGTTTGCATTCCGGTTACGTCCATGCTTTGCAGAAAAAGACCCCTTTCAAAGAGGTTCCATTGTTGAATCGTAATGCCGGAGGAGCTTAAGGTGGCGGTCGCCTGCTTTGATACTCTCAAGTTCCAGTGATAGAGGATCTTCCGAAGCTTAGCGATGCGTCCCTTCCTGAAATTAAGAAAGCCCTTCGTTTCGCCAGTGATGATTCTACGAATGAGTGAGGTGGACATGCCCGGCTTTTTGGGGTATGCACCTTGGGAATTTTTAGTTAGTCCAGATGCACCCTTCTTTTGAATGGACAGTATGTTCGGTACCTTGACAGGTGCCTGTTTTGACTTGTAATGATGTTTTTACTTTTGGTTATTATCCTTTTGTGAATGATATTGATACTTATTCCGGTTGTTTGTGTCCGGTTTATATTTGATGTAACTACTTTGCACATGCGTCCATGTTTATGGTGTACATTTTGAATTTTCTAGAACGTTCTTTTGTTAAATGCGGATCCGTTTTGTTTATTAAGGATAATTTGAAGGAAATACGAATGATGCCCTTCGTCTTTTCCTTTTAGGGTTGGATCCCTGGATTCGGCCGATGACTTATTTATAAGTTGGAACTTTTATTAGAGAAATCTAATATTCTATTTATTAGGTTCGGAGTTTAAATTTCCCGATAAATGCAAAGTAAAAACATTTTTAACAATCCGCAGGTACAACCCTCTGCGGTTCTTGTAATTTAACTTGTGCGGGAAAAAACATCCGCTTTACAGGAAAATTGAAAAAGATGACGGAGCTCATAGCTTCCGTTTTACAATTATTTGTTTCAAAATAACCTTCTAAAGATAACATTTTTTTAGATGCACTCCGTTCCAGTACGTGGAACGGAGGTTCCGTCCATCTTGCTTAAAGTATACGCGCCGTCCTTTCCAGCTGTTTTGATCTGGTAGGGTCCCTTCCCATTTGGGAGCTAACTTCCCGTTCCTTCAGTTAAGCTCGCTTCATTACTCCGCATCACATATTCTCCATTTTGAACCGGGTTTCTTTAATTTGGAGTTGTAGTGTTTTTCCAACTCTTTTTTATACTTGGCTTCCCGATTGCCGCGAGTTCTCTCCTTTCTTCAATTAAATCGAGATTTAGGCGGAGTTCTCGTTCATTTTCCTGCTGGCTCAATTGGCAGTGCGAGGCGTGGGATCCCTACTTCTGCGGGTATGACAGCTTCGGTGCCGTATGTTAGGCTGAAGGGAGTTTCTTTGTTGCTCGTCTTAGGCATGGTTCGGTGTGCCCATAGGACATGCGGGAGCTCGTCCGCCCATGAGACGCCTTCCTTCCCCAACCGCTTTTTAATGCCTTCCACAATACTTCGGTTGGTTCTTTGCACTTGTCCGTTGGCCTGGGGATGGGCCACCGAAGCGAAGCTCTGTTCGATGTGCATTCTTTGACACATGTTTTAAACGGCTTCTCCGCAAATTGCTTTCCGTTGTCGCTTACTATGCAGAGAGGCATTCCGAACCTGCACACTATGTTTTCCCATGCGAACCTCAGCACTTGGTCTCCTGTGATCGTCCGGAGGGGTTTGGCTTCGACCACTTCGTGAAGTAGTCGATGGCAACCAGCAGGAACCTTACCCCTCCGGTGGAGACAGGGAAAGGACCTACGATGTCAATTCCCCATTTCTGAAACGGCCAGGCCGACGTTACGGAACAAGATTGTTTTTGGCACGAAGGCTTATGGGAGCGTGGCGCTGGCAGTCTTCACATGATTGGAGCTCATTTATGCGCTTTGGTGCATTCCTGGCCAGAAATAACCGGCATTCATGATTTTTGCTATAACCATTCTCGGTCCCGCGTGGATGCCGCATATTCCCCAATGGATCTCCTTATAACGTAACTTGCTTCCTCTGGTGTTAGGCATTTTAGGAGCGGACCTAAAAAGGTTTTCCTGTAGAGTTGACCATCGTGCATCTGATATTGCAGCGCTTTCACTTTTAACTTCCGCGCCTGAGCTTTGTCTTCTGGAAGCGTCCCATTTTTCAAGTATTCTACGATCGGAGTCATCCAAGAATTTTCGACGTGGAAACTGACATGACTGATTCGTCTGTTGGATGGCCGGAATTTGCAGGGTTTCGACTAGAACTTCTTTTGACAAATGGCAGAATGCCACGGACGCCAGCTTGCTCAAAGCATCGGCCTTTTTGTTTTTGCTCCTCGGTATGTGCACTATTTTGCAGGAATCGAAAGAGGAGATTAGACTGTTGACCTGCTGAAGATACCGAACCATATTATCCTCTCGTGCTTCGTACTCGCCGCTGACTTGATTGGCTACCAATAATGAATCGACATGAGCTAATACGGAGGTTGCACCTGCTTTGGCTGCGGTTTGCAGGCTGCAAGGAGAGCCTCATATTCTGCTTCATTGTTTGAAGTTTTGAATTCGAAGCGTAACGCGTAAGTATACTCTATTCCTTCCGGATCTATTAGGATTAATCCTGCTCCCGACCCTTCTTTTCTGGAGGCCCCGTCCGTGTACAGGTTCCATACTTTTGGTAAGATGGGTTTTTCCTTGGTGCTTTCCCCTGTCGGGACCTATGTAAGGAAATCTGCCACTGCTGGCCTTTTACTGGCCCTCTGGTACGATAGGTGATATCAAAGGCGCTGAGCTCTATTGCCCATTTGGTGAGACGTCCGGAGACCTCTGGCTTCCTGAGAATTTGCTGGATCTGAAGATCAGTCTGTACTTCTATATTAAAAGCTTGGAAGTATCTTCGGAGGCGTCTGGACGCATGTACAAAGCGAGTGCCAATTTTTCAATCATCGGGTACCGAGTTTCGTAGTCTTTCAGGATGCGGCTCACGTAATAGACCGGGATTTGTGCCTGATTCCGATGTACCACGAGTACTGCACTTATCGCAAAATGGGAGGCAGAAGATATACCGTGACAGTTTCTCTGGTAGCCGGTGCGGTTAAATGGGGCAAGGATCCGAGGCATACCTTCAGCTCCTGAAATGCCGAATCGGCTTCTGGCGTCCACTCTATTTGGCCTTTTGCCGTTCGTTTTTTCAATACATTCATGAAAGGGATAGAGCGATCTGCCGCTTTTGAAACAAAACGATGAAGGGCGACGAGCTTTCCATTTAGAGACTGGATTTCTTTGATAGTTTTAGGAGGCTGCATGGAGACTACCGCTTGATTTTATCAGGAGGTGCCCTGGATTCCGGACCGTGTAACCCATACCCCGAGAAACTTTCCCTCTTCTAAGCCGAAAGAGCATTTTTTGGGATTGAGTTTAAGGTTGATACTCCGAAGCCTGGTGAAGGTTTCGAGTATGTCATCTATCATGTTGTTTTCGGCCCGGCTTTTTATGACCAGGTCATCGACATAAATCTCCAAGTTTCTTCCGATCTGATCTTTAAATGCTTTATCCATTAATCTCTGGTATGTGGCTCCGGCGTTTTTTAAGCCGAATGGCATTTTAGTATAACAAAACAGACCCTCATTTGTTACAAACGCGGTCTTATCTTCGTCCTCCAAAGCCATTTGAATTTGATGATAACCCTTATACGCATCTAGGAAGCACTTAAGACGGAAACTAGAGAGGGAGTCTATCTTTAAATCAATCTCCGGCAAAGGATAGCAGTCCTTTGGCACGCATTGTTCAGATCGGAAAAATCGACGCACATTCTCCCAGGTTTTATCTTTCTTTGTTACCATTACTGGATTGGAGACCCAAGTTTGGTAACGTACCTCTCTTATAATACCGGCGCTCAGCAACTTTCGTACGTCTTCGGAGATGGCCTTGTTACGAGCCGGGGCCATGTTTCTTTTTCTCTGAGCTACTGGTTTTATTGAGTGCGACACTTTTAACTTATGTTTGGCTAAACACCGGGAACTCCAACCATGTCGGAGTTTGCCAGGCGAATACGTCGAGTGAATTGGACAGTAGCTTTCCACAACTTCTTCTTGGTTTGCTCGGGAAGTTGAGCCCCAATTGCAATTTTTTGTTCAGGAAAGTGTGGGTGTAATAGCCCATTCTCCGTGAGAGTATT